>NC_141991.1:106092527-106398673 GCF_049901715.1 Pseudonaja textilis
ATTTATAAAGGCTCCCTGACCCGCATATATCAAGTGTGGATTTTTGTCAGAAAATGTGCTGAAACTATGGATTGATCCTTTCTCAATTACTGTGCATATTTTCTTGCAAAAGGGGAAAGCAAGCAAACCCTTGAACCCAAACTCCAAATGAACATGTGAATCAGATTTATGTGGATTCGATCACAAAGCTATATTTGTCATGTATATAGTACTACCTCTGAGTGTGGCTAGCGGACAAAAGAAAACGTGACATCATAGGAAGAACCTAAAAGCATACCTTATATCCCTACTTGGGACAATTGAACTGGAGGTGGGGAAGAAGGGAGGTGACAATGTGAATGCAAAAGAACAACGTGGGAAGTTTGTTTGTTTGTTTGTTTGTTTATTTATTTATTTTGTCAAGCGATTATTAGATAACATTATTAGGTGAAACTCAAAAAATTAGAATGTCATGCAAAAGTTCATTTATTTCAGTAATGCAACTTAAAAGGTGAACCTAATATATGAGATAGACTCACTACATGCAAAGCAAGATAGTTCAAGCCGAGATTTGTCATAATTGAGATGATTGTGGCTTACAGCTGATGAAAACCCCAAATCCACAATCTCAGAAAATTAGAATATTGTGAAAAGGTTCAATATTCTAGGCTCAAAAGTGTCTCACTCTAACCAGCTAATTAAGCCATAACACCTGCAAAGAGTTCCTGAGCCTTTAAATGGTCTCTCAGTCTGGTTCAGTAGGAATCACAATCAAGCTTTCTGGGGATGCTGACTTCATTTTCCAGCAGGACTTTTCCCTATTTGGTTATTTTCTGATGAGAATAGCCACTTTTCCCTCAATTATTGCCATTGAAATAATTCTATACAAGCATGTTAAACTAATTATAGCTAAGCAGTTTTCCTTCACATTCCCAAGCAGATGATACATCTTGGACGGCATCAACCAAACTGTTCCTAATAAACTTTTGGTAGGATAGTAAAGGTTTGAGAAAGTTTGGGGGTAATGGAAATGTTTTCCCATCACCCAAATAATTGGATTTACTATTATTGTCTGTGGTAAGGATTGGGTAGATTGCCAGTGGAAATTAATGAGATAGATCTTGTTGCCAGTGATTTCTTAACTTCTTTTAAAAATTAGGGTTTACATCAGACAAGGATATGTTTGGCAACTTAAGGATCTATCTTCAGGTTTCCTGTGGCCAAGCTGGTTCCCTAAGCATTGCAACAACATTTAAATTGACATTTTGAAATATTCCATTTCTGGCATCTTTAATTCTCAGTGACCTGGTAGAATTATAGGGAAAATCCTTGCATACAATCAAACAGAACCTAAGACTGTTTTCTATGGGAATATCATTTCTCAGACATATGGACTCATCATGGTCCTTTCTCCACATGGCCCAATTATCTTCTTAGTGTCCTTCATTGCTTCCAAGTCTGCACATTCTCTTCCCTAGTGTTCTGTATTTATATATCTGTCAGATTTGAGGACTGCAGTAGCAGCCATCAGTAGCCCAGGCAGAGCTACAGGATATGCATCCTCCATTGACTCTCAATCATTTGGCCTTCTTGGAATTGAAGCTGATGCATTTGAAGCAAGTCATCCATCTGCCAAGCCAGAGAAGTAAATACTGAGGCAGAAAGGTCTTCCAAAAAGTCTATTTATCTGTTTTCATTGTTTTTAGGTGGCTCAGTGGCTAAGACGCTGAGCTTGTCGATCAGGTAGGTCAGCAGTTTGGCGGTTCAAATCCTTAGTACCGCGTAACAGAGTGAGCATCCGTAACTTGTCCCAGCTTCTGCCAACCTAGCAGTTCAAAAGCTTGTAAAAAGGCAAGTAGAAAAATAGGGACCACGTTGGTGGGAAAGTAACAGCGTTCTGTGTACCTTCGGCATTTAGTCATGCTGGCCACATGACCACAAACAGATCTTCGGACAGCGCTGGCTCTTCAGGTTTGTAATGGAGATGAGCACTACCTCCTAGAGCCAGAAACGACTAGCACGTATATTCTCCCATCTTACAATCGCTTCTGAGATGCTATTTGGTTGAAGCAGCCCTAATGCATTCTAATAATCCCAGACCTTTGCAAATGTAATATATGTTAGGAATGTAAGTCACCTTACAGTTATTTGGGTTGGAAATATATAAACTAGGATAGACATTTTAATACTATGTCTTTAAGAGAATGCTAAAACTGTAATTCCGCAAATGGCCATAAGATGGAGCCAGAAACATGTGTTGTTTAGTCTTAGTGAAGTGAGTGAGTCTCTGTTTCCTTTTGTTGGAGAGTTTTGCTGTTCCTCCTAATGACTGTTACTGATCATTGATGTAAGTCTGTTACTGAACTGTTTTTGATACTGGACTTTGATATTTGGATTATCCCTGAACTGAACACTGACTGCCTTACCTGTGAATGACTTGGACTACTTATCTTGGACTGTGCTTAAACATTTATTGGAAGTAAAAACTTACATTTACTGTATAGTGTATCTGTGTGCTGTGTGCATGTTATTCTTCACCACTCTCACTACATCTCCCTCTGTGCGCTCATTCTCCTAACGGGGAATTACCTCAACAATATAAGCAAATAATTTTATACTCAGTGTACATTATTATATTAACCAAGTATAATCCACAGAAAGAAAAAATACCTAAATAGACAAATTATTTTTATTTACTCTTCGTGTTCTGTCAAGATCTATCATAATACAAATGAGAACAAATTTCAATTTCTTACTAACCGAATGACTCCTTAGGTATCAGTCAATTTATTAATTTAAGAAACTATTCTAGAAACATGGCACTGCATACAGGTAGACCTTGCCTTATGACCACAATTAAGCCCAAAATTTCTGTTGCTGAGTGAATCTTGCTCCATTTTATGACCTTTCTTGCCACAGTTGTTAAGTGAATCACTGCAGCTGTTAATTTAGTAACATGATTGTTAAGTGAATCCGGCTTCCCCATTGACATTGCTGGTCAGAAAGTCACAAAATGTGATTCCAAGATCCTGAGTCAGTATAACCATCATAAGTATGAGTCAATTGCCAAACATCTGAATTTTGATCATGTGACCTTGAGGATGCTGCAACAGTCATAAGTATACAAAATCGGCATGAGTCACTTTTAACTTTGAACAGTCCTTAAATGAACTGTGTAAGTCGAAGACTCCCTGTATACAGTTCTGTTCAATTTAGGCTCTGCTGTATCTCAGTTATTCCTAGGCATAATATACTTTGGAATCAGTATAGAACTTACAGTCCTGACCCTTTCATAAATTACTAAACTTGAGAAGTCTTATAAAAAGGTAATTTGGAAGCTACTGAACTTTGCCAAAAATAGCTTTCAAATCAAAGGAAAATATACTTGATGCAGTTTATCTTCGAAAACAATTTCACACGGCCCATTTTTCGAAAAATGTTGAGTCTCAACCCTAATGTGACTTTGAACATAATGATGTTGGCAACTGAGCAGTTCACCATGTCACCACTTTTCTTATGAAGTACATAGATTAATAAGTGAGGCTGGTCTAAGTTTGTGACAGCTCTCTCCACTTCTCAAAGCTGTCACTATTTTGAAATTAGTTTTAAGCTCCATCGACCTGGCACTCTTTTTGCAAATGCCAGAGGAGCGTGCACAAAACAAATCACAACGTATTACAATAGAGCCCTGGGTCTGGGCAGGAGATACCCAAATTGGTATCAAGTGCATTTTTCCCCCAAACCAGTGTCTTAGGCAACACTCTGGGGCAACCCAACAATGACATCCATGATCCAAGGGACCAAATCCTGAAGTGGAATCATCCAAAGATCATCCAACTTCCTGATCTCACTGTGTTTGACAGACCTGCTTACCAGCCTCCAAAGAATAACCTGCTGAACCATATATCATTATGGGATGCAACTCTACTGAAGTTTATTTTTTTGAAGGGAAAAACTGGCAAGTAAATATGAACCAAGTCATACCCTCGGAGAAGGAAAAAAGAATAAATCTAACTGGGAAAGAGTTTCATTTTCAATCACAAATTTTAAGGTCAAAGGTTGTTGCTTGATAATCAGAAAACTAATTTGGGTTCAGGAGCCTTGGGGGCAGGAATGAAAGTCAGATTCCCCACCCATACCTAACCATGATACAAATATGCCATGATATCTTTTCCTCCTGTATCTGCACTGAGTTCATCTCATAAGTGAGATTGCCTAAATTATTCATCTTTAGTAGGACTTAAGTTATAGTAAACTTCTTTGCCTTATTCTTACATCCTCCAAGGGCAACTTCAAGGAGTGAGAAGTCCATTAGACTTTGTCACCCATTTCCTTAAGAAAATTTGGGCTGGGAACAGAAAACTGAAGAAAGACTAATTACAGCTGACAGCAAACTAGACTCTTTACTAGCACAGGGATGTTACCTAGTTTGGGTAATGAAATACCTGCAAGAAAACAAGCAAGCTCAGATAGCACCCCTCAAAATAACCAGTTGCATGGTAATGTGGGCCTGGTAGAGAGTGCTTTGACTCAGCAATGGGAAAGGTAGAAAGTCAGGATTGTAGGCTAGATTGTGAAGCCAAAACAACATCCTAGGAGAAGACAACAGCTGACTATTCTTTTATGCTATGAAGGAAACTGCACATGTTATGTCCTGAGGACTCAAGGAGTTCTCACTCAGGTCCACTCACTTTACGTGGGCGTTATTCCCCCATTCCCATTGGTTGGCTCTCCCCAGCAGCCAGCTATAAAAGCAGGCTGCGGGGTCCAACCGGTTGCTGATTGCTGCGAGCCAGTTCCAGGCTTGGCAAGCACGGTCAGCCCTTTATTGTAAAATAAAGTATTGTTGCACTCATGCTCTGGTTCAGCCTCTCATTGCTCAAACAAAACACTGGCGACGAGGATGGGATGGCTACCAGAAGCACCTTGCAACCGCTGAGTCACTAGCCACCGATCCACAGCCCAGAGAGAGCGATCGGCTGGCGACAAGGGAAACGCTGATCCGCAGCCAGAGAGAGCGGTCAGCCAACAATACGAGCGATCAAAAAGAGCAAACGCTGATCCGCAGCCAGAGAAAGCGGTCTGATTCAAAGTTAGAAGCGTCTGTAGCCGCTTGTTAGCCCGCTGCAGGGAAAGTGAAGCGCTGCGAGCCGCAGCCGCTCTGTATTTGGCGCGAAATTCAAACGGGTGTCATTTGAATTTCGGGCCAGTAGGAGACACAGCACAGCGCTGTAGGAAGTCACTAGCGCCCACTTTTTGTCGCGAATCAAGACACCTCCAACGGCTAGCAGCCAACGTGGTAACCCAGAGAGAGAAAGAGAGGGTAGCAAAAAACCTCTCCAGAGCTGATATCACTCACGAGCGCCCGTAGTCCCAGAGAGATTTTTTCCGCAGGTTGCACAGCCGTTCCAGCACCATGAGTTCCAACCCAGTATTCCCGGCGTTTAAACCAGACGAAGAGAAGTGGGAGTCGTATAAGAACCGTTTCAATCATTACATCGATGCAGTCGGCTTGGCGGATGCGGAGAGCATCGGAAAAATCCTATTTCCTAATCTACTGCGGAGCCACCGTTACGATACCGCCGCAGCACTCGTAGCGCCGAGAGAATTGAAAAACGTTCCGTGGTCCGAGTTGCTTGAGGTCCTCACTAACCACTACGCTCCCAGGCCTTCACAAATCGCCAGGAGGTTCACGTTCCGTATGAGGAAGCAATCAAGTAAGGAGACCATCAATCAATATATGGCCGCCCTCAGAACAGCAGCCCTGCACTGCGGGTTTGGAACATACTTGGAGGACATGCTCCTCGATCAATTAGTTTGTGGGGTCAAGGATCTCAACCTACAGAGGCGCCTGCTAGCAAAAAGACCTCAACCTCGCGCAAGCGGTCGAGGAGGCCCTAGCAGCCGAGCTAGCAACGAACTCAGCCACCGAAATTCAGGGCCCAAGTGCCAAGCTAGCATCGTTCCCAGTCCATTCCGAAGAGGTGGAAGCGGAGGAAACCCACAACGATGAAAACGACGTCCACCGCCTCGCCAACGACAGACGGTCGCAGGTAGGGGCCAAACAAGAATACACAGGTCCACCCAAGCACATCACATTGTGCCTAGCCTGTGGGGGATCGCATCAAAGGGCCACCTGCAAGTTTAAAGGAGCCACTTGCAACAACTGCCATAAGAGGGGGCACATCGCGAGAGTCTGCCAAGCCCCCCAAAGTGCTGCACACAGACCCCCGTCCTCGCACGCGGGACCACAGAGGCAAGTATTAAACTGTCGCACGCACCGCCTTGCCAGGCGTCTTGCCATGCTGTTAGTAAAATTTCTCTCTCCGTTTCCCTAGAAGGTAAACCGTGCCACATGGAGGTTGACACAGGGTCAGCGCTCTCAATAATCTCGTGGAACACCCTCAAGAGACTCCACCCCAGCCTATCTACTACCCGGCTTCAGAGATGCCAGTTCGGTCTGAAGGACTACCAGGGAAGGCCATTCCCGTGATCGGCAGAGGCAAGTTCTTTGTCAGTTTTAGAGCTTTTAAAGGCCACCTACCTCTAGTGGTAGTTAACGGCAATCTACCCACCTTATTGGGGCTCGATTGGTTTCCCACCTCGGCCTAGGGTTAACAGGAGTCCATGCTGTCTCAACCTCAGACACTGACTCCTTATTCGCTGACTACGCAGATGTGTTCAGCGAGGAGCTGGGGTGTTATAATGGAACCCCATCTCATTCACCGTTGACCCCCAGGCAGTCCCAATCAGATTAAAACCACGTAGAGTTCCATTTGCTATTCGACCAAAACTAGACGCTGAATTGGATAAACTACTAAAACAAGGGGTCATTGAGCCAACAGATTTTGCCAAGTGGGAGACGCCCATCGTCACACCCTTAAAAAGATGGTAGCCTGAGAATTTGCTCGGACTACAAGACAACAATCAATAAATATTTACAAGTTAGCGCCTACCCTGTGCCCGTCATTCAGCACTTATTGCACACATTCGAGCCGGGCAGTATTTTTGCTAAATTGGACATGTCTCAAGCATATCAGCAGTTCCCTGTTGATAACCAAACAGCGGAACTTCAGACCATCATCACTCACAGGGGTGCCTTCCGATGCAAGCGTCTCCAATTTGGCGTAAGTGTTGCCCGGGTATTTTTCAATCCCTCATGGAGCGGATTTTACAGGGCCTCCCTGGTGTAGTACCCTACTTCGGACGACATCTTGGTCTCGGCCAGGGACAGACCCCAACTCTTCCAGAGAGTGCGAGCAGTGTTAGAAAGGTTCAGACAGCATGGCCTCAAGTTAAAAAAAAGAAAAATGCGCCATTGCCACTAGACAGGTGGACTTTCTGGGTTATAAAATTGACGCCTCTGGCATTCACCCCTGGAGTCCAAGGTTAGAGCAATCCACGAAGCTCCCACACCAACCTCCAAACGGAGCTACAAGCTTTCCTAGGGCTGCTGAACTTTTATGCATCCTTCTTGCCCCATAAAGCCTCAGTAGCCGAACCCCTACACAGATTACTAGACAAAAAGTCACCGTGGCACTGGGGACACAAAGAAGACCAGGCCGTCAAATCACTACTTACGTCAGAGGCAGTGCTCATCCAATTCGACCCCAACCTTCCTTTAGTACTGGCAGCAGACGCATCCCCTTTTGGAATTGGGGCGGTCCTTAGTCACAGACTCCCCAATGGCGCCGAGGCCCCCATCACCTTTTTCTCCAGGACGCTCTCGGCCACGGAGCGAAATTACAGCCAAATAGACAAGGAAGCCCTAGCAGCTGTTGCGGCCGTGAAAAAGTTTCACGAATTCCTTTTTGGCCATTTCTTCGAACTGGTCACCGACCATAAGCCCCTCCTGGGCCTACTGGCCGGCGACAAACAGACACCTCAAGTCCTTTCCCTAGAATGACAAGGTGGACACTTTTCCTAGCGGCCTACTCATACAAACTTATTCACCGCCCGGGCAAAACTCTATCCCACGCCGACGCTCTCAGTCGCTGCCCCTTACCCGCTCCGGCTGAAGACCCAGCTCCTGTCAACGCCATTTTTGAAATCACCCAGTTGGACCTGCCCATCACCGCCCTTGACATCGCCGCTAAAACCAAGGCAGACCAAACGCTCGCCCAGGTGCTCGACTGGGTGAGGAGGGGTGGCCGGGAGGCAACGTTGATAACAAATTCGCACCCTTTAAGACTCGCATGCAGGAGCTGTCCAGTTTGCAGGGTTGTCTACTGTGGGGCACCCGAGTGGTCATTCCGACCTCGCTGCGTACCCGAGTCCTGGAGGCATTGCACGAGGACACCCGGCATTGTGAGAATGAAGGCATTAGCACGCAGCAACGTGTGGTGGCGGGTCTAGACGAGGACATTGTCAATTGGGTAAGTTCCTGCAGCATTTGCCAGGAATCCCGTCCTGCTTCCCCATTGCCACCCCTACCAGATGGGAGAGCGCCAACGCCCCTTGGTCTAGAATCCATATCGATCTGGCAGGCCCGTGCATGGAAAGATGTTCCTAGTGGTCGTGGACGCTTATTCCAAATGGATAGACGTGGCACAGCTATCCACGACCACCACACTAGCAATCACCAACGTGTTAACGCGCCTGTTCGTTACACATGGACTACCCGACTCCATTGTCTCCGATAATGGCCCACAGTTCGCATCAGTAGAATTCAGCCGTTTTGCTGCCAACCTGGGCATTCGCCACATTTTCACAGCCCCATTTCACCCTGCCAGTAATGGGTTGGCTGAAAGGGCCGTCAGGACCACCAAAGAGGCCCTCGCTAGGTTTGGCAGGGATGACTGGCACCACAAACTCGCACGGTTCCTGATGAGCCAGCACTCAACCCCCTGTGCAGTCACCAATAAGTCCCCAGCGGAACTTCTGATGGGCCGGCGCCTGAGGACTGTATTGGACAGATTGCACCCACAATATTGCCCTGACTCTCCCCTCGCTTCTACGTCGGGGGTTAGACATTTTTTGTTACAGGAACCGATATTCGCAAGGAATTTCGCTGGGGACCCACTGTGGATTCCAGGCGAGGTCATCGCCATCACCGGGCCGAGATCGTATAGAGTCAGGCTGGAGGATGGTCGCGTCTGGAGGAGACATATAGACCAGCTTAGAAGGCGCCTCAGCACCCTTGCCAACAAGAATCCAGAGTCTCCAGTCGAAGGGGAACCACCTCATCCGCCGCCCAGCCACATCGTACCCAGCGACCAGTCGGCACCAGCGGTCGTTCCGGTCAGCCCAGACTCGGACAACAGCGCCCAGAGAGTTGACCAGCCTGATCCAACCCACGAGAGCTCGACCCCAGTAACCAACCCGGTGGTTCCCGAGGATGCCCAGTCCAGAGAGAGTGTTGGCGACACTATGCCGGCTCGACCATCACAGACTGGTACCGAACAGACAGACAATGTTCCTGAGTTGCGCCGTTCCGGGCGCCAACACAAACCCCCCGTCTACCTCAAGGACTATGCATGTTCGCATCTGGGGGGAAGGGGTGTTATGTCCTGAGGACTCAAGGAGTTCTCACTCAGGTCCACTCACTTTACGTGGGCGTTATTCCCCCATTCCCATTGGTTGGCTCTCCCCAGCAGCCAGCTATAAAAGCAGGCTGCGGGGTCCAACCGGTTGCTGATTGCTGCGAGCCAGTTCCAGGCTTGGCAAGCACGGTCAGCCCTTTATTGTAAAATAAAGTATTGTTGCACTCATGCTCTGGTTCAGCCTCTCATTGCTCAAACAAAACAGCACATATGTGGAAAGAGGTGTCTCAAGTTCAACTCAAGGATATCTTGAATTGTAAAGCTAAGGCAGGGAGCCCTGTAACTTTGAATGCTGGAGAATCCTGGGTACAGACTCAGATAGGTCAAAGAAAGGGCTAAGCTAGAACTTTCCTACCTTGTGTTTTTCTATCTGTACGGAGTTGCCATTTTCCTTTGTAATACGCGATACCTCCAGTAACATAATTCAGGCTAAAAGGAATGATAAGAACCTATCAGTCTGATAAGAACCGGTAAGTGGTTTGGAGTTGCCTGTTTATTTAAATACAGATAGCATTATTTACTATTTCCACTCATCTGTTCATGCCCTCTGTTTAATGTTCCCTATGCAGAAAGAATCTGTCTTCTCTGACCTAGATCCGGGGCTGGTGGGCAAACTAAATTATACATGCAAGATCTATTGGATTTAGACCCCCCCCCCTTTCTCCCTTCCTTATTCAGTCAAAGCTTGGAAAGCAGTCAACTGATTTGTCAGGACTACAGCAAGAAGAGGAGTATTTGAATGATCCCACCTCTTATTTTTAGTAATAAAGTAGGGAACTAGAAATTGAGAGGTGCTATTGTTTTCTCTTGCAGTGATAATAACAGAAACACTCAATTTACATCAAAGGAATGCTACATGGAAAGGTCTGAAATGATGCTTCCTTTGGCTCTGTAGGAACAGATCTGAGAAAAACACAAAAGCAATGGGAAATCCCATCATGAATCTCTTATGCCACAAGTCCTCAGTGAATTGAACCCCCTCCTTAAGATTTCCCCCCACTGGTGCTTATTTGAGCAGCTGTAAACATACACATGCATAGTTGGCATTCGGAAAGGTATTTACTACTTCAGGCAGAGCTATATGTCTCTAAAGAAAGCATTTCCTCTACCCCACAGAGGTGATTACCAGCCACAGTTTGACAAGCCATAAAAGCACCCAGTTCAGGTTGGATTGATCAGGAAGCCATGAAGCACTGAACATTAAGACTTTGTACCCAAATAATGTAATTTCCCTTCTTTCCTGTGTCTCATGTGTGTGCATTATGATTCGTAAAATGCAAGATGAAACCATAGAATAAAAATGCAATCACCTGATACATTATATTGTAGCCATTGTAATCCTCAACCAAAATTGCAAGAAGTCTTCAACTCTGCTCAAAGTTCCCAAGATAACAGGGAACAAACCATTCTAATCTTAAGGGAAACAAATTCCATAAGGCCAGAAAAACTATGGAAAAGTCTTGCTTCCATGAGTCTGTCTGGCAAACACACACACACACACACACACACACATACCTAGAAGAAGGAACGAAAAAAGCATACTTTCTACACAGCTTGGAAAAACTCTACTCAATGTCAGTCATACAGATAACAAGACCTTAAAGTAATGATCAAGTTGTACCCCAGAAACCGTTCACAGCTTAATACAACTTTTGCAAGGCAAGTGTTATTCTGAAAAACAGATTCTCTGCCATTAGCAAGACAATTACTGCTTTTTGAATGAATAGTGGTTTCTGAATAGACTTCACAAAAAGCAGAGCATTTTGCTCTGAGAAGAGATGTCTTTGTAACATCAGATGAAATTCGACAAGTGCTCTCCTGATTGCGGCTTTCATCCCTAAACCTACAGGTTTACTTTTGTAATGTAATTTTTTAATTGAACATGTTTACGTAAGTAAATGATAAACATGAAAACATACGTAAAGGAAAGTTAGAAAAAAAGAAAAAAGGATTTAAAAATGTAAGAGTCAATACTGGTAAAGAAAAGATAATCAAAAAAGAAAATCCTGAGTGTCTTTACAACAATTACAAGCAAATGTATTATCCTTCCTCTTTTTCTAAGATTACATTACATAGTTTCCCTCTATCTCATACTCAATCCTTTTTAGCTCCAAACCCCACAGGTTTAAAAGGTTCTGAGATGCTACCGCAAGCTGTTCCAGACATTCCATTATATCCATTTCCAAGCAAACAAGTGATTCTTTTCTGCTTTTCCACAATAGGGCTATCATATCCTAAGGAAGGTAGCTGACTGCCATTCCTCAGGCACAATTAGAGTGGAGAAGTGCCAATGCTTTGATGCCCGTATTGCCAAGGTGTAGCTTGAACTTGGGTGCATAACCAGTTTTGATCATATTCACTCTTCACTGACATCCTGGCCATCTCTTCAGTCAATTCATCTCCCAAAGCTCCTCTATGATAGATAAAGCTACCCTGGATCTGAGCAACTCAAAACTGTTTAGGAGCAACTTCATCCACCGCTTTCACAAATTCTGCATTTTAGCCACCTGTCAGATTGCTTGCGAAATCCTCAAATGTCCATTGGAAACCAGTAGGATCCATAAGCCACTTGGGATGGCCTGTCCTAATCAATCTTACCTCATTGCAGAGATGTGTAATGATGGCAAAATACATGGTAATTAGAAATGTCTTCCAAATCCAAATTTTGAACCAATTGCTCTAAATTAAAAATATGAAACCTGTACAAGTCAGGCTTATAACCACTCAGTTAAGGCTAGATGCCTAGAAAACCCAAGCTACTCGTGACTCAGATCCAGAACATGAAACCTGAACTTCAAGACTATCCAGAGAATTAATCATCAGCTCCAAGGCCAGGATGAAAAAGTCAGGAATAGACGTGATCGAACAATAGAATAGATGGACAGCATCGCTATCTTGTCCCTAGAGGCTAATTCCAAGCAGGGGGACTCATATCCAGAACATGAAGACACAATATGGTCAACCCCGATGTCTTTTGGAAGATCATCATGAGTCTTGAACGTGTCAGAAGATATCCTTACATTTGAAGGCAACCTCCATAAATACATATGGGTTGCTTTATCAAAGAACCTTTTCCAATTAGCCTAACAATTCCAAGTTGACCCTCTGGTTATGATTTATGCAGTCTTATCCTGCTGCTTTCCATGCTGCAAGATACTGGGCAGTAGCAAAACATAAATACAAGAGGAAAATGAAATGGATAACACATTATGACAGCTAGGTCTGGGTTCTGCTAAGAATCTCTAGTCAAGAAAAGCGAACACTCCAGGCTATAAGAATGGAGAGACAGAGATCTTGAAGTTTCCTCCTGGTATATGGTTAGCAGATCGAGCAGGCACTTAGGTCACCCAGATACAATCTGCCCTTTCAATTTATTTCTATTGAAATTCGATGAATTCTTTCCAAATTTGCAGCTTGCTGATACTTCTCAATTAGGTGGTTTTGGGGGAGTGGTGCTGGCAAAGTATTTCCTCTTTTTCACAGAAAAGAACTGAGATGCAGACTCACCAAAAAAATTGAGAGCTCTACCAAATGTATTTCCTTAGTTCCACCTTCTGGTGCCTGATTCTATTTTGGTGCCAGATAATCACATAATAATACTTTTCCAGGTTGCTCTGCCAGTGTACTATTTTCCAGTCTGCCTAATGCACACTTTGTGTCCAAAAGTGTTGGGCTATTACTTTCACTTTCACACTTTCCCATCTGTTCCTCCTGCTTTTCCACCTTAACATTCTCTTACCCTTAATTCCATCAATCCAAACATACAATTCCCAAAGCAAGCAACTACTATGAACAAAACTCCAAAGCAAATAAGAGAACTTGAGATCGAGTTCAAGAACATGCACTATGGATGCTAAACAACATGGGACATTATATACAACTTGGCATATTTTGATATACTCTGAAGCAGAGGTTTTTGGCCAAACTAGGTGTAATTGGGGAGCCTAGTTTCATTTAACAGAGAAATGAGCACAGGAGAAGAGTCTTAAACCCACCCACCCCTCAAATTTTCCCAACTTAAATCATATTCCAGGCTCCCTGATAAACGGAACATAGCAGAAGCACAAGCAGAATCCAAAGTTGGTTTCTTCATTACTACTTTCTATAGCAGGGGTTGCCAACCTTTTGAACCTCAGGGACCACCAAACTCATAATTTTAAATCCCACAGACTAGAGACCCTGGGAAAATCCCCCAAAAAGTCTGTAGGAAAATCCTCCACCCCGTTTTCCTACTGATTGATCATTCTTTATTTGGGATTGCAGGATACTGTCTCCAGCTCCGTTCTCAGAGAGGAGGGGGGAAAGAGGGAGAGGGAGAGGGAGGGAGAGAGAGAGACTTTTGGCTTCGTGCAAGGAAAGCAGCAGAAGTCTTTCTTTCTCTCCCCCAAACTCTGCCAGAAATGAGTCTTTGTGAGACTTGTCACACTGGCACAGCCTCTTGGAGCAGGATGCCTTGCAGGGTCCCAAAGACTTATTTCTGGCAGAGTTTGAGAGAGAGAAAGACTTTTGTTGCATTACTTGTGTGCACCAAAAGGAGAAGAAGAAAGAACTGGAAGGAAGCAGCCGGGTGGCTAAGTGAAGCACATGGGGTGAGTGGAGTAAGTTCCCCTCCTCTGCCCTTTCCCCCCTTCCCTCACTACCTCATGTGGTACACAATGCAAGCAATGTAAGCCTTGTGTTCCTGCGGGCCATGTGGGCAGCCCAGCCTTGTGTGCAGCCTGGATTAATTGCTTTGGGGGGTGCTTTGCGGGTTACATTTCTCTGTAGACCACTAAAATTTTCTCATGGACCACCAGTGGTCCCCAGCCCACTGGTTGGTGACCACTGTTCTATAGCATGTTACTTCTAAGCCACCATGGAGCATATCAGAACAGACTTGCACATTCATGCACATATGCAAGGGAAAAGTAAATCTAAACCAATAATTGGTCAAAGAAGCAGAGATGTTATGAAAAATATGCAAAGATTAATATCAAGCAAAAGAGATACTTTTTATTAAACGCCATGTTCTGATCAGGATGCACCCTTAGATTTTAGCATTCAGTTTATGACTTACATTCTGCTAATATATTTTAAATCCTTATGATCTGGATTCAAAATAGCCCTCTCTTCATCCACGCCCCATAATATTTCAGCTTAATTTTTCCTATGATTTATATTTCATTTTAAGCCATCCTGTAATTTACAGTAATTTCATCTGTCTCCAGTTCTGTTCCCAAAAGATTGCCCTGATGTTGTATTAAGTCTAAGTGGATCAAGAAAATAAAAGAGGGTGGGGTTCCGGTTTGAGCTTCTTCAACGACAGACCGAAACCTCATCCTTGTGAGGCTTTGATCTGTGCTTGCTGCTGGAGCGCCCCAAGCTGGCTCGTTTCAGGGCTAAGCCACCCCGTAGAGGTGGTGAAGAAGGGGGAGACTGCCTGCAGGGTTGAGGAGAGCTGCATCTCTCCTCCCCAGCTGGCCATTACGCCCTTTCCTGAAGGCGGTTGTAGTGGTGGTCAGAAATGGCCACAATAAAGAAGAACTCGACTGGAAAAGAATGTGCAGGAGGAAGATAAGAAGAGTAAGTTTTGGTTGACCGGTTCAAACAGCAAAAGCAACAAATAAGGTACCTCTGAATTTAAATTTAATAACATTTTTCTCAAAGAAGATTTTGAAGCTGCGAAGGAGAGAGAGAAGGGAAAGGATTAGATTTTTTTTCTTCCTTTCCTTATACTAACAGCTAAGAGACTTAAGCAAGAAATTGAAAAAAATCCACTTTGACATTAATAGGCATCTAAGCTGAAAATAAAAGTCAAAGGGATAATAAAGATTTCTGGATATTTAAAAGTTTTTAAAAGCAGGAAAGGAGGGGAAAAAAAGAATAAAAGGGCAGAATCTGGAAAAATGGAGGAGACTGCCTGGAACTAAGGAATGGAACTGTAACTAAAAGGAACTTACAGTGAAATTTCAACAAGATTCCTCAAAGATACATCTTAATTGAAACTTGGTAACAAAATAATAGAACCCCAGGAAGAGAAAGTGGAAAAAAGAAGCAGAAAGAAACAGCCTTGGATTATTTGGATTACTTGGAGATTTTTGGTTTTTGCATCTGGATGACTAAAATTAACCGGGTGGTTGTTTAAAAGTCTTTAAAATGGTATCGCTCTTAGAAGAACTGAAAATGGAACTTAAAAAATGGAAAGAAGATGCACAAGAAGGGAGAGGTTCTTTTGGCTTCGTATTTCAATTCTTAGAAATGGAGATCTGGAACTATGAGAAACAACAAGAAATGCTTGCAGAACAAGAACATTGGGACAAAGAAGAAGCCATTTTTAATGATCAAATAATTTTAAGTAGGGGGGGAGAAAAGGGGGGAAAGAGAGTGAAAGGTTTAAGACTAGAAAAAACAACCAAAAAGAAGAAGAATTTGAAAGATAAGTATAATATTAGAAAGCAACAAAAGAAGGGATTACAGATGAGAGAGTTAGAAGTAGAGAGTCGAGGGGGTAAAAAGGGGAGGGAGAAGAAGAGGGGGAAGAAGGCAAGGAAAAGACAGAAACAAGAAATGGAGAAACAGGGAAAAAATATAAGGATTGTAATCATAAGCTTGAGATAATGGGTGAAATATATTAATTGCAAAAGGGATTCTGCAAAGGTACATAAGATAGCATTGTTATATTATAAACAGAAATAATTTTAGAAAATATGATTAAAATGATGGATAATATATTTACTGTAATGTAGTTGAATGTTTGGTAATAAATAAATGAATTAAAATGATTGAGAGAATTAAATGTGAAGATTTTTAATTATTAGTAATGATTTATAAAAATATAAGTGAGAAATATGGGAAAAAAGAATTAACTATGGAAAGTTTATAAGTATTCCCAAGGAAGTATGATATTTAATTGAAAAGAAATGTTAAAGATGCTAAGATTTTAATGAATATTAATGATAGAATTGAATTGGAATGGAATGTGTGCTTTATTTACACACACACACACACACACACACACACACACACACACACACACATATATATATATATATATATATATATATATATATATATATATATATATATATCTTTGGTTATTCAGGTTTTCTCCGCGTAAGATTGGAGGTATCTAGGCACGTGTTGATGAAGTCTCATTCATCATCTTCAGGCTTGTGTCTTCAGCTCTGTACTTGAAGATGATGAATGAGACTTCATCGAAACATTGCCTAGATACCTCCAATCTTACACGGGAGAAAACCCGAATAACCAAAGATCCACATGCGAGAACCTCAGAAAACAAATATATATATATATATATATATATATATATATATATATATATATATATATATATATATATATATATATATATCTTTTTAAGTATATAGTGTGTATTTTAAGAATATACCAAGCAGAATTCGATTGGAAGTTATGTATTATATGGAATGCTATAATCTTAAAGGTATACATTGAAGCTTAAATAAGAGTTTGAATGGATAAAATTAAAAGATATAAAGGTGTCATACTCCAACCAGTAACTACAGGGAAAAGTTTGTTTAATAAGAAAAGATAATATGAAATTGAAACAGGACAGACAAAAGTATAAATATAATGATTTGATTGAGATGAGATAATTAAAATAAAGTTGAGAAAATTAAAAGAGGGGAAAAACTATGTAGAAAATATAAAACGGTAATAAGATATGGAATAGAATATAAAAATGAGCATGAAATTGAGTTTGGTGTCTGTATGAAGAAGTGATAACCTGGGACCATGCTATTTTCAAAAAAGATGTTTTATTTGTATTTTATTTGTGTTTTTGTGAAAACCCAAATAAAACTTTCAAAAAAGAAAAGAAAAGAAAAGAGGGTAACACTGTATGGAGTGTTGTTTTCCCCAGTATTTCTTATTGTTCTTCTCCCTTTCATTTCCTAAGACCAACCTGCTCCTGCACTTCTGGTCCCATTAATGGTCATTGTGACATTCCTCCCAGGATTCCTCTTCTCTCTTTCCATGCACAGCACTACAGCGCTCCCAGCCAATGACACGATTTAGCAACATATGCATTTGATTATATTCTGTCAGCCTTTCCCAGCACTCTCCAGATGGATTGGACCACATAATTTATCATTTCAGTATCGGCGGGGGGTTGCAATGTGTACCCAGCACATCTGGAGGTCTCCAGGGTGAAGGGAAGAGAGCTGACTGGCAGGGCGATCTGCCACCTACCAAGTGGTGGTATAGTGTAGGGCATTTTTCCCAGACACTGCATGAGAATCAGCTAGTGATTTGGATTCTGTCATTTAGGACAGGCAGTCCATTTAAACCCCATTATTGGAAAGAGGAAATGACTAACTTTAGAGTGAACAGAATCCACAATCCAGACATTTCTGGCTCAAATAATTAATGCCCACCCCAGAATACACATGTGTAAATTAGGCGCTAATGGATTGTAAATAGTGATTGTAAGAGAGAAGTGTGGTGTTGCTTATATACCTGCAAAAGATACATCCAAAATATGGGCAATGTGATTTACCTATGGAATCATTGGCATGTCCAGTCTGAGCTGTTCCCTTTGCAGGTTTCCTTTGCAGATCAAAGGGTAAGGATTTTCAGTAAAATCTATTTCTTTTCCTCTTATTTAAGTATGGCCTTGGAGTCTTCTGAACAAAGGTTAATTCTGTGGCAATGCATTCTAAACTCTCCCCTTCATTCAGTGTTTGGTAGACAGCAAGAGAGCCATTTCAGGCACATTCCATTCAATCAGGAACTTTAACCTACTCACCCTCAGTGCTACTCTGTTTAAAGGATTTCCAGCTTGTTTCATGTGGTCAATAATATAGAAGTGAGGCAGACCCTCACTCTCTTGTCCCCTTCCAAAATGGTTCTGCAGCCTTGCGTGGGGAGCCCAAAGAAATCGTGGGGTTGGTTAGTGCCATGAGAGTTTTCCTTTTGTCTTTGCCAACCAATTTTTAACAAGGTTAGTTATTCTTGACTCCATATATATCATTTTTTAAAATGGAATTCAAAATTTTGACACGAACATTTTACCGGTTCTGTAGGCGTGGTTTGGTGGGCGTGGCAGGGGGAGGATACTGCAAAATCTCCATTCCCTCGCCAGGTTACCACTGGTTCTCCAAACTACTCAAAATTTCCGCTACTGGTTCTCCAGAACTGGTCAGAACCTGCTGAATACCACCTCTGGATGGAAGATTTAGAAATATGCTTTATTCATCTTATAGTTCTGTAATGAAATGATATGTGAAACTGTCTTTGAAGATGACCCAAACCCAGCCCTAAAATTCATTTTAGGATAGTACAGTACATTCAGATTACAGTTCAGGGGTATTATTAAAAGCCTATACAGCCTACTGTCAGACTGAAAGACTGGGATATACCTGAAAGAAACAGCACCTTCTCCTGTATCAACCTGTATGTGCTGCAGGACCATCTGCTGATGTCCTATTTCTCTGGTTTGCATATACTGTACATATCCATATCCACTCGCACTATTTCCTTTTTTAGGCACCATTATGCAGAGCGCATAACCTTTCCTTCAGATCCAGGACTTCAAGCTACTTCTGCATCAGGTAATCAGCTGAAGGATCTTTTTTTCCCAGGTTCATCTTCCCTGGGTAGGTTTATAGGCAGGGGTGGGATTCAAATTTTTAACAACCGGTTCTGTGGGCAAGGCTTAGGTGGCGGGTGTGGCTTGGTGGTCATGTGACTGGGTGGACATGGCTTGGTGGTCATATTATTGGCTGGACGTGGCCAACTCAATATCACTCACATCAAGGCATGCATTTCCTTGCCTGGCCTCTCATGACTGTGGGGATGCTGCAACAGTCGTAAGTGTGAAAAATGGTCATAAGTCACTTTTTTCAGTGCCATTGTAACTTTGAAAGGTCACTCCACACAAGCAAAGTACCAGCAAAGGAGGGGAAAAAAACTCCAGAGAAGTTCCTAAGACAGGAAGTCTAGTCCTGCCAAGAATGTAATAAGGGTTAACGGAGAGGCAGTTTCTGTAAGCAACACCAGAATGTTTCCTTCCTGCCTTCCTTACAGGATTAGGCCAGTAATTTCGTCTAACAACCGGTTCTCCAAACTGCTTAGAATGTTAACAACTGGTTCTAGTGAATAGGTGCAAACTGGTAGAATCCCACCCCTGGTTATAGGGCAGCAATATGCCTTTTTTTCTTTGTCACCAGATAGGACTCTTTTTTCATTCTCCTAGATCTAGAATTAAAAATTCCTTCTGATGACTCTGCTTCTCACTGCTGGTTGTCTTGTTTATGTACTTGCTCTTTGATGGGTTCATTTTTTGAAACTCTGGAATCAAACCTGGTAAATGTATATATAAGTAAAGAGATAGAATCCAACCTAGGCCTTGCTCCTGGTTATGACCAAATAGTATAGTGCAAAGTTTAGCCAGAGTAGTTTCATTCACCGATAAATCAGCCAAATCTCCACACCAAAACAAGTCCAGCAGTGCCCCAGCATTTCCAAAGACCAGAACAGCCATTCAGCTTCACTTGGCCTTTCATATGAATTTGAAACCTATGCCAGATTTTACTACTGCCAATATTAAGCTATTATCTCCCAAAACTTGTATCAATTTACCCAGGCTTAGTAACTATAAGTTAAGTAAAGTATAGAGGCCCCGTTCATCTCTCTTCCCAACATACACAGTCTCATTTTTCTGTACACATCTCTGGCCAAGGGCAAGTCATCAACTCTTTCCAAAATTCAAGGTCAGCCTTCCTGTTTTATCTCGGAGAACTAAGGAAATGAATTCTCTCAAAATATAAATACAAAAGCCAATCCTGGAGCAGAAAGTGGGAACTGCTCCTGAGCCAGCTGCATGACTGCCATATTTTGAGGCCACACAGGGAAAAAAAAAAGAAGGAACACCAACCGTTGTTGGAAATGTGAGGGGGAATTCAATGAGGCTGAATTCAATTATCTAAGCTGAAACTCTGGCCTGCCTGCTGTGAAAGAGGGGGAAAATGTGGCAAGATGGCTTTTACACTGAAATTTTGCTGGCACATCATTTTACAAGACTTGGATTAATACCCTTAGAACTTCAGTAGAGGGTTTTGTTTTTTTTAAGTCATTGGGCAAATGGATGCAACAGAGTTTTATCCTGGCTGAGTTTAAAGTCTGAAGAATTTATTCCCATTTACCTTCAACAAGCTGTGATTTCTCCTACCACCTACCCTGGTAGAATAAAGAACAATTGATAAACCTAACTGATAAGATTTGGCAAGCCTAAATAATAATGGGTCAATTTCCCAGGAGAGATATAAATACAATTTAACTCAAACCACTATTACTGTTAAAGCATCTTATAAAACTTTATATAAGTATAAAAGATTTGGGCTTTTGTACTAATATAAAGGGATCCCTCAAAGAACTGAAAATACGGTTCTTTGGTTATAATTCAGTAGACTTTTGAAGTATTTCTACATGCCACCTTGATCTGTAGCAAACTTTCAAATTTAAAAAATAATTCTCAGTGGGATGGGGACTAAATTTTTGAAAGAGAGGTGGAACCAGCCTCCTCCGACTTCTTTCTTCTTTCATTTTCAATACTGAAGGAAGCAAATTGAGGCGTTCAACTTTCAGAGAAACCTATAGTTCTATGAATGCAATTCATCGGGGGTGTCACGTTTTCATAAAATCAATCCAAAAATGTCAAGGAAAGAGAGAAGGTTCTGAGCCCTAACTTCTGAGACCACAGGATCTTTTAAAAGGAAAAAGTAGAAAAACTCAATAGCTTCCTTGTGTAAGATTAAACTAAGGAAGTACCAGGTCTCTCTCACTCACATGCACCCATTTTCTAAATGATTTGGGGCGGGGGGTCTTCTAAGAATATCCCAAAGGCATTCTTCAGCTCTTGGGTGAGAAGCAAAACGTCTTCAAAGAAAAATCAGAAAGTCCAGTTGCATCTTGAAAAAGCGCCTTTGGGACCATGGCCTGAGAATCTCCATAGACATTCTTCTAAAAATGTTTAACTGAAAACCCATAGAAAAATTAAATAACTAGAAATCTGTGAAATCCAGCAAATATATGAAATAAATTTAGAGAATTCTGCATATCCCAGCTTTTATGCCAGCAGGAACAGTAGCATTGAAGTAAATGGGCAAGCCAACTGTCTAATTCCTCTTGCCTCTATAATAATTCAAAGGAAGAAAACACATTTTCATATTGTGTTCTGCTACTGCTAAAGCTGGGCAGCAATGAGATATATCTACACATTGGGACAATGTTCCCAAAGTGCTGGCTGGGGAATTCTGGGAGTCAAAGCTCACAGTGTCAAGTTGTCAGAGCTGAAAAACATTACATTGGGAAGTTGGAAGAAACTCATTCTGCCCCTGGTAATACAGCAATAAGGAAGAAAATCCCAAGCAACCACACCATTATCAGAAGCCCATCAGCCTTTGGAAGAAGAGGGGCAATGAAATAACAACAACAACAAAAATGTTCCCCTGACCTTTCTAGAAATGGGCCATAAGCAATATAACTTGAGGAGAATGGGGAGAATCCTGTAACCAGTGGTGGGATTCAGCCGGTTCGCACCGGTTCACATAAATCGGTTATTAAATTACCCACCCACCCCTGCTATCAAAGTGGATCCTGGGCACTGTGCTATGCTACAATGGAGAAATGGGCATGAGGGAAGGAGAAGGCCACTTTCCCTTTTTCTTCTCTCTGCTCCTCCTCCTTCCCTCATGCCAGCCACTCCATTTCCCATTTCTCCATTATAGTACAGCGCCCAGGATCCATTTTGATAATGTGGGGGAGGGGTAATTTAACAACCTGTTTGCCCAGGGTCAGGTTGGCCATTGTGGGAGCTTGTCCCATATGTGTGGCGGAGCCAGAGGATGGGTGTGTGTCACTCCTCCTACGACAGCCAACCTGACCCTGAGTGAACCAGTTGTTAAATTATTTGAATCCCACCACTGCCTGTAACCATCATCTGCTTCTTCAATGGAAAAAGAATTACAAGATACAGATTCAAGAGATAAATCCATAGATTACTGAATAAACTCAGATGCTGAATCCTTTTTTGCCCTTAATCTTCCGCTTTCATTTTAAAGACCAGCTATATGTGAAAGAGTATGAAAATTCAACTTTTAATCCTTCATTTACTAGGTTGAACTGCTCGTTTCTTGGCGATATTGAATATATGTGCTAACTCTAAAGATTGCTTTTAAATGTTTTTTACTCCAGCCATATAGGCAGGATAGTTACAAGTTATAAAGTTAGATTTGGCCAACTCAAGACTAGAGCATCTAGCACAGAACAGTACTTGGCAATTACACTCCAGGTTCAAAACCACGGTGTATTAAATCTGAGAATACTATGGACAGCCAAGGAAACAAACCAATGGATCATCAAACAAATCAACCAGAGTTTGCAATTGAGGCACAAATGATCAGGCTCAAATATGTTGGTCTCATTATGCAAAGACCTGGCTCTCTAGAAAAGACTCTAATACTGGAAAATGTGGAAGGAAAGTGAGGAAGAGGATGACTAGCAGCAAGATGGATGGGCTCAGTTACACTGGCAATAAGTGCAATATTGGAAGACCTAAAAGACCAAGTTAGGGGCAGGTCATCATGGAGAAAATCTGTGTTGAAAATGAAGTAACCAATCAATCAATTAAATCTTCAATTCCCTCTTATGATATAACTCAAATATGACTGAGAAGGCTAACCTACATCATTTTTGTTACTAATATATGTGCAAAGATAGGTAAGCTCTGGCCTTTTAGGGGCTGCTGAACAACAACTCCCAAACCATTCTTCCCCATCCAACAGAAGCCAAGGATCATTGATCTAATACTGCAGAGTCACAGGTTTCCCAACTTGTATCATAAAAGTTGGCATTGTAAGGTTCAATTCTGTTGTTTATTTACATGGAAATAAGCCACTCTAATACAGTGGAACTTATTCCTAAACTAAATCAAAAAGATTTCTGTACTTGCAGATGAGGCTCTTACTGTGCTATGTCACTGACTCTTTCACAGAAGTTTGTGGATACACTTTTTTTTAAAAAAAATAGAAAAATATTTTGAAGAAAAAAGCTAAATACCTACACAATACTTTTTTCAGAAGCTGTCATATGGCAGAAATCTCTCTCTATGCCCACCCACCCACACACACACACACACACTTTGCCTTCAAATAGCGATGCATCAACTCAAACGTGTATAATTTTAGTTAAACTAAGCTTTAAGCAGTAATGCTATGAACATTGATAATGGAGAATGTAAACTGTTCTTCCAATTTTCAAAACAAAGAGAGAAAGAGAACCCAAGTTAGTACAGAGTTGTCAGCCCCGGATCCATCTTGAATCAGATTTGGAGAATGGGTAACTGTGGGAATGAGAGTAAAATGAGAAAGGAGGATAGCCACAACAACATTCTTTAGCCAGAGCTCAAAGTCGAATCACTGGAGCTTGGAGGAGAGTGACTGGATTTGGCCGGAGTTCAGAATGGAGGTGGATTGGAGAGTGTGACTTGAGGGTCATCAGTAAGGGGGCTGGGTGTGAGTTTAATATAGCAGGGGGAAATGTGGGAATTCAGATTCGGGTTTTCCCCAGATGTGCCAATATGTCTTCTCTAATAAATTCTTACTTGGAAGGACATTGTCTCCAAAGTGCTGAATTGGGATGGAGAGTTTGGTTGGAATGCGGACAAGAGTGGCAATCTATACCAAGAAAAATTCTTGAACAAATTGTTAAGCAATTGATTTGTGAGCATTTAGAATACAATGCATTTCTTGACAGAAGCCAGAATAGATTTTTCAAAAATAAAGCATGCTGCTTCTGCCAGTCAGGCTAATAATTAGACCGTATTTGAAATGCCACCATTGTCCCTCTAAGCTAATTCCTTTCGTGCTACAGCTATTTGTACTTTAATGGGCATCTTGTTCAATTGCAAGCAATTGAACATCCATTCCTCCTTCATCAATTACTTCCATGTGTCTGCCTGCATGGGCTCTTAAATCACAAGAAGTGTGCTTGTTGACTGCACTGGAACAGAATTAAACAGGTCCTAGTACATCCTAGAAAACAGTTTGCTGATAAGACAGGGAGATGGGCCCTAAATTCCTGAGTGAGCAAGAAAGGAAGACCAAGGACAATGTGGTTACTCAACTTCCCACCCATTCAATCTCTGGTTTGTGCATCTGTTCTCTATTTCATATAGAAGTGTTTCTCAATTCGGGCAATTTTAATATATGTAGACTTCAACTCCCAGAATTCCCCATTCAGTCATGAGAAGATTGACAGATATTGTCATATAGCAAGCAGGAAAGAAAGGAAGCTAGTGAAGAAGTCAGTGCAAGAAGACAGAAAATATTTTCTCTCCTGAAGCTACAGAACTAGCAGAATTTTCTCTTGACGTACAGTATATTTGAAAAATTCATTATGAAGCTTCCACATGTTTGGACTGCGGCAGGCAGAGGTGTACAGGATAACTTTTGAGCTGGGGAATATGTTTAATATTTTTTTTCATTTGTCCTGGACTTGTTTTATCAGACAGAGAGAGTAAATACAGTAAAACTTTCAATATAAGAATGATTATTTGCTTTATATTAGGATATTTTCGTGGCTTTGGGGAATTTGAAAGAGCTCATCATATATATACTGAGCGAGCAGTAATTCCTGTCATACATAGCTAGAAAATGCCTTTTGTGGTATTTCAGATATTAAAAGATACTCAGTGAAAAATGGAAACTCTAGAAATAATGTCTAGAGTTACAGGATTTACAGACTGTGTGAATCACTGAATTATATGAAAAGAAAGAAGCAGTTATTTTTGTGGTTTTGTTATTATTCTTATGTATTATGAGGGTGAGGGCTGAATGTAACTTTTTATTCTACAATGAAATTGTTAGCCAGAGGCATAAAAAGTTAATCAACCGGTATACCTATTTGCACCCGCATGGCCTAAATAAAGTTAAACATAAATAGCATTATATAAATCCCTTAGCAGGGGAAGTCTTGACTGTTTGACAGACATGAAAAACTACACTATTCTGGAATACCTATTAGTGGATGCAATTAAATGAATTTGCATTGCTTATAATAATAGATGTTGAATATGTCCAATGGGAATATTGTTTTCATTGTTTGATGCTGGGCCAGAAATCATCTAATAAAGTATTCCAACAAACAAGTGAAGGAAGGATATATATGATAGTAAATGGGATTATCATTGCAGCAAAGATTTCAAAATATCATGGTAAAAGTAATAAGAGACAGTAGATGCTAACAATATTAAATTTAAGAAAATAAGATTCAGTTTAAAGTTGCTTTCATTAAATACAGAGACCCAGTTGCATTCATTGACACAATATGCAGTGGAGTGGAAATTAGAACAGAGTCGAGTCGAGTCGAGTTGAGTCAAGAAGAGAATGTCTTTTTTGGTCAAGTGGGATTGGACACACAAGGAATTTATCACTGATGCACAACTTCTTAGTGTACATACCAGTGGTGGGATTCAAAATTGTTTACTACTGGTTCTGTGGGCATGACTAGGTGGGCATGGTCATGTGATTGGGTGGGCATGGCTTTTTTTGCAGCACCACCCCTCACCCACCTCATTTTTGGGGCCTTCCTGGCCTCAGGGGAGCCTCCAGGGGAGCGTTTTTGCTCCCATTAAGGCTCCCCTGGGACTCAGGAAGGCAAAAAAAAAATGGGGGGGGGGCTGCACCTTCCTGGGCCTCAGGGAAGCCTCCTGGGCAAAGCAGTAAGAAGCGAGGGGAATCCCAGATTGTCGGGAGGTTAAAAAAAGAAAGAAATACCTTAAGGAGTGACTGGGCAGGCAAGCATCGGGCAGATGGGGTGGGCGAGCATCAAGCATTGGGCGGGGCAAGTGAGCGGCGACCAGGTGACCAGGTTGGGGGTGTGGCCAGCCAGAAGTTACTACTGGTTGGGCAACCCACACCAAATCCTTGCTCCCAGTTTGTCTGAACTGGTGCGAAACGGCTGAATACCACCACTGGTACGTATAAGCAACAAATGATAAATCATGATCATAATCATAAAATACAATCATCATAAATAATAAGACATATACTCAGTGATAGTCATCAGATACTAAATAAGCAAACAATATAAATCATAACAGGATACTAAATAAGTCAATCAACATAAATCATGAGATACAATACATCCTAATGAAGATAACATTCGAGCTACATGGGACAATGGAATACTCACTAAACAAGTCTTTTGATTTTAAGAGTCTGTGCAGTATGTGTCCCAATATGTTCCTAGAGAAGAAGAATTATATATCTTAATGTCCACAAACCTGTTCTACACTGCTAGGTACTTCTAGGTGCAGGAAAGTATGGCTTTGGATCACAATCAAAGCATCAGTTTTATATAACTCCAGATCTCTGAGTCTATCAAGTAAAATTATGCAGAGAAAGTGTTGCTTGCATATGATGAAAGTTATGCGTTGGAGACATTGTTTTGAGTCAAACTGATCATAAGCCTCTGGAAACAATTTTTCAGAATCCTATTGATAGTGCTCTTGTCTGCTTGTGTAGCATGCACTTATAACTTCAGAGGCATCAATTTAATGCAGTGGATGCTCCAAGCAAATTGATATATCTTGCTTATATGTGGTCTAGATCAACTTCAGGCACTCTACAAATGGTATTGTGGGAGGAGAACAACGTTACTCTATGATAGCAAAAAAATGAGGAGTCAGATAGCAGGAGGTATGACACTTTTAGAACACAAATGCTTTCAACATTTGAGAGAGATTTCCCCTGTTGCACATTTTCACTATAAAAAATAACAACCTGTTACATTGTCAGAAGGGTACTTTCTATCAAAGTGATTAACCTTGAATCTAAGCTTTAAAAAAAATACCTCGATCTCATTAGTCTCGTTGAGATATTGCCAGGGTAAAAAGAATACTGTTGTCAATTAAATTCACCTTCAGGAAGTGAGGGGAGCTGAATGTCAACTAAAAAGATACTGCCAGAAAAAGGGAGTGGGGAAAACGAGGCATTCTTGAAATGCCTAGATAATCACCCCAGTAGCCCAAAGTTGTCGGAGCATAAGAAGGTTATTGGAGAGCATGATGGATATCTCTTGGAGATGACATGTCCTATTGGAGAAGACACATCCAGGGGGTGGGGGGAAGACCAGGGTCAAAGGGGAAATGCTTGATGTAATTTAGTATCGGCTGCACCCAACCACGCGCCAACATGGCAAACTCTAATAAATCAATTTTCTTTTCTCTGAGATGCAGCTAGAGACTTTTGATTTGAATAAGGGTGGATTTGTTGGAGCCCTGACAACGGTCTTCACCCTGGGAATCTTCAATCAAACATAATGACTAAAAGGTTGATTAGGTGCGGGGGGGGGAACAACCATAAGAAAACTATGTAATTTGCAATAATCAAGTCTATTGCTCCCATTGTTGGAATAGTGGTAGTAAGCAGTATTCACATGCTCAGTGTTTGAAGGATGAGATGGTGAGAAGAAAGTCATCAGTATCTACACAGACACAGGGTAGTCAAATGATTGCAGGCCCAGCCATATTAGGCCACCTGGTTAAATCAAATCCAAATCTTAACTCCAGCCTATTGATCCAATTGATTGCTTTTTCTTGAAGCACAAACTGTGGTCAGGTGATAAAAATGCAAGGCCGCCTATATCTTTGCTCCATATGAATGAAAAGACCGATTTTTAAGATGAGAAGGGCCACACCTCTTGTTTGAAGATCATTCATCTGCCAGAACTGTCTTTTCAGAGATAGGAGAAGCCTTGCTATGCTACCTCTTGAATTATGTGCCAGTCCTCTGCAGCCCTAAACTCAGGAGTGAAAGAGGCAAACTGTCAACAAAACAATCCTCTGTTCTGAAGCAAAAGCTTTGGGGACTTTCTTCATTTTTCTGGTTGAAAAGACAATTCCATCTGGCTCAGAAATTGGACAAATACGATTAGAGGAAGAAACAGAACTAAAGGAGTTTTCTGCCGAAGCCAAAGAGGTCAGAACCCATGAGAAATTAGTCCTCTATTAGACAACCGCAACTCTTCTGGGTCAGCATTTTGCAATTGCCTCTTACCAGGAGATCATTTTCTAAAGGAGAATTCTTCTTTGGAGCTTTCTGCCATGCTGTTTGGAAGCCATCATAACAGGTTGGTAGCCACTGGAGGCAGCTGGGATTTTTCAAGGGGGAGTTTCAAGTTACCAGGGGGAAAAAACTTAATTCCATTTCAGCAATGCTTATCTGTTCTGTTTACAGAAACTGAGAAAGATGGCTGCTAGACTTGTTCCTCTTCATTGAAGAGGGCCCTGGCTGTAAGGTAATCCACTTTTAAAGTGGAGTCAGGAAGTGCAATTAAGTCCCCACCCCACCACCCCCAATCCACCCAGGGCACACACAGTGGGCTGTACAGACAGAAAGCTGATCTTTCAAACTGACAGTGAAAACTGAACCTTGAGAATGAGATTATTTTACATCTGACAAGAAGAAGGCCTCAAACTTTGCACAGCTATATTGTCATAGTCTCTAAAAAATTTAATGTTCTGTATATTCTCTGAGGATTTTTATATTTTGCAGTTTTGGAAATTACAGGATTCTGCCAGAGGAATACACAGAGTAGAATGATAGGAAACTTCTAGCAGTTTAATTGCAAATGACAACATTTCTTTTATTAATTATGGCTGGCTGGCTATAGAGTCTATATTATTATTATATTTTTATTTTTAATTATTTTGATTTGTCAATCGCTTACAAGATAATAGGTATAAGTATATACATAGTTATGAATACATGAAATGGATACATATAAGAAAAATAAAAGAAACAATAGGACAGGGTGGTAGGCATGTTGGTATGCTTATGCACGCCCCCTACAGACCTCTCACGAAAGGGGTGAGGTCAGTAGTAGACACTCTAAGGTTAAAGTTTTGGGGATTTGGGGATAAAAAACAGTCAGGTAGAGTATTCCAGACATTGACCACTCTGTTGCTGAAGTCGTATTTCCTGAAATCAAGTTTGGTGCGATTAACCTTGACTTTGTATCTATTGTGTGCTCTTGTGTTGTTATGGTTGAAGCTGAAGTATTCATTGACAGGTAGGACATTGCAATGTATGATTTTATATACCATACTTAGATCAGACTGAAGACGGCGTCGGTTCTAGGTTTTCTAGGCTTAGAATTTCAAGTCTGGTGGCATAAGGTATTCTGCAATGAGTAGAGGAGTGGAGAACTCTTCTTGTGAAATATTTCTGGACTTTCTCAACTGTGCTAATATCAGATACATAATGTGGGTTCCAGACTGATGAGCTATATTCAAGTATTGGTCTAGCAAATGTTTTGTATGCTCTAGTTAGTAGTGTGATATTATCAGAGAAAAACCTATGTAGGATTAGGTTAACAACTCTTAATGCCTTTTTGGCTATGTAGTTACAGTGGGCTCTAGCACTTAGGTCATTTGAGATGAGTACTCCAAGATCCTTGACAGAGTTTGGATGATCAACAAGGTCTTGACTATTCAGCTTGTATTTTATTTTCTGATTATTATTTTTTTGCCAATATGTAAGTAAGAGCATTTATTTGTTGAGATTTGAAGTTGCCATTTGTTTGACCATTCTGATACACAGTCAAGATCTTTTTGAAGGGTAGCAGTCTTGTCTGTGGTATTGAACAGCTTCATATCATCAGCGAAGAGAATGCAGTTGTTCTTAATATGATCACAGTGGTCATTTATATAGAGCATGAAGAGAGTTGGTCCCAGAACACTGCTTTGGGGGACACCACTATTGACAGGTACAGAATTTGATAGGACACTCCCAATTTTGACCATTTGTTGTCTGTTTGACAGGAATGCTTCTATCCAGTTATGCAGGTGTCCAGAAATACCATAAGATTTTAGTTTTAGGAGTAGTTTGTTGTGTACCACTGAATCAAAGGCTTTACAGAAGTCTATGTAGATTGCGTCTATTGTTTTGCCCTGATCTAGTTGTGTAGTCCATATGTTTTTGCAGTGTAAGAGTTGCAGATTACAGGATAGTTTTTTCTGAAACCAAATTGTTTATTAGAGAGTAGGTTGTTTGTCTCTAAGTGGAGGATAATGGATTGGTTAATAATTGATTCCATGACTTTACAGGTGATGCAGCATAAGGAGATTGGTCAACTAGGCTGGGGTCTCCCTTATTGAAGATGGGGATGACCGTGGCTTGTAACCATAGGTTAGGCAAGGAGCTGGTCCTGAAAGATTTTTCAAAGATTATGCTTAGAGGTTCTGCTATGGCAGTGGATAGCTTTTTTAAAAAGTAGGCACATATTCCGTCCGGTCCAATAGATAGAGATGGTTTTATATTGTATAGTGCTTTTTCAACATTGTCTTCTGTAAAGTCGATACGTATTAGATCATTGTAGTTGTCTGTGATTCGGCTAGGAAATACTGGGCATGATCCATTGCTGTTTACAAAAAATGAGCCAAAGAATGTGTTAAAGATGTTGGCTTTAATGATGTCATCGTTGCAGTCTTTACCATTAGGTCCTAACAGGGGTGGGATGGACCTTGGGTCTTTTAGTTTGTTGTTTACAAAATTGTAAAAAGTGTGGGTGGAATTGGTGCATAGAAGGTTTTCCTTTTGTTTAAAGTGATAATTGGCACATTCAGTCTTTATCTGGTGGCATAAATTTTTGTGTCGGTTTTTGAAGTTGGCAACATGGCCAGATTTGCTTTTCCTCCAGGGTGATCTCTTTTTTGGACTGAAGTTTCGTTATTGTTATGGGTAATCTGTTTTTGGTTTTTTGGGGGGTGGGGGGGAGTTGTTAATGGTACATATAGTTTGATGACTCTTTTGACTTCAAGTAAAAATATGTTGTAATGGTCTTCAACAGTATTGCATCCAGTGAATAGAGATTGCCAGTCAAGGGATGAGAGATCGTTGTCCATAAGATCATAGTTGCCTTTTTTGAAGTTATAATTGGGGGTTCCATCATTGTGATGATTTTTGTGTGGGCGTATGATGAGACAAAAGTCAATCATATTGTGGTCACTGTTGGAAAAAGGTTCTTTAGTTTGTATTTCATAAATTAAATTCAAACTATTGCAGAAGATGAGATCGAGACAATTGTTAAGTCTAGTATTGTTGGTTACTAGTTGTTCCAGTCCCAGATTTGTAACAGCATTGTAGAAGGTTGCATGTATGGGTTCAGTTGTACATTTGTTTAGGATCCAGTTAATATGAGGTAGATTGAAATCACAAAGTAAGATAAAAGCATGTAGGCAGGATGTTTCCCATGTTAGTAGTGAATTTAGCTTGTTTACATGTTCGATGTCATAATCAGTTGCTCTGTAACATAGTAAGAATTGAAATGTGATATTTAAGGATAGTTCACAGATGATGGTCTCAGGAAGAGCAAGCTCCTGGGTAACTTGGATATTTTTTAGATGTAAGGACTTTTTATAGAAGATAGCACCACCACCTCCTCTACGAATTTCACAATCTGATCGGTAAACATGATAGTCTCTTACGATGGTAATGGAGTCAGGGAGAGATGCGTTGAGCCATGTTTCACAGACAAATATGATGTTGAATTTAGCCATATTTAGTAAGAAGAGAAATTCAGGTATTTTATTCACAAGGCTTCTTGCATTGAGTAGCTTGCATTTAAGGCCAGCTGTAGTTGGAATTGAGGTAGTTAGGGGAATGCTCTCTTTTTTAAAATGTTTTTTAAAATGTTTCTTTCATTTTTAGTAGTCATTTGATATGATTATGACAGCGTTCAAAAGCTAGATATCTCTTACATGGTAGTTAATTTCTGGCCAACATCTTCACTGTTCAGGGATGATGACAAGTACACTAACATCTGAAAGACTGTAATTCTGAGACAGTTTGGTACAATGGTTAAAGCATGAAATTGGGAGACCACGAGTCCTAGTTATATCTTAAGCATGAAGCCAACTGTCTCAGCTAGACCAGAGAAGAGTCAAAAACTGACTCAAATACTTAAATCACAAACCTCTACTCAAAAATTGATCTATGACTTAAATATCCTCTGCAGAATATGTCTTCCAATGACTGATAGAAATGCAGAAAATGGCTGAACGTACTCCAAATGATCATGTGGTTGACCTGTGGCATTTTTTTCAATCCCAAATTCCTGTGAAGGCTATCATTCCCTGATGGAATGGGCTACGATCCTCTCACACATTGCAAATCTGATAGCAGAGGGTGCTAAACTTATCCCTGAACCAATAAGTTCATTTAGAATGAAAATAAGAAACTGCCTTCTGAGTGGACTCTATGTAGCCACAGTTCTGCTGCTTTATGAGCATTGGGGGTCTGTTATCTGGAGAAGCAAGTGAAATCATTTGCATTGTGACCTTATTGTGCTAGTGACAAAAATGATTTAAGCTGCATGTGTTACATTCTTTGTGCAATGACATGGCCTAGATGGCATCTAAGTGAGTTCTATGGACTACTTGATGACAGTAATTAACTGAGAGTATTGGGAAAGGATGAAAAACCCTTGAGTTTATCTTGGGAATGAAGACTGGATCAATCAGAGATCCCTTTCTGCTAATAAGGCTCCTAATCTATCTGAAGTGACAGCTACTAGAAGATGTTACTCAGGGTTAGGGATGCTGTAGCAATGTTCTCAGCATATTTTTCAAGCTTTTGATGGAGGACCCAGGCACCATTGATCAAGGCAGCATGGAGAGAATTCTACAGAATGAGGACAGATTCAAAGTCAAAGGTTGTAAAATGAGGCGTGACTCACTTAACAACCTCCTTGCTTAGCAGTGGAAATTTTGGTCCCAATTGTGGTTGTAAGATCAGGACTGCTTGTACTTAACTTTTTCTCTGCTGTCATTGATGTAGAAGCCAAAATGAAATAAGAACGTGTCTGCTAAGTGATTATGGTGTAAAGTTCGCAGGACAGTGCTAAATTAGTACCCTGCCTTTGTCCATGGAGGAAACGGTTTATTGGACTCAATTCAGCATACTGGTTTATCTGATCTTTTCCATTTGGGAGAGCTCAAAACCCTTGCAGACTGAGGTCATAATTTGTCTAACCATGATTTGTTGAATAAACTACACTTGGCCTAGCAATGGACTAAGTCAGAAACAATGTGAGGGTCAGCCTCATTAGGAAGACCACAGCAGGAAATCAATTCCACAGGAAAGCTGCAACTATCTTTATTAAGACTGACTATAATAACAGACTCTTGCAGGTCTGATTGTGCTGTGTTTCTCCCTCATTCTTCTGCAGTGGTGGGATTCAATATTTTTTTACTATCGGTTCTGTGGGTGTGGCTAGGTGGGCATGGAAAGGTGGCTAGGTGGGCGTGGCTATGTTGTATGTTTTTCCCCCTTTCGCAGCAGGCTCCCGTGCCCGTTTTTTGCCTACTGCGCCTCAGGGAAGCCTCCCGGAGAGGTAAGTACAACAGAGAGGGGGGGATCAGCTGTGCCTCATGATTTAGATTAGCTAGAAAGCAAAAAATCCGATGATTTCCTGCTTTCTAGCTAATCTAAATTGCACACACAGCTGACTGTTGGGTGGAATCAGTAGCATTTTTTTTACTACAGGTTCACCCAAGCTGATAGCATTTTTTATTACTGGTTCAGGTGAACCAGGCCAAACCAGTAGAATATCACCACTGTTCTTAAACTCCAGTAAATGAGGGTGGTGTCCCTCTGAGCTGCTTCCAAATATTAACTCTTTATTAGGACTTAAAATGTTTCAACCCCTTTTACCTAGATAATGGTTCTTATATATTTCTGTCGAGGTCATCTTCCTTGTTCTCTATGGTGAGTGAGTTGACCTGGATTCTAAGTCAAATCCAAACAAATCACATTATGGTTTAGTGTGAGGCATGAACTTTCATAGGATTAGTTCAAACCATGGAGTTATATGCCTTCCGGGCTTAAGAGTGCATTCCTGTGTATGACAAACACGCAGCATAAAGATTTTTGAGACGATATTTGAGATGCAATTTAACAAGCCCAGCCCAGCTAATGCCACTAATCTTAAATAACTAAAGAGACTTAAAGAAGTACTTCAGCTCTTCACTGTGGGATTTCTGGAAAGCACCATTATATTTGAACAGCTTGATTGTAAAATGATGATTCAAGCCATGCTGTGTGCTGTGAATTCAGTCAGCTGCTTCATTAGAAAGACGCCTCCTCCTACCCATATACACCTTGACACTGTTGTTCTATTGTTATCAGATACTTGGTGCGCTGAACACCTCATTGACCATAAAACGCAACAATGCCACAAGCCAGTCTGACTGGGAACAATAGAAATTGTAGTACACGACATCTGAAGTACACCAGGCTGGGGGCGGCTTTTGTAAGCATCTCAACAAGAGCCCTTGCCAAGGTTTCAAAACAACTCTAGCAGCAACCTTTTGTAGCAGTGCCCCAGATATCTCAGCATGGCCTGTTTAGGTCTCTAGGCAAATCATAATTCAAACCTGTGGGAAGGAATTCCAGCTTCCACAAGCCAAAAAGCCAGGGTTCATCAAATGCAGAACAGTCACATAGCATTACAAACGTTTTGCATTTGGGCTTTATTGATATTAGTCTGCATTTGCAGGCAAGCAGCCAATATTGCTTCATTGCATTATCAGGTGATGAAGTCTCACCATCCCCAAACACCCTTCTGGCATCAGTAATCCTGGAGAAAAAATGCATTCAGGCACATGGAATCCAAGCTAACCTTTTGGAGTTGATTCGTACCGTGCCATAATGTAAACCCGTGTTTCTTAAAGGTAGCAACTTTAAAATGGGTAGATTTCAACTCCCAGAATTCCCCAACTAGTCTGCTGGCTGGGGAATTCTGGAAGTTGGAGTCCACCCATCTTAAAGTTGTTAAGGTGCAGAAAGACTGACACAAACGCTGTACTTGCATACTGGGAGTCAATCCAGGCACAAAACAACCGGAGTCCTCACTATCTGATGGACTTTTCAGCGAAAGGATTACAGCTCCATGGAATAGCACAGTCAGTTTTTTCTCATGAAGGAAATTCCAGATTCAGTGCCAGCCTTTTCCAATTAGGATAAGAAGGCAACTCTAGCTGTCTTCCCATCTGATGGGATCAAGTTGTAATTTCAAAAAAAAAAAAAGAAGCAAAAATAAATAAATAAAACTTAGGGGAGTAATCAAGTTAAGAATATTTAATTAAATGTAATTTAAAATTAGATTTAATTTAATCAACATTATTTTTTTCTCCTGGACCCATCTATTTGATGTGATTTTTTTTTTCTCCTGAAAAAGAGCTTTCTATCAGTGCATCTTCTGCCTTCCCTTCCTTAGAGATTTTCTGCAGTGGAAAAAAATGAAAGACGAGAAGAGAAGGATACAAATGGGAAATGCTCTCCAGCTTCCTATCCTATCCTATCCCTGCCTCCATCCCCTTTATACTGGAGACATAGGAAATAACAAATAGCATTTGAAACATCTAGAAACACCCTCAGATAGTTTTTTTTTTCCCCTCAGGGCCTGCCTTGCCTTGAAAATCTTCTTCTAGTGGCTATCTTTTCTTCTGCCTCCAAAGTAAGGAAAATATACAGCTTAGGACACTACCACATAAGTCTTTTGTTTTCAATCTTCCCCAACCCTTTACAATCATTTTCAAGACAGTTGTAATTTTGCTCCTCAAAACCCAGAAAAATTCCAGCAGGTCCTCCAGTGTTCTTTCTCACCGATCAATAGGATAGAAAAATCAGCATACCATCCTTAGTTCATGCTGGATTATTTCCAAACAAAACCAGATCAGTCATTTTCGGGGTGAGTAAAAAAAGCAGTTTAGAGGTCTGAAATGAGGCTACCAAAAGCCACTATTATGGCTTCCTAGCTACAGAGAATGGGAAGAACCAAGGAACCACAACGTCGGTTGCATCAGTAGCTCCCACCAGTGAGAAATTACTAGACTCCAACTCTAGTGTTCCTACTGGAAGCGTATCTTTGCCACAATTTCATTTGTACCACAACAGAAATGGAAGTTGCAGTTGAAAGGAGACAAAGAGGTGTGACCGAATGAGAAATAATACCAGGTGGGCCCTAGGAAGATCTGCTGTTTTTTTTATTTCAGCAGTAGGATCTTATCCCTGGGGTTCATTCCTCAGGGAGGCTCACTCACTTTAAAATCTATCATGTCACTTTCTGACTTCTCTTCTTTAGAGGTTTTTTGCAGTGAGAAAAAAGTATTGGAGGAGGAAAAGCCAAAAGATACAAATGGGAAATATTCTCTGATTGGATATTTGTGGTCTCGTTCTATTTTATTCTGCTGCTATTTATCCCCTAAGATGAATTTGCTGTAGTTTCTTTGGGGAGCATTTGTTCTACCACTTTTAATTTTAACAGAACCTGCCTTGAGGAATTCTGTAATAGTCAAGAGAGACATTCGTTTTATAAGCAAACAAATACATAATGTGATGTTCTGTGAGAATTGTGGGCCAGTGGCATGTGAAGAGAGAGAGAAAGAGAGAGAGAGAGAGAGAGAGAGAGAGAGAGAGAGAGAATGCTTCCTGCATATACTGTATGTTATCTGAAACACTATGAAACTTTGGCAGAAATTCCAAAATATATTTAGAAGCCATTGTGGATACATTGCCACAGAGTTCAGAATATCTTATTTACATAAAAACCTCTGTCCCATCATTTTATTGTGCAAACAGTATTAAATTACAATGTTTACACAAATGTTAGAATTTTTTTTGCAAAAAAAATGTTCTTCATTTCTTTTGGCAGAAGCAAGCTGCTTCATAATAAGCCAGGCACTGGCCAAATCAAAGAAGGATTCTTCCAAACTAGGTACTCGTCAAATTTCAAATTGGTGAAGTTGAAAGCCAGTATCTCTCAGGGCAGAGATGCCAATTATGTCAACAGCCAATAGCCAGCTTCAAGCTTGAAAAATGCAAAACAAATAGCATTAAACTGCAATGAGTGTAAGAATTGCACTTTCAGAGGCTAGTTTTAAATGGCTACATCCTAACAGAATAACACAGTTGGAAGGTAACTTGGAGGTCTTCTAGTCTAGCCCTCTACTCAGGCTGGAAACCCTATACTGTTTCAGATAAATGGCTGCTCAATCTCTTCTTAAAAACCTCTAATGTTGGAGGCACCTACAGTTTCTAGAGACAAGTTGTTCCACTGATTAATTGTTCTGTCAGGAAATTTCTCCTTTGTTCTAGGCTGGTTCTCTCCTTGATTAGTTTCTATCCATTGCTTCTTGTCCTGCCTTCAGGTGCTTTGGAGAATAGCCTGACCCCCTCTCCTTAGTGATAGCCTCTCAGATATTGGAACACTGCTATCATATCACCCTTTCATTAAACTAGGCATACCCAGTATCTGCCACCATTCTTCATACATTTTAGCCAGGGGTGTGATTCAAATTTTTAAACAACCGGTTCTGTGGGCGTGGCTTAGTTGGTGGGCATGGCTTGGTGGTCATGTGACTGGCTGGATGTGGCCAACTCAATATCACTCACATCGAGGCACGCATCTCATGACTGTGGGGATGATGCAACAGTCATAAGTGTGAAAAATGGTCATAAGTCACTCTTTTCAGTGCCATTGTAACTTTGAATGGTCACTCCACACAAGCAAAGGACCAGCAAAGGAAGGGAAAAAAACTGCAGAGAAGTTTCTGAGACAGGAAGTCTAGTCCTGCCAAGAATGTAATAAGGGTTAACGGAGAAGCAATTTCTGTAAGCAACACCAGAATGTTTCCTTCCTGCCTTCCTTACAGGATTAGGCCAGTAATTTCTTCTAACAACCAGTGCTCCAAACTGAATATTTCTAGATGAGACTTTTGTCATGATTTCACTCTTTTTCATTCATGGAGGTTTGAATGGAACTGGATCCATGTGTAAGTCAGTGCCTATTCTCCTTTTTTTTCCTCACACAAAATCCATTAAGAAGTATATACTGAACATCAGGAAATATTTTCAAGCAGTTCAACAATGACACTATTAAAGCCAACCTGTTTAACACATTCTTTGACTCAGTATTTGTAAACAGCAATGGATCATGCCCAGTATTTCCTAGCCGAATCACAAACAACTTCAATGATCTAATACATATCGATTTTACAGAAGACATTGTTGAAAAAGCACTACGCAATCTAAACCATCTTCTATCTATTGGACCGGATGGAATATGTGCTTACTTCTTTAAAAAGCTACCTACTGCCATAGCCAAACCTCTAAGCATAATCTTTGAAAAATCTTTCAGGACCAGCTCCTTGCCAAAACTATGGTCACAAGCCACGGTTATCCCCATTTTCAAAAAGGGAGACCCCGGCCTAGTTGAAAATTACAGACCAATCTCTTTATGCTGTGTCACCTGTAAAGTCATGGAATCAATTATTAACCAATCCATCATCCTCCTCCATCCACAACAAACAACCTACTCTCTAATAAACAATTTGGTTTTAGGAAAAATCTATCATGTAATCTGCAACTCTTACACTGCAAAAACATATGGACTACACAACTCAATCAGGGCAAAGCAATAGACACAATCTACATAGACTTATGTAAAACTTTGATTCAGTGGTACATGACAAACTACTCATAGAACTAAAATCTTACGGTATCTTTGGACACCTGCATTCGTGTCAAACAGACAACAAATGGTCAAAATTGGGAGTGTCCTATCAAATTCTGTACCTGTAAACAGTGGTGTCCTCCAAGGCAGTGTTCTAGGACCAACTCTTTTCAAACTTTACATAAATGACCTCTGTGATCACATCAAGAACAACTGCGTTCTCTTCGCTGATGATGTAAAGATATTCAACACCACAGACAAGACTGCTACCCTTCAAAAAAACCTTGACTATGTATCAGAATGGTCAAACAAATGGCAACTTCAAATCTCAACAAATAAATGCTCTGTCCTACGTATTGGCAAAAAAAAAAATCAGAAAATAAAATACAGGCTGAATAGTCAAGACCTTGTTGATGATCCAAACTCTGTCAAGGATCTTAGAGTACTCATCTCAAATGACCTAAGTGCTAGAGGCCACTGTAACTACATAGCCAAAAAGGCATTAAGAGTTGTTAACCTAATCTTACATAGCTTTTTCTCTGATAATATCACACTACTAACTAGAGCATACAAAACATTTTCTAGACCAATACTCGAATACAGCTCATCAGTCTGGAACCCACATTATGTATCTGATATTAGCACAGTTGAGAAAGTCCAGAAATATTTCACAAGAAGAGTTCTCCACTCCTCTACTTGTTGCAGAATACCTTATGCCACCAGATTCGAAATTCTAGACCTAGAAAACATAGAACTACGCCGCCTTCAGTCCGATGTAAGTATAGTATATAAAATCATACATTGCAATGTCCTACCTGTCAATGAATACTTCAGCTTCAACCATAACAACACAAGAGCAAACAATCGATACAAAGTCAAGGTTAACAGCACCAAACTTGATTTCAGGAAATACGACTTCAGCAACAGAGTGGTCAATGTCTGGAATACTCTACCTGACTCTGTGGTTTTTTTCCCCAAACCCCCAAAACTTTAACCTTAGACTGTCTACTATTGACTTCACCCCTTTCTTAAGAGATCTGTAGGGGGCGTGCATAACCGCACCAACGGGCCTACCATCCCTGTCCTATTGTTTTATATATCTTCTTCTTCTTCTTCTTTTTCTTCAGCGTTTGTCTCGCGCTCGGGCGAGGTCCGCTAATGTCCTTGAGTACTGCTTCCACGCCTCTCTGTCTGCCACGTGTGTCGGGTCTGCCTTCGCGATCTCTAGATCGGCCTTGATCGTGTCCATCCAGCGTTGTTTAGGTCTACCACGCGGTCTCGCTCCTCCGACAGTCATCTTCATTACAGATTTGATGATGGATTCTTCCTTGGCGCGCTCACGTGGCGAACCATCGTAGCCGGGACTGCCTCATGACCGTGGGGATGGGCACGACGTTGAACCGTCTCACGCACTTCTTCGTTCCTGACGCGATCGAGTAGGGTGAGGCCTACCGACCATCGGAGCATTCGCATCTCCATTATCTGGAGTCTGCTTTCGACTCTTTGGTCGTCGGCCAGCACTCTGCGCCGTATATGGCCACGGGCGCACCACAGAGTTATAGATTTTCGCCTTCAGGCGCATCGGCATCTTCTTGTCACAGAGGACGCCCGTGACGGACTTCCATTTGCCCCACGCTGCATTGATCCTGGCTGCCACCTCAGTTTGTAGTAGGCCTTCTTCCCCAAGAGTAGTTCCCAGGTACTTGAAGGTGGAGGCGCGCAGTAGCTCCTGCCCGCTCACGTGGATGGAGCCTGTCATTTCATTGTCCTATTGTTTTATATATATATATATATATATATATATATATATATATATATATATATATATATATATATTTTATTTTTCTTATATGAATCCATGTATTCATAACTATGTTTTTACTTATACCTATTATCTTGTAAGCAATTGACAAATAAAAATAAATAAATAAAATAAAAAATAAATTAAATGAATGTGCATTTTGAAGTGTCAAAGTACCATACAAATCCCTTCTTACTTTCGGTACCCATTCCAAAACTTGTGATTTCTACTCTTCTAGACACAAATTAATTATCCATGGTCAGCAACCATACAGTCAGCAAAAGCCATGGCTGCAGCAAACATGAGGCCAAGGAAATTCATGCTTTTTTAAAAAGAAGAGGATTGGGTGCAAGTGAATCCAAATGATGTAAATTAATAGTGTATGTTACTTGGCAATCATTTGTGTATGATCCTACCTGTTGCAGATGAAGCTATTATCCATTCTTTGCAATTCTTGCTTTGCAGAAAGGAATGTGTGAAGAGTGCTAGACTTGAACATGAATTGAATGTAGAGTCGAAGAACTCAACATTAAGGCACTGGAGGCTAAAACATATAATGAACTATTACAGGAACTGGGCATGGCTACTCTAGTGAAGAGAAGGACCAGGGGAGACATGATAGCAGTATTTCAATATTTGAGGGGCTGCCACAGAGGAAGGGGTCAAGCTATTTTCCAAAGCACCTGTAGGCCAGACAAGGAATAATGGATGGAAACTGAACAAGGAGAGATTCAACCTGGGAGTAAGGAGAAACTTTCTGACAGTGAGAGCAACTTGCCTTCGGAAGTTGTGGGAAATTCATCACTGGAAGCTTTCAAGAAGACACTGGATTGCCATCTATCAGAAATGGTGTAGGGTCTGCTTGGGTGAGGGGGTGGACTAGATGACCAACAAGGTCTCTTTCAATTCTGTTAATCTGTATCTGTATCTAACTTCTCTTTTCCTTTTATTATCATCTATAAAAAATACCAAGTAACAACATGATGGAGATTTCAGTATCAAGTAATTTAGTGTAAGGCCCCATAATCTTTACTACACAACAAATACCTTGATGTATGTTCTTCCTTCCTTTTCATTTCCAATATTATATTTAAATTTGAATGAAAATGCAAAATAAGTATAATGCTTGTAGCATTAATATCCTAAACTGTAACTAATATTTACAGAATATCCTTTTTTTCTTTCCTCTTGTCTATATTAAAGTGTAAAGAATTTACGTATACTATATAAATATTATTGTGTTGAAATAACATATTGCATCAAGAATTATACTAATAAAAAGGGGAAAAATGCAGAGGGAAACAGATAGAGTAGGTCTTTGGAAATTAAGAAAGCAGAGTATCAACTGGCTCTATTATCCAGCAATGAGAAGAAAAACTTAAAACAACAGATTTTAGGATAAACGTATTATTTTTATAGAATGTTTTAATTGAAGTACCTCTTGGATTTGCCTCCTCTGACATCAGCTAGTCTTGTTGCTAAAAAAGTCCAAGTTACAAATCCTCAAAGTGCACTTCTGCTGCGGTTAATATAAAACCAATTGTTGCAGCAAAAGTTGTGCCTATAGATTTCTTAGATTGGGAGTTGCACAGTGCTATTTGTGTGTGTGTGTGTGTGTGTGTGTGTGTTTGTGTGTGTTTGTGTGTTTGCTTTAATGATTTTTTTGTGGGGATGGTCATTAGCAATGTGATGAAATCTGATGAAAATCTTTAAATGATTGTACGGTCATTTAAAAATAACGTTATTAGTGTTGTTCTTTTGAATTATAATTGTAGTACATCATTAGGAAATGTTCATAATATTCAGGACCACCAGATTCCAATTCAAGAGAAATACTTATAAAAATATTTAAGTATGCTAACATAATTTTGTCAGGATATTAATATCAGAGAGAAGAATCTGCACTGAGCTGTGATTATCACAAAAATATTCATTAGTTAGCTTTCCATTGTGTGTAACCATCATTTTCCACTGATGTGCAATTTTGAAAGGCACCAGAAAAACATCTTGAATGTTTCCAACAAATCTTAAATACCTAGTTTTGTGATTTGATGACTGACAAGCTTAATTAAATCTGGAGGAATAAAAAAAAAGGAATAAATAGTCATTGGGGATCTGAAATAATTTCTGTAGATGAAGTTAAACTGAGACACTGTTATGCCTGCACAAAGAAAAGGAGGAATGTAAATGGCCTATTACCTCCAAAATATTCTCATCCACCCACAAAGCTTTTTAAAAAACAAGACTAAGAAATGAACGTGTGGCAAAATCTGGAATTATCATTTAGTTCTAAGGTTTAGAGATTTCCCCTATTCAGATATGACCAACTCAATGGTGTGTGTGTGTGTGTGTGTGTGTGTGTGTGTGTGTCATTTCCAATTTTCAGCCGAGGGACCCTGCGTGGTCTGAGAGATGTTTCTATTAGGAAAATATGAAAAATGCAGTAACCTTCCTACCAAAGTGGTAACTATTAATCTACTCACATTTGCATGCTTTCAAACTATTAGGTTGGCAGGAGCTGGGGCAAGTAATAGGACCTCACTCCATCGCTTGACTCTCAGGTCTCAAACACAAGCTGTCAGCTTTAGCAGACTATACCAATTACTGCCTTCATTTTGAGATTATCTGTGTTTGGGTAGCTACTAGTGTCCTGCCCTGTTAGTTGAATTGAAGTACTCTCTTTCTTTACTTATGTGATTTCTAAAGCCCCTATCTCAGAAAATGACTCAGGGCAGCTCACAATTCAGAAACATGTATTACAAGTAAAATCCTAAAACATTTTTAAAACAATAAAAACTATCATGCTTATAGGTTTCAGAAAGTATCTCCCTATAGTGTGTGGAGTGGGTCTAAGAAAGGCAACCTGCTGCACCTAAGAACTTGGGTCTGCCCCTTAAATTATCAAGGGGAGGCTGAGCTGCTTCGATCAGCAAAACCTTCTCAGAGGAAGTGAGTTCTGCCTTTGCCCAGCAGCCATCTTCCACAAGGGAAACTAAGCCTCCATTCTTGTTTCACTGCAGGAGAACATTATTTTTGCTTTTAAGGAGCACTCTGCTCAACGTTTCATTAAAGCATCATTTCATTAATGCAAAGCAATCCCAAGTATTTTTAAAAAGTATTTATTTATATAATTTGTATAGTCACCTATCTCACAAGCAAACTCACTGGGTAGCATACAACAAAGCTAAAACAATAAATATCTAGGATTGTGATCATTAATAAGTATTAAAACATGTTTAAAAATAGCTAAAATAATAATAGACAACAAATAGTGGAGCTCCCTCACTAGATTAAACATCTCCTGGGGGGTCTCCATGCTTGCTCCAGGCATAACAAGGTCTTAAGCTACCTTCAGAAGCTTAGAAGCAATGAGGCCATCCTCACCTCAGAAGAGAAGTATTCATAGTCTATAAAAATATCTGCATTTTAAAAATACAAAAATAAAGTACAAAACAAAAAATAAAAAGTATAATAAAACTACCGGTAATAAAGCTTTTGCTGTAAAGTCTACCATCTGTCACTGAAAAACTAGAGTATATAGCACATCCTTCACCATCCTATTATTTGCAAAGATTGTGGGATTGTTGTTCCAGCTCTGCCAACTAACAAGGTCAACACATTGAAGGGTCCAAGTTGCAGAAAGCTGTTTTAATGCATGTAATTATAAGCTTATTTTATCTATTGCAAATGTTGCCACAGGAAAATGCGATTTCTAGCATCAGCATCTACATCTTAATAACTGTATGTTGTGGTATTATAGGAACGACAGTGGCTCTATATATGTAATTCCTAGCACACTTTGGAAATTAAAACCAATTATTAGCTTTCCCATGATATGAAGGAAAAATCCATGGCTTTGATGGTTATTCATCACATAGCATACACTGATATATTTAAAAGAATCACCACAAATGTCCAGATTATAATTATAGTATGAACTGCAGAACTATTACAACAAGTCACAATCAAACATTCAGCTGGATATGACTTCCAGTTTGAGCTACTTCAGAGACAGACCGAAGCCTCGTCTCTGTGAGGTTTCGATTCGTGCTCGCCACTGGACCGCCTCGAGCTGGCTGGTTTCGGGGCTAAGCCACCCCATAGAGGTGGTGAAGAGGGGGGGAGACTGCCTGCAGGGTTGAGGAGAGCCGCATCTCTCCTCCCCAGCTGGTCATTACTCCCTTTCCTGAAGGCGGTTGTAGCGGGGGTCAGAAATGGCCACCACAAAGAAGAACTCGACCAGAAAAGAATGTGCAGGAGGAAGATAAGAAGAGAAAGTTTTGGTTGATTGGGTCAAACAACAAAAGCAACAAATAAGGTACCCTGGAATTGAAACTATTAAAAAAAAAACAATAACATTGTTCCCTAAGAAGCTGCAAAGGAGAGAGAAAAGGGAAAAGATTTGGGGTTTTTTTCTCCTTTTCCTATACTGACAGCTAAGAGACTTAAGCAAGAAATTGGAAAAAAAACTCCACTTTGACATTAATAGGCATTTAATGCTGAAAATAAAAAGTCAAAGGGATAATAAAGATTTCTGGATAATCAAAAGCTTTTGAAAACAGGAAAGGAGATAAAAAGAATAAAAGGGCAGGATCTGGAAGGGAGGAGACTGCCTGGAATTAAAAAGAACTTACAGCAAAATCTCAACAAGACTTCCAAAAGATACATTTTAATTGAAAAATCGCAACAAAAACCCCAGGAAGAGAAAGTGGAAAAAGAAATAAGAAGAAACAACTTGGGACTATTTGGATTACTTGATGCTCTCTGAATTTTTGGTTATTGTATTTGAATGACTAAAATCAATCGGGTGGTTGTTTAAAACTGTTTAAAATGGCTCCACTTTTAGTAGAATTGAAAATGGAACTTAAAAAGTACAAAGAAGATGCACAAGAAGGGAGAGGTTCTTTTGGCTTCATATTTCAGTTCTTAGAAACGGAGATTTGGAACTATGAGAAACAACAAGAAATGCCTGCAGAACAAGAAGATTGAGACAAAGAAGAAGCCATCTTTAATGAACAAGTAATCTTAGATGTGGGGGGGAGGAAAGGGGGGAAAGAGAATGGAAAGTTTAAGATTGGGAAAAACAACCCCCCCCCCAAAAAAAAATAGAGTGAAAAATAAGTATAAAATCAGAAAGCAACAGAAGAGGGAAATGCAGAAGAGAGAATTAGAAGTAGAGAGACAAGGGGGTAAAAAGGGGAGAGAGAAGATGAGAGGGAAGAAAGAAAGGAAAAGAAGTTATAAAGGACAGAAACAAAATATAGAGAAACAGGGCCTATTTAGAGATAATGGGTGAAAATTTAATGGAAAAAGGAATTCTGCAAAGGTACATAAGATAGTATTGTTATATTAGAAATAGAAATAAATTTAGAAAATATGAAACAATCTGATTAAAATGTTTGATAAAATTGCTATCATAATTCAGTGGAATGCTTGTTAATAAATAAATGTAACAAAATGAATATTTAATGATTTACAAAACATATGTGAAAAAAAATAAGGGAAAAATTAATTATGGAGATTATACGAGTCTTTAAGGAAGTATGATATTTAATTGAAAAGAAATGTTAAAGATGTTAAGATTTTAATGATTATTAATGATAGAATTGAATTGGAATGGAATGAGGGTTTATAATTACATATATTTATAATGCTTTTTTAAAAAAAGAATATAGTGTGTATTATAAGAATGTACCAAGCAGAATTCGATTGGAAGTTATGTATTATGTATTATATTGAAGGTCATAACCTTAAGGTATATATTGAAGTTTAAATAAGAGTTGAATGGATGTAATTAAAAGATATAAAGGTGTCATACTCCAATTAGTAACTGCAGGAGAAAACTTGTTTAATGAGAAAAGATAATATGAAATTGAAACAGAACAGACAAAAGTATAAATATAATGATTTGAATTGAGATGAGATAATCAAAATAAAATTGAGAAAATTAAAAGAGGGGAAAAACTATATAGAAAATGTAGAATAGTATAAGATATGGAATAGAACACAAAAAGGAGCATAAAATTTAGTTTTGTGTCTGTATAAAGAAGTTCAACCCGGGACCATGCTATTTTCAAAAAAGATGTTTTACTTGTATTTTGTATGTGTGAAAACCCAAATAAAAAAAAATATTTAAAAAAAACACCATTCAGCTGGATCAAGATTTTGTAGAAATAAATATTGGACCACATATGCTTAAAAGGTTTGACTGACTGGTGTCATTGGATAGTGGAAAAGAAAAACATCAAGAGATCAAACTATTTCCATTCTAGCAAAATCCACTATAGAAAACACAATCATTTAGTAGCAAACATAGTAAGATTCATAAAGATAACAGAGAAAGGAAACCAGGTTTATAATATTTTCTTCCATCATGGAGGAAGCTGAGTCAAACACCAAAAAGATAGCATTGCATGATAATGTTTTATGAAGACAAGTAGATATTTTATAAATACCACACTAAATTTTGGCAAGCAAGTTATTCATCTTCTTCCAGTGCAGTATAGACCTAACTAGCAATCTCTGTCATTTGGTATGAAAAAAAAGACAAGAATAAACTTTGCATGAAAAAAATGGGGCACATTTAGTTCTTTAAAAAGACACCTTCTAAATGTGCCAGAAATAAAAATAAAAAAGAGTACTTCCACAAGTAGAATAAATTTTAACAGTGCATTTTCTTAAACAGAATGTAATCAATTTGGTATGATCTTAATTCCATTTAAATTTACTTTCCTTTCAATTGAATGCTCATCTGGGCCTCATATTACTACTGAAAGGCAGCCCTGGCACACATCTGTCAAAATCCAAATGAAATTCTATACTAACCCCCACCCACCCCCAAAAAGTTGGTACATTCTTGTTTCAGGGACTGAACATGTGGAGGACAGCACCATCTTGAGCATGATGGACATTATCCATTAGATCTCATCAGGATGGAGGAAAAATCCAAAATGGTTGATTTTATTTATTTGATAACTTCCTTGAAAGATTCCTTAAAAGATATATCTTACAGAAAAATGACACCTGAATAACAAATGGAAGAGCGCTAATAATCACGGAAATCTTGCAGCATGGTACTTTGCTCTCTCCCTAAAAATAGAATCTCCCTCACACATTGCATATCCTATCCTTTGGCCACACATATCTGTACAGAACCAATTCTTGCTTCCCTGTTTTTCAGGCTTGGCTGGAAACTTGCTTCCTTTAGAAACCTATCTTCCACTTTTAAACCTTAAATTGGAATACCGTTCATCAACCCAGCAGTCAGGTCATAAAAGCAAGCTATCATTCAGCTAGCAAAAATTATTTGGTCAGTTAACTTGAATGTAAGAAGACATGATACAGGGAGCTTCACTAATGTAACTCTGTGAGGAGGAGAGAAGTTAAAAGAAATCTTGGCTAAATGAGAGTTTATGTGACCTCTGTTTCTGACTCTCCTAGGGCATATTTGTGACAAGGTTTCCGTTTTCTATAAAGTGCATTTCATTAAATTCCACAAGAATCAGCACAGCTTAGGGCTGGAATTTGAAGACACTCTGGCTAAAATTAAAAGTGGGGTTATGAGAATTATTTGGCCTTAAGGGGCAGCAGAAAAAAAAGCATGATGAGACAGTAATCATGTGATTTGTGAAACGGGAAGTAAGGAAAGCTCCCTGGACATTTTGCAGAAAAAGATTATGAATGTTTTATATGCTTAGGCCAGCAGATCGTCAACTGCCTTAGCAAGCAAACAGGCAAGAAAACATCTGTTCCCCAACACCCACTGCATCCTAGAGAATATAAGTAATCTTATTTTTACACTAAGAACTTACCTTTATCTTTTTTATAGTTTATTGGCTTTATGGTAATTCCTTTCATTACTGTGAGCTGCCCAAACTTTTTGAAGTTGGGTGGCATACATGTTTAGTACATTTACTGTTGAGGTAATTCTCCGTTAAGAGAATGAGTGCACACAGGGAGATGTAGTGAGAGTAATGTTGAATAACACACACACAGCACACAGATACATTGTATAGTAAAATGTAGGTTTTTACTTCCAGTAAAAACGGTTAAGCAAAGTACAGCAAACAGTCCAAGTCATTCACAGTTAAAGCAGTCAGTTTTCAGTCCAGGGATAATCCAATAACAAAGTCCAGTATCAAAAACAGTTCAGTAAAAGACTCACATCAATGATCAGTAACAGTCATTAGGAGGAATGGCAAAACTCTCCAACAAAAGGAAACAGAGACTCACTCACTTCACTAAGACTAAACAACACAGGTTTCTGGCTCCATCTTATGGCCATTTGAGGAACCACACCCAGTTACAATTTTAGCATTCCCTTAAAAGAGACAGAATTAAAATGTCTATCCTGGTTTATATATTTTCCAACCCAACTGTTCGGTGACTTACAATCCTAACATTTACCATTACCCTCATCTTTATTTACACCCTCATCCAATGTACCTGTTGGAAAAGATGGTGCTTCTTTGTATGAAGGTTTGGATGATCTGTTTAATTCACTGCCTTTTGCAGGAAAGACAAAAGAACTTTAGCATGGACATCAACACCTAAAATTTGGGAAGCGGGGGTCCCACTTGACACCCAGAAGATGGGATGGATGGAGCCACCAAATTTCCCATCTCCATTCAATTAACAGAAAGAAAGAGCTGCTGTACATCAAAGCTTTCTTTCATACTGAGTATAAGGAAGAAGGCGGTGATTGGACAATCTTTGGATGCTATTAAAGGACCCAGATAAGACCATTCCATTTTATTCACAGTAATGTCCATTGTACATATGTGGAACATTGATGTTTTGACAATCAGAGGCAACCTGTCTATTCTCTCTCTTAGTACATAGATCATTTCATAAGTGAAATTGCCCATTAGGTGCAAAACTATCCATTTCAGGACATAAAGATCAATCATCAACATCTGTCTTTTTTGTCTGTTGAACTACTTTCTATGAAACTTTAAGGTAAATGGTATTGAATACAATAATTCACAAGCTAAGATGCAAGTAATAGGAAAACATACAGTAGTTCTTAGCAGACACAGTATTTCACAAGGTGAAAGGACAGAATTAATATCTTTTGACATCCACTTGCTGTAATTTCTCAGGGTAACATTTAGGGAAGAGTCATGACATTTTCAAGAAATTGATGGATAATTTTCTCTACTTGTGATTTCTGAGAGTTGCATGACATGCAAAAATGGGTATGGAATGTCTGAAATTGATTAGAAAATATTGTTGTGCTAAGTGGGTTGGCCTCTTCTAGGTTGAACAGTTTTTACATGGAAAAGAAATTCCACTGATAGGCTGCAACACATACAGGCTGGCTAGTTTGCCCAAGTAAACTAGGCAAAGGGTTTTTTTTAAGATCATAGCACTTTGGGGGGTGGGGGTTGCCTTCAACTCAGTATTGATTCCTTGGCAGGGGTGGGATTCTATTGGTTTGGACCAGATCAGTTGAACAGGTTGTTGTGATTCTCTGTAGTTCGGAGAACCGGTAAATCGGGCCCCTGGCTGGCCCCACCCCTCTCCACCTGCTTCTCCGCTGCCTGCCCATCAGTCCTTATCATGCATGCATAACATTGCATGCATGTGCAACACTGCTGCCTGCAGCCTGCTCTTACACACCTACCAGGCCAGCCATTGCTGCCTGCCTTCTGTTGCGGTCCTGCCTTTACTGATCTCCCTGGGTGAGTGAGGCTCTGCAAGCTCCAATCACCTCCCCCCCACTTGACTTTTGCTACTGCCACCAGTTGCCTTCCCCCCTCCCACTTGCCTTTTGCCACCACCACCGGTCGCCTTTCCCCACTGCTTGCCTTCTGCTGGGGAATACGTGGAGAGACTCCAGCCAGATCAGCGGCTGCTTCTCTCACCTGCTGCTGCATAGCAGAAAGCTTCCAAGTTCCCCTCCCATTAAAAAATGGCTCCTGGGCAAGCAGAGAACAAGCCCGGTTGAACCCTGCTTCTCTCTGCTTGCCCAGGTGCCATTTCCAATGGGAGGGGGACTTGGAAGCTTTCCACTGTGCTGGGAAAATCTTGCTCTCCCAAAAACAGCAGCAGGAAAGAACACGTGGAGAGGCTCATGTCAACAAGGTGCCCCTTGATCGAGTCCAGAACAGCTGATGGGGGCTGCAGGGAGCAGAGCCTGGAAGCCCCAATGCACCATGTGTGCAGCCACATGGATGGCAGGGGGGACTGGTCCCGGAAGCCCCAATGCTGCCAGAATTGCCATTGCCATCTCGCTGCTACTGCATCCCCCACCCCCTGCACGTATGGGTTGCGTGAGCCCTGGGATGGTGACTGACTGCCTCAACTGCTGCTCCCACTGACTTTTTTCCAGGCCAAGAGTGGAGGTGAGAGAGAGCAGCCCTCTTGATATGGAGAAAAGTTGCACATCTCCCCATATTCCTCTCTCTGTGAGCAGCCTCTCACAGCACCTTTAAAGTTAGCATGCTTCACAAATGAGGAGGAGGGGATGAGGCTGCTCACAGGGAAAGGAATATGGGGAGACACACAGCTTTTCTCCACACTGAGTTGTTCTTGCCAGTGACTCCAGAATAGTGTTTTGGTGGTCCATAGAGAAATGTCACCCCCATATCACCCCCAGAGCACCCCCCAAATCAATTAATCCAGGCTGCACATGGCCCACGGGAACCCTCCGAACCCACTCACTCCTTACCTGGCAAACTTGCCTGCTAAGTTGCTATTTTTCCTTTTTCCGACCATCAGCTGTTCTGCTGTGCTGGGAGATTTAGATTAGCTAGAAAGCAGGAAATCATTGGATGTCTTGCTTTCTAGCTAATCTTTAGATCTTCGGCTCTGCTTTTAAGCAGAGCTGAACTTTCCTTAGGACTGAAGCCGTGCAGACTCATCTAGCTGATGGCAGAAAGATAGATCTCTGAATGAATGTGTGATTCTGTGAGCAACTCAATTTGCCTGCCTGCTTTGTCTGCTTTGGGGTAAAAGTTGCTCTTTTCTTCATAAAAAAATTCAATATTTACACACATGGTGTGTTGTGAGTTAATTTTGTGAGTTTGCTTGCAAGCAAATTTTATGTGACAGACTCAGGTAGTCAATAGCAGAAAGATAGATCTCTGAATCAATCTGTGATTCTGTGAGCAACTCAGTCTGCCTGCCTGCTTTGCCTGATTTTGGGTAAAAGTTGCTCTTTTTAATTAAAAAAAATCAATATTTATATAAATATTTATAATATTTACATATAACCCATGCCCAGCCAGTCACATGACCACCAAGCCACACCCACAGATTAGGCCACACCCACAGAACCAGTTGTTAAGAAATTTGAATCCCACCCCTGGGCAAGTGGCCATAATCTTTCTCTGTCCCATGCAACTCAAAATGAGACCCCAGAAGCCACCACCACCATTACACAACCAATCAGGATGTGCTCCTGGTGTCTAGAGTTTTACAGGGTAGTGCACATGGAGAGGAGGCGAATGAAGAGTCATTCCACACTATCCAATCCTTTCCATGGCTGTTCTCCAAACTGTCCTTTCAGGCAACTGTAAGAGCATAACCTTCCAAGCTGAATTTCATGATTGAACCTTGCATGATTTGTCATAGCCACCTACTACTATAATTCTGTTTTGTTTTTGTTTTTTGTCTTTGTGTGGTAGAAATTGCTTGCTCTGGTCGCTTCTGTAATGCTTTCAAAGTTCTCCCTAATCTGCTGTGACTAGCTTTGCCTGAAGAGTGGCACCCCAGTGCCTAGCCTCAGGGATTCTGGTTGGCCTCTTGTACTCCCCATGCACTGTCCAAGAGTCTCTGGGACCAGGATTTTATCACCGATTTAAAAACTGTGATTACGGTGCTCAATAATAGACAGAACACAAAAAATTATTCTGAGCTGACAATAGATATGTTGATCACCCTCCCCTCTTGCTCCATGACAGCATTTTAAGCAAGCAAGCAACCTTTAAAAAAAATGAATAAACAGTCTTGGCATAGCTATGGTACTGACATTTGCAATAGACAAACCTGTGGAATAATAAATCAAGGCTGACACTTAGAGGTTTTTGAATCAGATCATGATTGAGTAGAATAGATTGAATAGAAGCCCCATCCCCATGGCTATATGTGAGTCAAAGCAAAATCCTAACTACATATGTATGTATGTATGGATGGATGGATGGATGGATGCATGTATTGGCCACTGTAGTTTTCTCCATTATCTTGGGTTGTAAGGTCTGTCAGTCTAGCATAGCAAAAAATCTGGGAAACATGGAATCTCCACATTAGCATTAGTTTCAAAAGAAGGCAGAGAAGGAAGAAGAGAAAGAAGATGAAGTGAAGGAGATCTTGTGCAGAAAGGCAAAAAATGGCATACTATTTCCATTTTTTTCTCTCATACAGAATCAATTCGGCTACAGTATTACAGATTCATTTGTTTCCAAATAGGAACACTCTATTTTTGAGGAAAAAGAAAAGTTGTTTGATGGCAGCTATCTTCAGCACTCTTTTTTTATTTAAATTATCATATCTTTCCTTGAGTCATTTTCATTCAAACTTATAAAAATAGAGAGTTCTGCCCTTTTTCCTTCCCAGACATCGCTGCAGAGTTATCAAAACGTGTTGGCCCGAAATCCCTTATTCTGTCCAAGTCATTTAAACCTAAATTACTTCTACCATAATTAAACAATGACTGGAATAATAGGTCTTTTGAAGTCTTTCAGTTATGCCCTTCTCCTATCCAAACCTGTTCATCAGCTAAAATGATTATTTTATTTAAGTCCTGGCTCTAGTTATCTACCTTTAAAAAGTAGGGAAAGAAGATAACAAGTGCCCTGTCCAGGTACCTTTACTTTTCCCCAGTTGCCACTATTTTCAGCCATGTTACCACACTCAGCATCATTTCCTTGCCCTTCAAGATAATATTAGGCTGAAAGTAAACTCTAATGGGAAATGCTGTCTGGAGAAGGTGAATGAAGGCAACCATACATTTATGACAAGATATAGCTTGGATGCTGTAAAAATGAGATGTCACAAGAAAGTAATTTGTTTCTTTCTCAGCATGTTTTTAACCACTCATTTCACAGGGTTATCATATAGACTGAGCAAATAATAGCTACAAAAATAAATTTCACACTGGATATTTGCTGTGAAAGATCCTCCTGTCCTCTGAGATATGCATTGTAGCAAGCAAGTGTGACTATCTTGGAGGAGCCAGCGAGTCAACAAGCTTAATGATTGATGCAAAAACAAAATGGACCTCCTGCATAGGCAATAGATGGCAGACTTAGACTCAATCCCCTAACTCTGAAAAGTGGATTGAGTAAGTGTGCAAGTGAAATAGAAGGTTGTGATAATTAAAATTAACAAACAGAGCACTTTTGCTAATTCTCCAATAAAGTGTTTAAGTCCACACGTCTTAAAAGTTGTCAAGGTTAATGAGAGCTGTGTGTGATGGAATGTGCAATTACAGGAAGAATGTTGGTAACACAAAGCTTTCCCAGAGAGAGCCCAAATGAAGGGACTGCACAGTCCCCAGCTGAATGGGCAAGGGAGGAGGTGGTACTGGATAGCCACATTCTAAAATCTCTTAGGATATGTCTAGTACAGTTGGTGGCAAACCTTTTTCGGCTCCCATGCCCATAATTGTGGCATGCTCATGTGCTCATGCTCGTGTGCCAGCACCCAGAAGGCAATGCATGCTGAGCCCCCCCATACCCCCTGTGCCTGTGTGCGCAATCACCTTACCACAATCCCTCCATGTGCCACGCGCCTCTACACATGCACCCGTGACCCCCAGCATGCACTGTGAATCTCTGTGCATGCGCTTATGTCTCCCCTTGTGCATGCATGCCAGATACCCGACAATCAGCCGTCAGGCGGTGGCGGTGCACACGCATGTGCATTGGGGCTCTTCCAGGTGAGCTCTCGTGTGCCAGGGGAAATGGCTTTGCATGCCACTTCCGGCATGCGTGGCATAGGTTTGCCATCATGAGTCTAGTAGGTGGGAAAGTTATAGCTTTAGCTTGGCAAGATTCTGTCCAAAGGATGTAAGCAAATAAAGGATTGGACTCGATTGGATTCTACTGTGTCATCTTTGGACTTGGACCTGACAATATGATATATAAGAGGTACAGGTAGTCCTTGACCTATGACCATTCATTTAATGACAATGTTTGAAGTTATGATGGCACTGAAAAAATTGACTTAAAATCTGCCCTTAAAGTGATAACCTTCATACCAAATTGATTGCCATTTGGGCGCTAAGCAACATTTGCAGCATCCTCTGGTCATGTGATCATGATTTGCAACCTTGTCAGCTGACTTCCAACATGCAAAATCAAAAGGAGAAACTGGATTCAATTGACTGCTTGATTCACTCAATAAAAATGCTCATAAAATTTGGTCTGGTAATTTGGTAATTTGTTTAATAGTCAGGCATGCAGATACTCTCTACACTTTGAGAGAGAATTTTGGAAGACACACCCTTGCTACAAAGTTGTTGTGGAATTCATTAAATCCAGTTGTCATGATGTTAACCTCATTGTCCCAAGCTGATATAAGAGAAAGTGAATCAACTCTGTGACGACTTTCTGCAAGTATTTAGATAGCTTTTATCTCTTTTTCCTCATGATATACTTACAACGCTGAAAACAACTGATCAGGTCAAGGCCATAGTTTAATCCAACTGAATAACTTCTACAGTGTTTGGACTCTTGGACTTCTCTTTTGCCTGCTGTTTAGGAGTTAGAATTGTCTCAGAGCAAACTTGCTGGACTTTGGGGAGTTTGATTTTGTGTGGGTTTCTATGCATTTGGACTCACATTTCCTTTGCTGCTTGTTTATTTGCTTCACAGGCTTCTCAGTAAAGGTTGCAAACACCTCTGTGGATGTTTGTGAATGTGTGGTCTGAGACAAGACATATCCAGCCCATGAAAAATCTAGTACCATACAATACATTAAATAGTAACGTTGGCCTATTTCAATTTTGATTTGGCTTAAACCAAAGGTGCCCAAATTGTTCTCTAAAGCATATCATTATAACCCAGAAGAAGAGCCTTCTTGGTGGTGGCTCCCTCTCTCTAGAACATCATTCCCCGAGAGATTAGACTGGCCCTCACTCTTTGGGAAGGTGCTGAAGACCTGGTTCTGCCAGCGGGCTTGCAGAACCCAGAGCGGGATGGAGCCCATAAAATGGCTTCTGTGATCTGCTGTCACTGGGGCAGGGGTGGGTGGGAGTTGAGGAGTGAGTTGTTATATTGTATTATATTAATTTATTTCATTCTTTTTGTTAATTTTTTTATTGTTTTAAATGTTGTTTTACAGTATATTCTGCAAGCCGCCTTGAGTCACCATGGGCAAATAGGCAACAATATAAATTCAATAAATAAAAATAAAAATAAAATAAATTATGCCATCAACTACAGTTATTTTCTTTCAATGGAGGAAATCCTGTTCAAAATCTTATAAGATTTTGGTATTTCCATGAAGAATATTGTTAAAATGTTGGAATAGAACTGGAATGATTCAGGTTCCACTAAATTATTTTAAGTCAGTCGCTCTCTTTCAATCAATCTAACAGAGTTTTTTGCTGTAGGGAAAACTCAGAAAAAGAGTGCTATTGATGTGGCCTTGAGTTTCTGGAGGAAAGATGAGATATAAATTCAACATCAGCCAACAGTTCTTAAGAAGTTTGAACAAAATCTTACAAGATTAGATCAGTTCACAGGATTTTTTTTTTACTGTTTAAACAGTATCTATCTATCTATCTACCTACCTACCTACCTACCTATCTATCTATCTATCTATCTGTCTCTCTGTCTGTCTGTCTGTCTGTCTGTCTGTCTGTCTGTCTATCTATCTATCTATCTATCTATCAAACTATTCTAAAAATACAAGTTCCAGGTATAGCTATAACAGAAGAGACAGACATCACAATCTCAGGAACAAAAACTATATTGTCCACTTAGCTTTCGTTAACCTCTGCTAACATCGTCAGAGTGTAAAACTACCATTAAAAAGGCACATACCTCTTCAATGGTAGTTTTACACTCTGACGATGTGAGCAGAGGCTAACAAAAGCTAAGTGGACAATATAGTTTTAGTTCTGAAGATCGCCATGAACCACCAGTGAACCTCAGACCACAGATTGAGAACTGCTGGTATAATCTTGGTTGTGGTTACTTTAAACCTACCATGATTTTATTCAATTCCATTTGAAGATATGTTTTATAATTTTGTTTCTTCCCTCTGAACATGATCTAGTCCTGCTAAAAATTTCCCATATTTCCTATCTGGAACCTGGTGTAGAATTCAAAGGGGAGTATTTATTGTGACATATACAATCATGTTTTTCATGGAGAATATTTGTTTTTGTCTTTTACAAACATACATTAATAGAGCAAGTCATCCAGTGCAGCTAAGAAGTGAGAAACATGGACTGAAAAAGAATGGTTTCATGCCATATAAAATTTAAATATGGAATTTACCCTTACAAGATTTAGGAAAGACACTAGCTTGGGAATTTCTGCAAATGAATTAGGAATATTTGTGGTAATTAAATTAGGATGGACATGTATTATTCCAAATATCAAAGTGGCATAACTCTTAATATTCTTGAGGTAGAATTTTGAACATGCCCTAACAGTGAGCTTCCCAGAGCTGTCTGGATAGCTCTTATGGAAACCAAAGGATGGGGTTGCCCTTTGTTTGATCCATCATAGTTCCTACACTGTTCCTTGGATGTATTTAGGACCCTCCTGTGGTTAGGAGCACTTAAGGATGCAGTATATAGCACAACATACTGTATATCGAGGGAGCCCACCTTTACTTGCTTCTAACAGCATTTCTTGGTGCTCAGTGGCAACTATATTTCTCTCTTCACCAGCCATGTTTCCCAAAATTATTAAAGGGAGTTAATTCTCTGGGCTGTCAAACTGGAAACCTCTAATTTCAAATGAGTTGTAGGGTTACCTTCTGTCCTGATGGTGAATGGAGAGTCTCCCAGTCTTTTGGCTGAAAACTGACCTCCCAAGGATGTCATTAAGAAGCAGAGAGTGAAAAATCCAATGCCTACCACAAATATCCTAAATGGAGAAAAAGAAAGAAGACACCAATCAGAAATATTATAGCTGAGCAATAGATGGAAATATTTCTACATTATCCATAAATGAGTTTAGTGAATGTTATTTCAAATAACTTCTCCTCCAGAAAAAGCTAGTATTTGTCTACATCAGGGGTGTCAAGCTCACGTTCTCACGGCAGCATGATGTGACATATTGGAACTTTTTTCCCCTTTACTAAACCGGGCGTGGGCCTGGCCAGTGTGTGACGTATCTGGCCCACGGGCCAGGAGTTTGACAGCCCTGGTCTACATGATACCAGGTAGTAGACATGTTGTCCTGTACGAGAATTTTATTGAAACATTTCTTCATCGTTCTTATAAATCTCAAAAATATCATTTAATTACTCCAAACTAAAATAATATAGTATTTCACTTTAACAAAGACCCATTTAACAGACTGAAAATGCAATAAACATTTGCCCTAGATATCTCCCCAAATAACAGACAAATCTGTTTCATTTGAATCAAATTAAGGGACCCTTAAATATTATGTAACCTAACATAAACATATACCATTTCTATTGAGTAACAGTGGCATTAATTGACTTAAGTGACAAACTGACATGAATAATATTATTTGGGCTCTTTGTGTAACAATGTAATTATGCAAATGACATATCTCATTACAAATGACACACTTTTTAAGATTTGAGGCCTTTCCCCACTTGCACTTAATTGTAACACAAACATCTGTGGCAACCTCTTTTTTTGCCATTTCCTGAGGTGGTTATCTTCATCCCATCTGCAACCATATAGCTGTGCAGGTGTAAAAGGAGTACTGCCCTGCTTGACAAAAGTCAACAACATCTACCACAAGATACGTAACATTCATTACACTTGTTCATTCATTCCGGGGGATTGTGAGTGGCTCATTATGTTTTTGTGGTGGCACAGTGGCTCAGCAGTTAAGATGCTGAGCTTGTTGTCTGGACAGCCAACAGACCAGGTTTGAGAAGCAAACACCACATGACAGGGTGAGCTCCTGTCTTTGCCCCAGCTCCTGCCAACCTAGCAGTTCAAAAGCATGCAAATGTGAGTAAATGAATAGGTACCACTTCAGTGGAAAGGTAATAGCACTCCATGATACCATGCTGGCCACATGACTGTGGAAATGTCTTCTGACAGCACTGACTGAATGGCCTTGAAATGGAGATGCGCACTTATAGTCGGCAATGACTTAGCAGAGTAAAATCTGCATGGGCTTCTTTATTGGGGTGGGGTTTTTTGGTTGTTGGTTGTTGTTTTTTTCTTCATCTCCCCAGAGAACTACAAAAAGCATTGCTATGCCGAGTTTCTCAGATTTGTACAATTGTGCTAGCCTGATCAGTTGGCAATAGGGCATATATTTTATGGTTCTTATTGCTTTAATGCAAGTCTGAAATGGTGGACTATCAAGAGCCAATACATCCTCCTTTGTCTCCTACACAGAGCTTTGTGGCATGTAAACTGAAGGAAAGGGTCAGAATTCCTTTACAAAAGTGTTTCTTATCTTTAGTTCAATTTGTGATACCAGTCAGATATATGTTTTTTATCAGCAGAGATGGTATTCAGCAGGTTCTGACCAGTTCTGGAGAACCGGAAGTGGAAATTTTGAGTAGTTCAGAGAACCGGTACATGCTACCTCTGACTGGCCCTATCCCCATCTATTCTCTGTCTCCCGAGCTGGTCAGCTGAGTCTTATTTTGTTGCCCTGCACAGGAGAACGGAGCTGGAAAGCAGGTTAGTGGGGTGGGGAGGGAATGGGGATTTTGCAATAACCTTCGCCCAGGAGTGGAGAGGGAATGAGGATTTTGCTGTATCCTTCCCCTGCCATGCCCACTGTTATGTTCAGAAGGTCGGGTTCATTTAAGATGAGAGACTTCGGCTCAGTAACAACAGCTTTTTATTTACTGGCTAGAACAAGCTTAAGAAACAATAGCAGCCGCGGCGGCTCTTTTATAGAGCTCGCCGCGGCTAGGCAGCCAATGACACCGCTTCAAGTCTGCCGTGCTTGGCTTTAGCCAATCTCGGCAGACTCTTAGCGAGCCAATCAGAACTGTCCAAGCTGTCCAATCAGGTAGCGGTCTAAACGGACCAATGGGAATGCGAGGCTTCAAGTCTATGGATATGGAACACCCACCATGCCATGCCCACCAAGCCATGCCCATGAAACCAGTAATAATTTTTTTTAATCCAACCACCATTTATCGGGTTATGACAGAATGGGGTGCAGAAGAAGGAACACAAGAAATAGGCTAGTGGTAGATGAAGACCTACAGACTGACCAATCCCATTCTTACTGCAACTCTCTGATTTTTCCGGCCATCTGGTGAGATCCTATTCAGTGTAGCCCATAAAAAAAAAATGGAAGATTGTGAAATTGACAAGCAGCTTCCAGGTTTCCCTCTTCCTGAGGGAATTTGAGTAGGTGTTCAAAGAAGCACAGAGAGTTTTTTCTTTCTTTCTTTCTCCTTTCCTTTCCTTCTGAGTGAAGCAGAAGTAAAGCAGGATTTTTGTTGCAGCAGCATTTGCAGCTGTTCTGGACACAAAAAGAGATGTTCCTCTTTTTTTTTCAACAAGCCAGGAGAAATGAAGAAATTACAGATCATGTCTTCCAACTTCTTCTGAGGGTTGGGGGAATGAATGATGACAGCCAAGTGAAAGTGCCTTCGGGCTCAGTGAAATCTGGCCAAATGGAAAGCTCTCGACTGACCCAGGGGAAAAAAACCTGAACCCAGTATCAATTTTCTCACACAAGTGGCAATTTCAATTTAGGTCAATTCGTAACATTCTCATTCTGTTAAGAAAATAAAATTACTGGAGCAAAGAGTTTCCTTTACTATACAGCAGATTTAGTTCATTACGGGTTTTTCCTTCCCGAAACAAGAGCTGGTCTGAGTCCAGGTTTCAAATTAAATTTGGTTACTTTTCCATTTTTCTTCTACCTAGTGATAGTCCCCATATGCTCTAAATGAGTTAGATTTCCATTTCCTTAATTACCAGTAGCTGGCTGAGCAATATGACCACTGAAATCCCACCCCATCTGAGCAAAACCATTGAGATCTGTGCCATTCCAATACTTATATTTCATCCCATTTCAAGAATAAAGTTCTGGCAATCTTAAATGGAGCATTTGACTTGCTATATCTAGACCTCCTAATGTAAAGGGTTCTTTTTTTCCTCCAAAGACCTAAGAATGAAGAAAATACAAAAAAAAAATCCTATTCAAAGCAGAGCATGGTTTATTAAAACACTCAGAGTTATGCCAACTTGAGGGAGATTCAGGCTGGAGTTGTTGCATATGCTAATTTCTTAACATTGTTAGAAAGTCATGAAGTTGACTTTTTAAACTTTGCAGCTGAAATGATATGATGTTAGAAGACCCTGCTTGAAAATTATTCAAGCAGTTGACTTTTTAGCAAGATTAATGAGGGTGAGACATTTTGAAACAGATGCCATAGAATTACACTATTAGTGAAATGCTGGTGTAGTTTTCTAATTTCTATGCTCTGCTTATAAAGGAAGTTTCTTTGTCTGAAAAGACCAGAAAACCTTCCTCTAGTACGATGTGTATCGGTCTTGGCAACTCTAAGATGTATAGTCTTCAGCAGCCAGTCTTCTCAAGCTATCATGCTTATAATCCAATAGTTGTAGCTACCTAGATACGAGAGCAAAGCCAAGCAAACCATATCATGATTGAACAGATTGTGTGAGACAGAGTTCTCCTGGAACTCTTCTTCTGTTGATGAATAAAATTATTTAACTTTTTTTTTTTTTTAAGGATGCAATATTGCAGGCGGAGTCTGCTCATTGCCAAGAGTTTGATCCTGACAGGCTGGAGGTTGATTCAACCTTCCATCCTTCCAAGGTCAGTAAAATGAGGACCCCAGGTTGTTGTGGGCAATATACCAACTCTGTAAACCACTTAAGCAAGCCTGTCAAACTGGTGGCCCACAGGCTGGATGGGTCACATGCAGGCCACATCCACCCCAGCTCTGTAAAGGCAAAAAAATGTCACAATATGTCGTGTAATGTGATTGGGTTTTGACACCTATGACTTAAAGAATGCTGTAAAGCACTGTGAAGCACTATATAAGTCTAAATGCTATTGCTATTGCTTTATTAGCAGAAGGGGACAAACCCTTAAGAATACTGATCTGAAATTTTGACCAGTTCACAATGATATTGCATTTCACAATGAGAGGTTCTATGAGCATCTGATTTCTGTATTTGGTTCATTGACTGTAGTGAGAAGCACACTTCTCTCAAAATTAGGAATGTAGTTAACTATGAGAAAGAGACTTTCATTGTCTGGATCAGTCATTCTGTACATGTAGTCCTCACTTAATGACTATAATTGGGACCAGAATTTCTGTTGCTATGCAATGCAATTGTAAAACACAATGTCATGTGACTGTGCTGCTTAACCAGCACTTTTGGTTATTGTAAGTGAATCACCTTGGTTGTCCCAAAGGTGTTTTTTTCAAGAGGCAACTGGACTTCCTTGTTTTCCTTGAAGACATTTCACTTCTCATCCAAGAAGCTTCTTCAGCTCTAAGGACATCACGTGGTTGTCATTTGAAACTTGCTGCTAACTTCCCCAATGATTTTACTTGTGGGAAGAAGATAGTAAAGATCCAATGACCGCAGAGACATTGCAATTGATATTAGTGCAAGGACTGATCATAAGAACCACTCATTCAATACTGCTGTACATTCAAATGATCGCTGAATGAATGGTAAGGCAAGGGCCATCTTGATAGAAATGCCAAAACTATTCCATAAGCCAGGGGTCTCCAAACTTGGCAACTTTAAGACTTGTGGACTTCAACTCCCAGAATTGCCCAGCCAGCTTAACTAGCTGAGGAAGTCTGGGAATTGAAGTCCACAAATCTTAAAGTTGCCAAGTTTAGAGACCTCTGCCATAAGCAAAGAGGACTGAAACATTCTTTAAGTCCTGGCAAGCAAGATAGCATTCATAAATGACTTAGGCAAGCTCCAACCTGAGTCACTGGGGGATAAGGAGGAGGGGAGATAAAACCCAATCCAGCATGTAAGATTCCATTATTACAACCTATCTCAAAGTGTAGTTCTAATTTTCCTAGTGGAGATCACTCCACCCTTTCTCAATCCTTTTATCCTGAACGAACTCTTGAACTCATGTTTAGGTCTCAGAGACCCCCTGTATAAAAATTTTTACATCTACAGGCTCACAATAGGTGAATGTGATCAGTAAGATGTGCCATGTAAAAAATCCCACCCATGTGAAAACTAGCATTGCATAGCTAGATTTCAAACAACATTGTTTTGGGGGTGGGGGGGTTCCCCAGTCAAGATATTTTGTGGAACCCCCAGCAACTTTTCACAGATTCTGAGGGTTTCCCTGGAACTCCAGATGAGAAAGGCTTATTTGGATGGTTTCTGCTTTTCTTTCCCCAAAGTTTCTTTAAATTCTTCCAGCTGATAAGAAACTCATTATTATGTAAAAGCATGTTTATGCATTTCAATTCTCATAATTATAATTTAGCAAGAAGTGATTGTTAAACACTGCATTTAATTACTACTTAAGACCATTAGAGGAGTGAGGAGGGGAAAAAGAAAACCTTCATGATTAAGTGAAAAGGGAAAAAAAAAACATTTGCCCAGTCTGTATAGAATCTCATTACAGAATTTTTTTTAAAAAAAACTGCATGAATATTTTAGTAGAATGAAGCTGCAATTCTCTATTCTCTATTATGAGAACTAGAGTAAGCTAACAGGATGATCAGACATTTAAGAAGCTAAAAAAAAAACCCCACACAATCATGGTTGAACTTCTCTCCTGCTACATTTCCTAATTCCTAATATTACTCCAAGGAAGTTCGAAAAACCATCGCAAGTGGAAGAGCTGGTCAGCTGAACAATGTTAAGAGACATAGACCTGAGGTCTCCAAACTTGGCTACTTTAAGACTTGTGGACTTCAACTCCCAGAACTCCCTGGGAGTTGAAGTCCACAAGTCTTAAAGCAGCCAAGTTTGGGGACCCCTGACATAGACTGACTTTGGATAATTCAACTGACAGCCACAACAAGGACAGAAGCCACTCTTTTGACTTCTCCCTTCTGATGGGCACATCATACAGAACACCAAGATGGAGGGCTCCTTACATGTCAATCCAGATGAAACAATTAGGAAGAAAAAAAATCTATATAATAATAAGAAAGAAGGAAAGGGAAAAGAAAAGTACTGGTACAATATTATCATAACACGCCTTAGTTTTCCCATTTGTAGTCTCTTTCCAAGCAGATCACAGGAGAACTATTAAGCTTTAAACAAAGGGAAGGGCTGGAAAAAGTAGAAGCTTCCTTGTGGTTTTAAGAGAGGTAAGAAGAAAAAAGGGGTTTTGCCATAGGAAGTTAAAGACCAGCATTAGATAATAATAAAACTGAGGCTACTATCAACATCTTTCAATTTGGTCAAATATAAAAATTGGCTGCGACTGCCCACAAAATATATCCCCCAATGTTTTCTGTTAACTCTTTCCAACAACCTTAGCGATTGTGTATGCTACACACTCATAATTCACAAGTTAAGGGAAGGATGTGTTACACCAATCAGAATAATGTAAGTATATTTAGCCTAATGAGCCATCTGATCAGAGGTGGTATTCAGCAGGTTCTGACCGGATCTGGAGAGCCTGTAGCAGAAATTTCGGAGAACCAGCAAATACCACGTGAAGATTTTACAGTACCCTTCCCCTGCCACGCCCACCAAGCCACACCCACAGAACCAGTAGTAAAAAATTTGAATCCCACCACTGCATCTGCCTTTGTTTCTGATAGGTTTTGATTACAGAAACAGAAATAAATGGAACACCGGCATGCTCCACAGAAAGCTGTCAATCTGTTCTTTTTGTGTTTATATATATTTATTAGATATATATCATGCTTTTTCCCCTCTTCAAAATCTATTATTTTAACCCAAATTAGCAACTCTGTGAGGTACTTTTTGTTGAAAAATCCAATGTCTCACAGGGCACTTCCACAGCTAAGGGTGCACTTACATGTCAACATAAGAACAGTCCCTGATCTAATATCTTAACTGCTGCAGTATTTTGGCTTTTCTTTGTTTAGAAATTGCCTATGCAGCCTATGTGGGGCCTGGAGGAATTCCTACAAAACAGAATTGATTGACAACCATCTCTCTCTCTCTCTCATAGACACACACACAAACACAATGGCTTCTCTAAAAAACAAAGGTGTCATAAAAAGAAGAAGGTATATTGCTCCATCATAGCAGCAATTTTGTGAATTGTCAAGTCCTCTGTATACTAGCCATTTTGTGACAGTGCCTACATTGTAGGGACGGCAACATATCCCCAGTTCCAAATAGGCCTACCAATGCAAAACAATTGCCCATCCCTAATTTAGCACATTGACATTTTTATTAGTTTATCTGCACAATATGCTATGCATTAGTAATGAAAACAGCAACAGACATTTTTTAAAAGCAAACACAAACTAGCACACAGATGATTTATTTAGTACGTTTACTGCATCTTCTAGCTGAAGCTCTCTAGATAGTTTACAAAAGCATTTGAAGGCTACAGTTAAGCTCAGAGAGGGGAAGGGATCTGCATCTTGTAGTATTGTAGGCTCTCATGGCCAGTATCTGTTTGGCAGCTTTTGATTTTTCCTGACATTTGGCTGGCAATTGTGGATGCCATCTTCAGACCACAAACAAGTGAGCAGGAATTGACTGAGCTCCAATGTTTATAGCCAGGTGTCCTAACATCTGATTGGCCTTTATCTGATTTCGTTTCTGATTGGTGCAGGCTGGTGAGGGCTGGTCTCTGCTGGTTGGTGAATGTCCAAACGCATACTGCACCAGTGTTTGTTATGGCTGTTTGCTTAGTGAAGCCGCTTTCATGGGCTTCCTAATAAGAGATTCTTAATACATCAGAATGATAGGGACAAAATGAACTTATTCACTTTGTATTCTGACTCCATCCAGGTATTCCTACATTAATGCATTTGCCTTTGTGCATGAGAATAGATTTCAAAGTGCCAGAAAACCAAGTGATGCAAAAATTGGCTCACCGTGTCATCTTTTTCAAGGGCCTAAACCTGGTCTACTAAATGTGTCTGGTTCTGACAACCTTCCACTCGCTATCTCTCAGCTCAATCGGCTAAGTCAAGTTCTACAGTGCTATTAAGCTGGGTGTCATTCAACAGGAGAAAAAGTGACAGCTCCCACCAATGGCTGCAGATCCTTCCTGACACAACCAGCGCAGCTGGTGACCTGCTACCAAGAGAATCCTCCTTCAACCCTGTTCCTAGCCTTGCTCTGCACTCCACATTAGGACTCATTTTGCATTATGTCAGGCAGCTTTACTTTGCAACCGTAGCAAAATCAGGGCCGGCATTTTCTGTTAGAATGATTGGGGTGGAAGGTGCATCGCTGAGGTGAATCCAGGAAAATTTATTTGAAGGGAAGCAGAGCCAATTACAGCTCCCTGACAAACATCCTTGGATGATGTTAGCCCTCTCTGCATTCACATTGTTCATGCTTAAGGAGACGTCATGTTGGAATTGTTCTACATAGCACAAATCTAGCTTTGCCACCAAATATACACAAAAAAAACTGCTGCTTCTGGCTATAGTCTGCCAATAAGCATCATACTTGCATTTTCAAACACTTCCAGTCTCCATTTTGAATATATAAAAAAATGAGCTGTATGTCTTTAAACAATATGTCCAACCCGGAACTTCACATTTCCATTGAAGTCAGCTTTGCATTATCGCCTTCTGTCGAGAAGACAGCCACCCTAAACATTTCTCATAGTGTATATCAGTTTTTCCCAATCTGCTGCTTTCCAATCACGTTTATTATCAGCTCCCAGGCATCCAGCACATCTGTACAGCACCAAATTGGGAGAGATCTAGTAATAGCTAATTTCAAAGAAACTTTACAAGGCATCTCACATGGAAATTCTTTCTCTCTGTATTTTAGGCACAAGAACCAATTGTAATTTTTCTACAAGAAAGAATTATTTGTGTGTATGTGTGTAGAGAGAGAAAGGGGATTTTTCCCCCAGATCAGTAGATTGCCCTGGATCTATCTGCCTGATATACACTGCTCAAAAAAAATGAAAGGGAACACTTAAACAACACAACGTAACTCCAAGTCAATCACACTTCTGTGAAATCAAACTGTCCACTTAGGTAGCAACACTGATTGACAATCAATTTCACATGCTGTTGTGCAAATGGAATAGACAAGAGGTGGAAAGCATAGGCAGTTTGCAAGACATCCCCAATAAAGGAGTGGTTCTGCAGGTGGTGACCACAGACCACTTCTCAGTTCCTATGCTTTCTGGCTGATGGTTTGGTCACTTTTGAATGCTGGCAGTGCTTTCACTCTAGTGGTAGCATGAGACGGAGTCTACAACCCACACAAGTGGCTCAGGTAGTGCAGCTCATCCAGGATGGCACATCAATGTGAGCTGTGGCAAGAAGGTTTGCTGTCTGTCAGCGTAGTGTCCAGAGAATGGAGACGCTACCAGGAGACAGGCCAATACATCAGGAGACGTGGAGGAGGCCGTAGGAGGGCAACTACCCAGAATCAGGACTGCTACCTCCACCTTTGTGCAAGGAGGGACAGGAGGAGCACTTCCAGAGCCCTGCAAAATGACCTCCAGCAGGCCACAACTGTGCATGTAGCTGCTCAAATGGACAGAAACAGACTCCATGAGGGTGGTATGAGGGCCCGACATCCACAGGTGGGGGTTGTGCTTCAGCCCAACACCGTGCAGGACGTTTGGCATTTGCCAGAGAACATCAAGATTGGCAAATTTGCCACTGGCGCCCTGTGCTCTTCACATATGAAAGCAGGTTAACACTGATGACATGTGACAGACGTGACAGGGTCTGGAAACGCTGTGGAGAATGTTCTGCTGCCTGCAACATGCTCCAGCATGACCAGTTTGGCAGTGGGTTAGTAATGGTGTGGGGTGGCATTTCTTTAGGGGGCCGCACAGCCCTCCATGTGCTCACCAGAGGTAGCCTGCCTGCCATTAGGTACCGAGATAAGATCCTCAGACCCCTTGTGAGACCATATGCTGGTGCGGTTGGCCCTGGATTCCTCCTAATGCACAACAATGCTAGACCTCATGTGGCTAGAGTGTGTCAGCAGTTCCTGCAAGACGAAGGCATTGATGTTATGGACTGGCCCGCTTGTTCCCCAGACCTGAATCCAATTGAGCACATCTGGGACATCATGTCTCGCTCCATCCAAGAACGCCCTGTTGCACCACAGACTGTTCAGGAGTTGGGGGATGCTTTAGTCCAGGTGTGGGAGGAGATCCCTCAGGAGATCATCTGCCACCTCATCAGGAGCATGCCCAGGCATTGTAGGGAGGTCATACAGGCACGTGGAAGCCACACACACTACTGAGCCTCATTTTGACTTGTTTTAAGGACATTAATTACATCAAAGCTTGTAGTGTTTTTCTCCAATTTAATTTTGAGTGTAACTCCAAATCCAGACCTCCATGGGTTGCTAAATTTGATTTCCATTGATAATTTTTGTGTGATTTTGTTGTCAGCACATTCAACTATGTAATGAACAAAGTATTTAATAAGAATATTTCATTCATTCAGATCTAGGATGTCTTATTTTTGTGTTCCCTTAATTTTTTTGAGCAGTGTATTTCTATACCATCTCATTGCAAATACAATGTAATATAGTGATATTTAATGATATTTTAATTATATTCTGGTATTATTACTGGTACATCCCCTCCAAGTAAGCATTTTGAAAATTTATATGCTGTTTTTCCAATAAAAACTCCTAGAGCAGCAGTCAATGAAATAAGAAAAACAATGAATATGCAAAACCCTACAAGAATAATGCAGCAATTAAAATGATGGCAGAGATTCAGCAAAACAGATAAAATCATTATCAAATTCATCCGACTTACCTAATGAAATAGCTGAACAAACACCTGGAGCCAAAGTATTTGCACCAGTGGCAGGCAAGTATCTTTGGGAAGAGCACTCCAGGGTGCCACAGCCAAAAAGACTGGTACATTTCCCCCCCTTGAAGTAGCTTTATCTTTGGCAAAATGATCAAGTGAACAACAAGCACTCTAAAGACTCCAGTCTCCAACCTTTAATACATGAGCAATCAATTACTACCTGGTTTTATGAAGCAGAACTCCTAAATAAGGATCATACCTAGTTTTAGATCTTAAAAGGAAGACCTTGTTGGGGTTGGTGAGAATCTTAGGTGAAAATATGCTGAGAATCTTATTTTTTTAATCACTTCTCTCCCATTCCAGACACTTCATTCTGGATGTACCCTTATAATCTATGGACATTCTACTTGGCCTTTCACCAGTGCAGGCTTCTCACCACTTTCTGAGTGCAGGAAGGGTTGATGTCATCCTTTTCCCACTCCCAACCCATTGCAAATGCATCCCACAACTGAACTTTCCTTCTTTCATTCAAAACTGTGGGTTTTTTTTACCTGAGATATTTTATGCCCTTCAGAACAGAAGATGTCCAGAGCTTCATTCCGTTTTAATTGAAGTCCCTGCTCTGATTGGCTGCAGTACCCAGCCTTCTCCCTCCTCTGCAGAATATGGGCTCCACTACTTTATCCAGTCAAGCTGTTGGGTTTTTCTGTTCTTTTTACGATATTGAAATTAATATAACAATGCCCTGTTAAATTAAGAACAATCTTTCTTTTTAGAAGCTCCTGCTCCATTCAACTATACATGTTCCAGTAGGCAGTCTTTTTGATTTCTGTCCAGGCTGGGTAGAGCATGAACTCTCTGCTTTCTCAATCTCTGCTTCCATTCCTATAAAGCTACCCTTCCTTTTTTCTAAAAAAATAAATAAATCTTTAAGTTGAAGTGTAAGAAAACTTCTGCTCTATGAAGCTGAATACATAGTTCTTCCTTGCTTTAAAGTTTCTATAGATCAACAACAGCAACCTGTTCCCTATTGTTTTAGTTATCATCAGAGCTTGGATGCTACCATAAGTGGGAGGGGAAAAGGTGGTTTTAGTGTCAAGGAAAGTAATAAGGGTGGCACAGTTGAAAGTATCCCATCCTTTATGCAAATATCAGGGGGAAGTAAAGGAAAGCCTTGGGGATTAATTAGGGTAGAATAATGGTTACAAGGAAAAGACAAGCATTGGGAGACTCACCCCCAACAACAAGGTTTGACTTCACGGACTGGGAAAGAGAGGAAGCAAAGTAATGACCAATCAGGTCTTACGATGGCCACAGTCTGGTCTAAACACCAGAGAGGACCCACTGTCAGCTCACTACAATCCAGACTAAAATTTCTGAAGTTCTGAAAACAGCCAGGAACAGCCTGGGAGATGAATTGATGCAGTGCAGAAATGTCCTACAGTTATTTCTTACTCCTTGGGACTATTTGTCATGAGCTAGGAGACCTGAGCAGCCAATGGGCAGCTGGAACAATTGTTGACATCCCCACATTCCTTTTTTTTAAAAAAAAGATTATTGATGGTTCTTCTGATTGGGTAAAGTATAGGAAACCTGTGGCTTCCCGGGAGTTGTTGAATTTCAGCTTTCAATGTGCTGCACGAAGGATTTTCATAGACTGGGGTTGATGGAATTACAGTCCACAAATGTCTGAAGAGCTCTATATTCCCATGTCTAGATTTAAGCACTACGCTCTAGGCCAACTAGGCTCTTCTGATTTTTTTAGAATATTGCCAACCCCATCATTGTCACCATTCACATACAGATAGGCCTTCCACCTGTGAAATGAATTGAGCTACAATTACTCCAATCCATGGCCTCTGTGGTAATTCCATGCAATACATTGCACGCCTAGATCCTAGCTTCATTTGACCCTCTTCTTTAATTGACCTTGTTGTTGCTGTTAGATTAGCTCATTCTGAAAGTTCACCAACAACCCCTTAAAGTGGAGCAGCCTTCTGCTAGATGAGACAAATAAAAATAGCACTGTGGCACATTTGTGCCCAAACACCTGAAGACTATAAGTTAAACATTATTTAAGTTAGCCCTATTGGTTGGTTGTTAGTTGTGGACTTAGTGACTAAGTGATACGCTTTTTCTTTTGACCCCATGTACGTGGTTTATTTTGAGTTTATTTTGTTTACACTATTTTGTTTCAGGTTTTAATTTTACCAGAGTCATTATGGTGAGAAGGAAGCTATATAAATTAGTAAATGCATTTCCTAGGACAAAGAAAATCTGAAACTAGTTGGAAAAATGGTAACTCAGTGCATCAGATGATCATTGTTTGGGGTGCTCACTCATGCTTGCTGCCATCTATTTAATGTCTCATCCCGTATTTGGTGCAATCAAAAAAAAAGGTGCCGTTTGAAAGAAGCCAGGATATAAGCTCCAAATCCTGTCAACTAATTTAAGGAGCAAGAGAGGGAGAACAGCGGGAAGAAGGACCTTGAGAAAAGCCTCTAAAGAAGAAGACAAGTGCTATTCTTTTAAAGCAGGCTGATGTGCAGCAAATACTTAGAGAAAGGGAGGGGGGAGATGAAAGCTGGTGTGTTTGTATCTGCAATAACTCCAGCTGTGAGTGTATAGCACTATATAACAATGAAGTTTAATAACAACATCTTGCCTTCCCCCTGGTAAATCCTTCCCAAATTCCAAACAAGCTGCTGAAAGCTGCATTATGCCACCCACTTCCTCTCTCTGCCCACACTTCAGGGGGTTCTCAAACAAATTACTTTCTGCTACCTGCGTTCATCTTACAGGGTTTATCACATCAGGACAAAAAAAGAGAGAGGTGACCACATGCAGTTTTGAAGCCACTACCCACCCGCCTCTTTCTTTCTAATTGCACACACCCAGGAAGTGGTAGAGGAGAACTTTACCTAAAAGGCCTCAAGGTGACGAGACATCTTCTGACCATTATTTTCCCATCTGAATTCACTGTGATCATGGTTCACAACTTTTCTTTTCTTTAGGAAAAAAAAAAAAAAGTAAAACCAAACCAAAAGGAAGGAAAGCAGACGTCCAGGAAGTCAGATCCCAGTTCTTAGAAGGAGTTCATGTTTCGAGACAGGTGAAGGTTGTCCGGCAAAAACAAAATCAACCCAAGAAGTCCATAAGCACAAAGGCAACAGGATCAGGATCAGCTTCCCTGCTAGGAGCGCTGCCTTCTTGACTGCTTGCCTCTCAAGGAGTGGTTGCTTCCAAAGACATAGGTCTGCATGCACAAGAGTGGAGGCTGGATGATGGGGTGTCTCCTCCAAGGTTTCAGTCACATTTTGGAAACAGGCTGTAACAAGAAGCATAACATCTTCCCTTTCCTCCAAGTATTAAATCCACTGCCCAGGTGAGCAGCCCCTAGACCTAGATCCCCTTCTGTTCATGGGATCTCTCATCACAGCCAAGCTCCGTCTGCTTACACCTGAACCAAAAATCCTCCAGCAAAGGCTTGCCTCCCTCCCTTCTCCAAGCTGCCTTCAGCACTTCCAGGAAGCTGCCATTCCCTAGGACTGTTGTCTATTTGAGTGGTGACTCCCAGTCAGAGCTAAAGCTGTCCTGAAAAGGACTGGCTCCATCCCTGCCTGACAGACAGCTACCTTGTCTCATCCTGGCCATCCAAAACAGGCAGTTTTAGTCTTGCAAAGAGGCTGCACTGTCTCCATCTGTGAAGGATGCGCTGCTCCAAACCAGCATGGGAAAGACCGTTCAGCTGGAATTTGTGAGTTGGGTACCATCTAGTGGCCGCTGCAAGGAGATTCTCTGGCATTTTTGTTCCGCAGATCTTGTAAGTTCTAAGGACAGCACACCTGAAAGGTGCAATGTGATACATCTTTCGTACAGCATGGAACGGTGCTGCGTACCCCCTCCAGTCATTTGTAGGAGAGGCCTTGCCAATCAATAATGCGAGATGCATTCATATCATCATTACTGATCAAAACATATGCGTGAGAAAAGGACCAAGGTGTGGCCCATCAAGACACTTCGGTTTATAGTGAAGCCCTAGCTGACTGGAGGATTGGACAGAAAAAAAAGATTTGGAAACAAAATCTGATTCAGAATGTTCAGATTTCTTTGACAATCGCTAGCTGAAAGAGTGTATTACGCTGGTGTTCGTAGCTCTGTCTTAGTTCACTGTTTTCAGGGAAAATCAGGGAACAGCTGGGAGTATTTCTCTGATCTATGCTAGCAGAATCCAAGCATCTTTAATATACAAATAGATTAGACCATTCATTCAAAAACTGCTGGCAACTGAGTTTTGGGGACATAGTTCCCTATCCCATTTTTCCTGCTCCAAACCACGATACCTTAAAGCAAGAGTGTCAACTCGATTCATTGAGGGCCACAACAGGGTTATGTTTGACCTCAGGGGGCGGGGTGGGCATGGCCAACATGATGTCACTTGTGTTGGGGGGCACCTGTGGTGGCCTGAGCACTCTACTGATGAAAATGGGCTCCTGAGCTCCGTTTTCAGCTGTGACTGCCTCCTGCAACCCTCTTTCAATGAAAATTGAGCTGGGTGGGCATGCACAGCCCTTGTGAGCTCCATTTTTGCCAGCAGAGGCACCACAGGCTGGTCCTTCACTATTTCCAAGATAGGCCAAATCTAAGTGTTCAGATTCGGACCCCGGGCCTTGACTCTGACACCCCTGTCTTAAAGGGTGCTAACAATGTCCTCAGGATCTGTTCTTTTCCTTCTCCCTATTTGATTTTTCTCTTTGTACAATTTATGCACTCCCTGAATAGACTATTATTTTATGGATAACAATATATCAAAATAACAATCATCAGTTACATTAATAATGAATGAATTATTTAAATGAGTACAGTGGTTCAAAGTGGCAGGCGCTCACCAGCCCCTGAAAGCCTTCCAAAAAAGCCAAGTCTCTGCTATTTTCCAGATGGCTATGAAAGGGGAAACCATTTTTATTTGGGAGAAAGGCTATTACAAAGGAAAGGAGCCCCCAAGGAGATAGCCCATCACTGGATCCATCTATTGGAAGGTTTGAATCCTTAGTAAGCACCTGCTGACCATTTGGATTAGCTACACAAGCTCTATCTGGGAAAGGAAGCCTCTGAGATTCCTAGTAGTCCCAAACTACAAAGGGCTTTAAAGATAATGGCCAGCAAATTTAACTGTACTAGCTAGACAACACTGGCAACTGTTGCAATTGCTGCAGAGTGTCATTTTTGTACCATGACTGGCTAGCCATCACATGGCTACATATATGGCATTACATAGCATTACATGGACAGTCGCAGGAGGATCCCATGGCTGTGAGCCTGATCGTTCTGGGGGAAAACAATATTGGAATCAGTAAACTTCAATAAACTGAATTTACAACCACTCTGACTTGTTTTGTTTTGATTGAGCCATCAGCCTGTTTCTCTCTATCCAGACCGTGACAATTTCCAGGCTTCAGATCAGAACTTCCACCAAATCTCACATTGGGTCTGGGGTGGAGACGTGCAACTGGATATCACCAGCATATTGGTGATGACTCATCCCAAAGCAGTGGTGTCAATGTCCGAGAGTTGGAGTTGCCACAAACTGAAGAGGGTGGAGGGGCTGCACAGTTGGGTGTTGGGAACTGGGTGCTAGGATGCACTCACACTGGTGGAAGGTCAGGAAGAAAGAAACACAGGAAGCCAGTTCAGAAGCCATGAATCCAGGTCTGGTGAGTGATTGCTGGAGCAAGCTGGTATTATTATCTTTATTGTCAGAGTACAACGTGCGTACAATGAGATTGGCTGAGCCTCCCTTCATGCACCCCCCAACACAATTCACAGTGAGGACAGAAGTCCCTAACATGAAGTTATTTTCCATTCGGAAGTCTGACAGCCCATGGATAGAAACTTTTCTTCAGCCTGTTCGTGAATCTGGCTATGCTTCTATATTTCCTACCCAATGGCAGGAGAGTGAAAAAGGGATGTGAGTCATCCCTGAGAATTTTTCTCACTCTTCTAAGGCACCGAGCCCTAGTGATGTCATCTAGTGCAGTGGCCCCCAACCTTTTTTGTGCCGCGGCCCCTTACCGGCATCACAAAATCATCCGTGGCCCGGTACCGGCATCAGCACGCATGGCAAGGCGAGCCGAGCGACCAGCCAGCCAGCCGTCCCCCGCTTTTCCCCACCACCTTCAACTTCTCCTTTGTACCTGTGTTGATGGGCTTTGCGACGGCTTCGGGGTGGTCGCTTGGCTCGCCTTGCCATGGGTGCTGAAAGAATCCTCGTGCCTTAGTTTTGTTCGAAGCCGCCCCTCCCCCCCCCCCCGATGAAACTAAGGCACGAGGATTCTTTCAGCACCCAAACGCCGCTTTCTACCCGGAAAAGCTCACCGGAAGCACTTTTTCATCAAAACAAGATGGCGGCGCCCAGCAAACCGGCGGCCCAGTAGAAATTGTTCCATGGACTGGTATTGGTCCAGGGACCAGTGGTTGGGGCCCCCTGATCTAGTGCTATCAGGAAACAGCCCACTGTATTTTGTGCTGTGCTCACCACCCTCTGTAATGTCTTTCTACCCGTGGCTGTCAAGCCAGCATACCATACCATAATAAAATATGTGAGGATACTTTCTATTGTGGTAAGTGGAGGTCATCTGTCATTGTTCCACTTTATTTTTTCACAAGACTTTAAGGAAATGGAGTCTCTGTTGGGCCTTTCTGGCCACCTGGGTTGTGTTGATTTTCCAGGTGAGATCTTTGCTGAGGTAGACTCCCAGGAATTTAAAGGAAGAAACTCTCTCCATACAGCCCCCCTCAATGTAAAGTGGGGTGGGTTCCTCTCTCTTCTTCCTGTAGCAGGCATGGGCGGAGCATGCCGAGCTCTCATAGCCATCTGGCCAGTGGAAGCTGGCAATGCTGGCTAGAAACGTTCTGTATTCACTATGTACCGAGTCAAGACCAGTAAAATTTTCTGTTGAAATCCACAGCATGGTCTCTTCTTTTTCTTGCCAGATTCAGAATGATGAGGATGGCCTTTCCCAGCAGTTTTCTGTAAATGTTAAACATGATAGGGGAAAGAACCAAGTCCTCGGGCATTCCAGAAGATAACCTTTATGAAGGCCTCGTCTGTCCCATACCTGCGACCACCAATTGATTCTGCTTATTCAACCACTATAACCTGGTTTTCTCAACTGCCAACCATCATAGGCAGCTAGCAGAGTATTGTTATTGACAATACCAAAAGGTCCCGATAGGTCTAAAAAGTCAAATACGGCTGCAGTTTTTCCATTCAAGTCCCTTCATAGATCACTCCTGAGAGTGGTTAATGCGGTTTCTAAATTATGCTCAGACCTGGGGAAATCCAGAATGCTATGGATCTAAACTCTCTTTAATTCCGGTAGTCCTCACTGAATGACCAGTTGCTTTGCAGCTGTTAGAAGTTACAACAGACCATCAAAAAGGTACTCATGACCCATTTTTGAAGTTCCAATGGCGGCACACACAACCATGGTCCATGTGATCACATTTTGGATGCTTCATAACCAGTTTGCATTTACAACCATTTGCAGAATCCTGCAGTCATGTAATTGCAATTTTTGACAGGTTTCGCTGGTATCCAGAATTTACTTCCAATTTCCTCCATTGGATATAATGGATTCATTTAATGATCACCGTGTACACTTAACAAACACAGCATTTATTTAACCATCACAACATTCACTTTACAACCACATCAAAAAATCAATTTTCCCCAAAATTGGGAGTTGTCATCACAAGAAAATGATTTATTCTTATCTCCTAGTCTAGATACAAGCCTCACTCCTGAGAATTGGGAAGAAAATGTCTCTTGGGATGTTGCCTTTCTTTATAGAAGCATTGACTGAGTCAATGTCTCTCTGTCTCATGGCTGGCTGCTTTAACCAACCAGGTAGAATCCAATTCATAAGTAGCAAAGCTAAGGAGATGTATAGGAGGAAGGTCGAGGGCCACTTTACTGACAGTGACCCAGGGCAGATGTGGAGGGCGATTCAGGCCCTGACCAACTATAAAGGCCAGGGCCCAACAAACAGCGAGAGCAGTAGCACTCTGGCAGAGGAGCTAAACAGCTTTTTTGCACACTTTGAGACCACCAAGAACCTGGACATACTGACTCACAAGGACCACAATGCTGCACTTCTTTCTCTTCAGATGCATGGTGAGAAAAACACGGAGAGCAGTAAATCCCAGGAAAGCTGCTGGGCCTGATGGCATTCCTGGTGCAGAAATTAAAGCGTGTGCTGACCAGTTGGCAGAAATACTTACAGAGCTGTTCAATCTATCTTTAACACATGCCATCATCCCACAATGCCTGAAGGCTGCAACCATCATCCCCTTTCCCCGCAAAAACAAATATAAACACTCTCAATGACTATAGGCCTCTAGTGTTAACAAGCTCCATTATGAAGGTTTTTGAGTGACTAGTTTCACAGCACATCAGAGACTGCCTCCCACCCTCCTTTGATCAACATCAGTTTGCTTATAGAGCAAACCGATCTACAGAGGATGCTGTGGCCATCACACTTCATAGAGCGCTGAGTCATCCGGAGAACAAACAGAGCTATGTGAGGATACTCTTTGTGGACTACAGCTCTGCGTTTAACACTATCATCCCAGATATACTAGTAACCAAACTGTATAATCTGCAGGTCCACACCCCCACATGTTCCTGGATTAAGAACTTTTTGACAAACAGACCACAGTCTGTTAGACTTGGTCCCCACCCTTCTTCCACTATACTCAGTACTGGTTCCCCCCGGGGTTGTGTCTTGAGCCCTGTGCTATATGCCTTGTACACCTATGACTGCTCAACAAGCCACACAACAAGCACCATCATAAAGTTTGCGGACGACATGACCGTGATTGGTCTCATCTCCGGAGAGGATGAGACGGCATATAGGGCAGAAGTAGAGAACCTGTCTATCTGGTGTTCACAGAACAATCGGTCACTGAATGTCCATAAAACCAAAGAACTGATTATGGACTTCAGGACCACACCCCACTCATCATCAATGGAGAACAAGTGGAAACTGTCCCTACGATCAGATTCCTTGGCATCCATATTTCAGCTGATATCTCCTGGTCCCCTAACACCAAGGCCATAGTAAAGAAGGCTCAGCAGCGGCTGCACTTCCTGTGGGTTCTCAGGAAGAACAATCTGGATAAGAAGCTGTTGCAGGCTTTCTATAAAGCCTCTGTGGAGAGCACTCTGACATATTGTCTGGGTGTGTGGTATGCAGGCTCCACAGTTGAGGACAGCAAAACTGTACAGAGGGTGATAAACACAGCTCAAAAGATCATTGGTTGCCCTCTGCCCTCCCTGGAAGACTTAGCCAGGTCCCGTTGCCAAAGCAGAATCAAGGCCATTATAGAAGACCCCTCACACCCTGGCAATTACCTTTTTGACCTGTGGTCATCTGGATGGTGTTTTAGGTCAATAAAATCCCACACCACTAGACTAACAAATAGTTTCTTTCCCTGGGCCATCCGAACTGCAAATAAACATGAAGTCACTACCTTATTAAGATGTGAAAAGATGTGAAATCTTAATACCCCATTCAGATGTATAATAACATATTACAGTACAATCCATCTCTTGTGTATTATACCCAGCTAAGCGTTACAGTCAGTGTTGGATGTATATTTTGTGTATATTCATAGATATTGTGCTCTCAAATTGCAAATGGAGACGTGGGTACTCTATTTTTCTTATCTTCATTTTTAAGTGCTTTGGTTTTATTGTATTGCAAACAGTTGCTGGGGTGCATCCAGTTTTGTTATACTTATACAATGACAATAAAGTTCTTCTAATTCTAATTCTAGATTGTAGAGGTCTCCATTTCCTCAAGTTCCACAAATCCAAAAATCTCCCAGGTGATGTCAGAAAGCATCCCCTCAGTCATTTCAAAAGCTTCTATCAACCTCGCTCCCATTTGGAAGTGAACGCAAGAGATTTTTATCCATGAAATGCTCAGTCAGATTATCACAATTTATACTAATTGGTTCCTCTGGCCCCGTCCTCCCTTAATAGAATCTGGGTCACTCTGAATAGTGTAGCAGCCGACATTTCACAGACGCACTAAGCACGGGAGAAGTAATTCCACTTCACCACTTTTATTGCCACAGAATGAGCTGAAATGTGAGCTCCTATTCAGTCACATTCAGTTCCAGGCATATATTCATTTGTCCCATTTTTGTTGGAAAACCAATGATTGGCAATTGAGGAGAGACTTGTTGGGACAATCCTGTCCAGCTCCCAGTTATTTCTGTGTTCCAGAGACTGACCAGGCACTCCACAGAGCTGCCCCGAGGTTGCTGGGGAAATGGGGGGGTCATCAGGCACCTTAAGCTAGCCATCATAATTGTCCCTTCCTCACTGCAATGGCTGGTGGCTCTGGATAACTCTAGAAACATTAATTCAAAACTTAATCTGACCATGACAACAGCTTGTCTCTCAGAACCAGATCATGTGTCATGTGCTCTGGCATAAACTCCCCAAATTTACAGTGGCCATCAATGTGTGTATGTGATAAACCCTGTTCCATATCTGCATCTGATCCCAGTGACAGTAAGCTAAAAGTGTTGTGTGTAAGTTCTCAATTACTTTTGCCATGAGTTCAAGCAACTCAGGAAAATATATCAAGATCTGGACTGCTTAAAACTATTCTATTTTACAAGAGATCTGTCCCTCTAGGACACAGTGGAACAAATTAAATTAAAATGCACAAACCTGCCAGACTATCCAGTGATTTGATTTGTGTATATTACCAAATCTTGATCACAGAGCAATATCAGGAGAACATTCAAGTGGAAAATAAACATTTTAGATACTTGTAGAGAAATATTTGCATACTCCCGGTTTTCTACATGTTTCTCGGTATCTTAGCATTCATTCCATGCTTTTCCACCAGAAATCTCACTAACTAAAGCTGAAATGAAAACTTTTGAGGATTGGTAATGCATGAATTTTTTATTTGTAAGGAACTTCTTTGTGGAAGATTTCACCTGTTGAAAGCAGGACTGTGGAACCAGCTTCAAATAGAAAATGTACCATTCACTGAATAGCATCAGCAAGCAAAAGTCTCACCATCATTTTTACAGTAAATTTAGAGAGCAATTTTTGGGACCTGCATGTTTTAACTTTTAACTCCGACAAACTTGTCATAGGAAATAAATACCAAGTGGAAGATTAATTACGAAAACTAGGGAATGAGCTCAGAGGACTGAGGAGAATACAGTGATCACCAAATTATTCATACAGAGATATGCTTATGATAGGACCCTCCTAACTTTAGTGACTCCCAGAGGTATTGGGAGACAATACCCTGAATTTACAGCATGCATGAAATTCCAGGCCAGAAGCCCCAAGCTGAGGAAGAAAGCCAAGGAGATGACCTTGAAGAAATTAGGTGATGATGGTTGCATAACAAGAGTTGCTTTGAGCTCAGGAAATAGAGGAAACATGAGGAAGAAGCTGAGTGCCACCCCCCAGTTCAACAGGGTATAATGGGGAGAGAAGAAAAAACACAGTCAGGCTTTCAAGATTGTATTAAAGTAGCATACATCAATAAAATAGAGTTCCAATATTTCTTCTGAACTCTGTTTCTTAATGTGGTAAATCTTGAGGGACTGACAAATTGCACTGAGGATGAAAAATTCAAATTACAGATACGTTGTTCAATCAGCTAATACCCCATCCCCTCCACATCAAACACATTCCTTTCTGGGACCTTTTGTTTTATGCAATTCAAAGCTAAACCACCATAAATAGATCGGATAGGCAGATAGGATAGAATCATTCTGATGTAAAGCAGGATTTTTACAATGTTTGTGTAGATGGTAGGAAATAGACTTTTCTGCTTTTTACAGTCCATGATCTTTTCCTCCAAACTCTTTTCTCCACAGCCTAAATATAATGCATGAAATTTTCCAGCCTAGGGGGGAAAAAAGCATCAAGACTCAAGATGAAGATCAGATTAAAGTTCAGCTCTCATCTCCTGCATTAGCCAGGTGATGTAAGGATTACATCCATGCAATTACATTACATGAAATTGGTACAGAAATATCAACATGTTTGTTTAATTTGTCTACCAGTTCTTGCATTAGTGAAAATAAAAGCATATGCCCCTTAAGTAACTTGTCTGGACCAACCTTCTCCAACCAACCTTCTTCAACCTGATGTTTTCCAGATGTACTGGACTCAGATGTATTGGCCCAAAGTCCATTGGAGTCCTGATGTATTGGCAATGATAGGTGTTACCTAATTGGGTAATGAAATGTCTGCAATCAATCTCAGTGAGCACCTGGGTGTATTGGACTCAATTCCTGAACACCTCAAATGAATTTTGGCTTGCATTTCTTGGAGTCCCAATATACTAGGTAGAGACCAGTTTTTGTGAAGTCTGCTTTGGTTGTGTTAAAAAGTTGGGGGCTACCAAAGGCAAGAAGACAACATTTGAACAGATATCCAGAAAACTTTATAGGAGCATCTGAGTATCTGTTGAAGCCAGATTTCCCACTTTCTCAATTCAATATTCTAGGCTGACTAACACATACAGGTTTTACCTTTTTTTAAACTGTCTGCTATATTTAATAGCTGGCAGCTCAGTGTGTGAACTGGCTCCATGGAAGAATGATGTATCTAAATTAATGTGAAAATTCATCTATAATACGACTCAGTTTGAATTCGTAATGCCAACATATATGGAGAATGCTAACAAAGTGCACCACTGTGCATACTGGGCCCAATGAACAGACCCTGATCCTGAATAATGCTCTAGAGCAGAAGAATTTCCAAATCCGAGTAACGAGGCCTATTTATTCCTATTTGTGGAATAATAAACTAGAGGGCAAAACTGGAGCCAAAAGGTCAGCATCACTTGTCTCCCAAAGCACAAGAAAATAAATGGGCTATAATGTGGACTCCTTCTTTGCCCTTTTTTGGGGGGGTGGGGGGGAGGGACAATTTGGGCATTTTTAAAATGGCAAAAGAGATACATTATGATTTTTGAAATTCACCCTTCAACCTGCCATATAGAGCCAAGCACATTTTTTTTTTCTTCAACCAAATGAGAAATAATGCCTGGGTTATAAAGCAACTGTGAACTAAACTAGTTTTGTGAAAAGAATGTCAAAAATAAATGTTTGGACACTACTTGAAGAAGTGTATTGAAAAGAAGGAGGTGCTATAGGGCTATTTTGCTTACTGCAGAAAACTCTTGGTGGAGCTGAAGATAATGAAAGACAATTAAAAAGGGAAAGATAAACCTGCCAGAATAAAGCCAGTAACAACAAACTGCTAGTCTGATTGATTGGGGCTGGCCTGCCAATATAATTTTAAGCTCTTCCTTAGTTCTAGATAGAACTAATTCTGGTCTGTAGAAACAAGAATAGGAATGTAAACGTTTTGCCATCACATCACACCTTCCTGCAATGTAATCTTAACATATGCATTTCCCCTAAAAACCCCAAATACCAAAATAAACACAAACGAACAATGACAAAAATACAATTAAACATTGGGAAAGGTGGATTTATTGTAACAATGTAATTAAATGATCCTCCACATTTTTTTCTGAAGTTTGTCTGTTCCTCCCCAAGGATAAACACACCTATGTTAATCTTGTATTATTACTTGCTAGGATTTGCTTACTTTGAGCTGTTCTGAGAGTATACAGTAGAAAAGAAAAGCTCATTCTGAATCAGGCTGGATCAGGTATCAGCCCAGAGAGGAACCTACTCACAAAAATAATGCCAAATGATGTAAAACAGGGAGACACAGGGCCAGAAAAGTAAACCTGATGATTCCTTTTGCTGTCTTCTAAGTGAATAAAAAAAAACAAAATCCCAAAACTGCAAAGGCTTGTGTCCGTGCCGCTTTTTTAATGTACATAATTTTTATTAAGAACTTTGACTATAACGGTAAAAGCCAATACAAATTAAAGGAAGAAAAAAGAATGGAAATGAATGAAAGGTTCAGGGGAAAAGAAAAATAGAAAAGTAAGAATAGAATAAAGAAAGAAGGGAAATGGGGAAAGAAATGATTTCCAATCTTCATCACAAAAATAAACAAATGTAAGTAAATCGTTACATTTATTCTTCTTTCTATATTTTGTATTTATTTTATTTCTTTATTTATCTTCAGTCTTTATTTACAGATAACTCAAGGCAACAAACATATCCAACACACCTTCCTCCTTCTATTTTTCCACAACAACAACCCTGTGAGGTGGGTTGGACTGACAGAGAGTAACTGGCCTAAGGTCACGCAGCTAGCTTTCTTGGCTCAGGTTTACAGTGGTGGGATTCCAACTGTTTTACCACTGATTTGGTGGGCGTGGCTTGGTGGGCGTGCTTTGCCTAACACGCACGCGCAGCTTTCCCCACACCAGCTGAGGACTGCAGCGCCAAACAGCTGAGAGGATAAAGAAAAGCGTGGGTGAGAGCGCCAATCCTGCACTTTTCTCTTCTTTCTCCTCTCAGTTGATGGAGACTTTTTTTCCTCCTCTCAGGTGATCAGGAGGCTTTTTCTTACCACCAGTTCAGTTGAACCTGTCCGAACCTGTAGCATACCATCACTGCTCAAGTAGGACTAGAACTCACACTCTCTAGCTTTCTAGCCTGGTGACTTAACCACTAGACCAAACTGGTTCTCTTCCCATCTCTTATTTAGAAACAAATCCCTAAAGCATCAACTTTTTAGTCTCGGTGTTAGCAGAAAGTATATAAAGGGTAGCCAGAACAAAAAACATCTTATTTTAAGCTTGATCAGATAAATCAACTTTATAGTCCTTCATTTTACTTCCAACAGTTTTAAACTTTACTTTGTTCGAATATTGTCATAGAATTAGAATTCTTCAAGGCTTTAGCAAGCCCCTTTTGTAAATCCAGTAGGAAAAAATTATTCCGGTCACTCGCTTGGTTGTTTTCACGTATAAATTTTAAAACTTCAGTCAGTTTATTTTGTAGTTCCAATAAAACATCCTTTTCTAAATCATCTTCTTGGCCTATCTGTTGTAAATCCATTTTAGATACCATATCTATCTTGTCACATAAAATTAGTTCTACATCTGACATTTCTTAAATAACTTCTTTTTGACATATTTGATCCATAGAAGCAGATATCACAATTAATTATGTTGATATTGTGGCTACCATTTTTTGATTCATTCTTCAGAAGTCTCATTCAGTATTTTTATTGTCAAAGTGTTATTGTCATAACATTTTGCATCATCTTGCAAGGCTGTATATCTTTCTTCTATCTCATCATCATCACCATTTTAGCCATTGTCTATCCATTGCAGGATGAAGGCCTCTTCCACATGTTTCCAAACCAGTATGGGTCTGAGCTTTCTATTGCCAATTGGGCTTGCAATACTTGCTGGTGTCATTGATCCATCTTGTTTTAGATCTCTTTCGTGGATGCTTTTTAATCAAGTGGGATCCATTCTATCTTTCTTCTATTTAAAATCTTTAATTCCCTCTAATGTCCCGTTTTTGAAATAATGACATGATTTATCTATGTTATGTCTTATAAAAACCAAAATAAGATCTATTTTCCATAAGAACTTGTTTGTACTTTATAATGAATTCCAAAATTGTAAAAGTTTCAGTATTCCAATTTCTAAAATCAAAATCTTATTTAACTTTTTGCTGTTTACTTCAGATTCTTCAAATTGTTAAGCATGTGGTTAAAATTTATTTTCATTCAGGATTAAAGACAGAGTCACCTAGCACTTTCAAATGTGTCATTCTGAAGATTTCTAATAGCTTATGAGTAGTTAATGAGTTTTTTCCAAAAATGATTAGAAAGTAAAGTTAAACTTTGCAGATCTATTTCTCTAGATGTGGAAAGCACTTTCCCAAATTCTTGCTAAAAACATTTTTGCAGCAGCCAGCACACTGTTAAATAGCTGTCTATTTTAGTTTTTTTTAACACATCCATTCAAGTAATTGAAGACAAAATTGTGTGGCATAAAGATTACTTTGTCTCTATTAGTACCACAATTTTTAGAGTCTTCTAGGACTAGGGTGGCATAAAAATGTACCTTATTTGATATTATCTATATTAATGACTCATGAAAAACCAGACCAAAAATTTCAATCTTACCACATTGATTTACTTTCTTTATTTCTAAATATTTACAACACTGCTCCAATCTATAAGGACTGTGGCTACTGCAGAACAATAAAAAAGAGTCTCCTAAATTCTCATGAAGGCAGAACAATAAGTAGATGGCCACCAATGAATTAATAACAAGATTTTTCAAGCCTTCCAAAATGGGCAGGATTGGATGTGTTTCTGGGGACAGCATATTCTATACAGGTAGTCCTTGACTTATCAACAATTCATTTAGTGACCATTCAAAGTTACAAGAAGACTGGAAAAAGTCACTTATGACCATTGTTCATGCATTGCAGCATCCCTGTGGTCATGTGCTCAAAATTAGGATGTTTGGCAACTGGTTCATATTTATGACAAGTTGCAGTGTCCTGGGGTCATGTGATCCCCTTTTGCGACCTTCTGACAAGCAAAGTCAATGAGTAAGTCAGATTCACTTAACAACTGAGTTACTAACTTAACAACTGCAATGATTCACTGAACACCGGTGGCAAGAAAAGTCATAAAATTGGGCAAAACTCACTTAACAAATATCTCACCTAGCAACATAAATTTTCGGCTCAATCTGGTTGTATGTTGAGTTTGCTATTGAGTAGAGTAGAGTCGTGTAGAGTTTGCTATTGAGAAACTGATTCATGCTCCTGAGCCAAAAATGTTGGCCTTCTTTTATTTGGGAGGAAGAGGAAACTGTTTATTCACAATAGAATGTCAAACCTATGCTGATGTCTATTTACCCATAGGAAAAATGGATTGTCCAAAATATTACCAATCTGGTGCAGAATTTGGGGAATGCAGCCTTGAAGATTCTGGTAGTCACAACATGGGGACTGAGCCATTCATGGCACAAGGGCTGCAAGTGACCCATTGCTGATATAAAGAAAGAAAGAAAAATTTGATTCAATACTCCTTTCTCCTGTTCCGACACCCGAGCCATAGATTGAAGACATCATTGTCTCTATTCACAGTAGCAATTCACAGATAATGAGTCATGGTGGTGCAGTGGTTAGAATGCAGTACTGCAGGCTACTTCTGCTGATTGCCAGCTGACAGCAGTTTGGCAGTTTGGGTCTCATTGGCTCAAGGTTGACTCAAACTTCCATCCTTCCAAGGTCAATAAAATGACCAGATTGTTGGGGGCAGTGTGCTGACTCTGTAAACCGCTTAGAAAGGCACTTTGAAGCGGTATATATATCTAAGTGCAATTGCTATAATAGAAAAGTGGGATTTTTTTTTTCATCTTAAGGGGAGAAGTTATAGATTCTCAGATTCATTACTTATAAGAAAGTGTCTATGGAGATTCTCAATCATCCAGGTAATGGTTGTTTCAAAGGTAGTCCCAAACTACTTATAAGAAGCAGATGCTGATGAAGAAGATATAAGTGTTAGAGAGCTCACCTTCTATTCCTTTTGCCTTTTTACACATTTTTATCACCTAAAACACTCTCTTTTATTTCAGAGAGAAATCAAAAAACACACGAGTGCCAAAGTTAACAACATCCTCGTTCTCCCTTTTCTGCAAAATGCTACAGGTAGAAGCATGCTCTGCCACCCTCTTTTCCACTCTTTCACAGTAATTTTTATCTTCCCTTTTTTTGTCCTATAAAAAAAAAGATGTTTTTGTCTAAGGAATTCTGCCGGTTCTTCAGTCTAACTTTTTGTGAGATATCCAATATGGCTGTGCAACCTTAGGAAATAATTTGAGAAAAATTGCTTAGGAATCATCATCATCATCCTCTTTTAATGACCCCATAATCCCTTGCAGGGTGGGATCTGGGCAACTGAATAGAGCTAGCAGAGCGTTTAATAGCCAGATGCCCTTCCTGTCACCAATGTGGAGTTTCATTTAGCAGATATATTCTCATTGTGCCCAGAGAGAGAAATATCTACCCCTACCTAGGATCGAATTCACAACCTCCTGATTTGTGAGGCAAAAACACCACCACTAAACACCATCGCACCACTCCACCCTCTTGCTTGAGAATGATGTGGCTGATTGAAAGAGTTGCAGATAAGCTATGCTCCTACTTTTACATAGTCTAAAGCATCTTTTTGGACTGGAATTCAAAGCACTAAACGTCCCCCTACCTGATGAAATCTCCCAGTGGAATAGTCAGCCAGTTTGAAATTCCTCATTAGACACTATCCCAAGCTATCCACCCCTCTCTGAAACCCCGCTACATGATTTAACTCTTCTTGTCTTTAAGCATCTGGAAAAGAGCAAAAAGCCCTGCTGTAAAATCCCAAGCAGTCCTCTGTAAACATCCTCAACAATTAAGGTTCTTGTTATATTTATGTAGTCAAAATCTGCCAGCTCTGTTTAGCAAAGTGGATTCCTTGTTTCATTTCAAAGTCCATTTCTGGCTCCTCTTTGATGGATTCTTTAATATTTAAAACTGAATTGGAAACCAGGATAAATCCAGTCTTTCTGCCTACTGCAGCTTGGGAGTCTGGTCATGCTCATGTGCCAGGTTGCTGAGCATATATGAAGGGACACTGTCCTATTATTACCCCACTTGGGTTTAACAACCGTTAAGTTTGTTAATATGAAGAAAGGTTGCAAAGAAGTATTCCTCCCAGCCAACAAAACCTAACCTAATCTTCCCTTTCCTATAATTTCCACATGGCTGGCCAATGACTGTTTTGATCAGGAATTCTGGTACTTGAAGTCCAGCATATATGAAGGCTACCAGAGTAGAGAAATCTATCTTAAGATAACAAAAGCTGTTAGTTTTTTTCTGAAGGAATCTATTCTGAAATACAGTATATTCCCTCCTATTAAGGGCTTATTCATTCCGTATCCCTGCAGTCCACTCTAAATTCCTCAGTGCCCTTTGGAGTAAATCTCCTTTGGATCTGTTTCTAGAGAGGAGTAGGTTGGCAGAGAGAGAGAGAGAGAGAGAGAGAGAGAGAGAGAGAGAGAGAGAGAGAGAGAGAGAGAGAGAGAGAGAGAGAGCTTCCTCTTGCCTGTGAAAGAACATTTGACACAACCCTTATGTTGCTACTTTGAAGTAAGATGTCAGCCATATGTTGCTGTTTCCAAACTGATCAAAACAGGAATTTATTAAAATCATAATTTGTCATCTGGTCAGGATATCAAACTAAGACATCTTTGTGGAGTTTACACAAAGCAACAAAGTACAGTTTCTGGTTTAACAGGTGCAGAAGTCACCTTTTCATGTGAAGAGGAGATGAAAAATGTGAGCCCTATTTAACAAAACCCTCAGCTTTCCCAACAGTAGAAAAACTGTTACATTGCACAGATCTTGAAGAATGAATGCTCTTTTCTGAATGGAAGCCTTGGTTTCAGTATGCAGTTTTAAGAGTGGAAAGAGTCGTGATGGATCATCTCATCTAGCCAAGTCTAATCACACAGTGGGCAACCATATTATCATTGAGCAAAATAGGGACTACCCTCCTAGGAGATTCAACTCATCTAGCAGCCACCAAATCCAAGATCTTTCTAGAGAGCTGTTACATGTTTATTTATTTCAATAGTGGTTTATATATTTTGGTTCCATTTCATTCCCAAGACAGCTAACTTTTTTTTTTTAAAGGACACAAAAAGTTAGAAACATAGATTAAAACTAATAAAATAGGTACTAAAATCTCATAATCAAACGCTTAGCGAAAGGGGCCCCTTTATTCTAAATGCTGAGAGAGTTAGGGCCAAATTCATCTAATACTGTGGACTCCATGTTCTGGGAGCAACTCTCCTGGATAGTGCATGAGAAGTTTCTTCAAATGAGCCCTGTAGATTTTATAATTGGGGACAAGTTTGAAATAGAAGAGGTCCTCCCTTAGATTTCCAGACCCTGCACAATTCATTGCTTTAAAGGTCAGTACGGTAACTCACAAAATGAAATCATGAGTTAATGACTCCTCAAGTCATATTCCCCACCAGCAGAGGAAATCTAGCATCTATTCTTACAATTACATCTTTGGGACCTCCGGAAAATAAAGAGTAGACTTTGGGGGGTGGGGGTGGGGTTGAATTACAGTCTTAAATCCATCATCAGGTATTCCAGTTCTTTATGCTATTCCTTCTGAATGTCAATAATTTCAACTTTAAAAAATATTCTTTAATTTTTGGCACAAATACAATGCTGATTTGGTTTCAGAAATTGACTCCATCATTAGAGGAAATGTCTCGAGTTTCTTTGAAGCGGCTAAAGAATTTGGTCCATGTTGAGTTGATTACATTGCCGCTGTTATGAATTAGCTATGCAAAATTCTATCTGTAGTTGGGAGAAATCCTTAAAATAATCATTGCAGAGTAATTAGTTTAAAAGAACTATCCCAGATTCTGCTCATGCTTTGCAATAGAACACCTTATCAACTATTTTTAATGTTTAACTTTACTGAATTCTTCCAAAGGATTCATATTCATGAGTCTCAGCATCAAAATGCAATCTACAACCCAAAGGGACTCACACATATCTAGTTGCTCTGCAACCCTCTTCCCTCTACTTTTTCTGACTCCAGTTTTACACTCCTACCTGAGCTGCTTTTTAAATTTTTCATCTTTCCATAAGCTTGGTTGTACCGTTCTTGAAGGTTTTAAGTATTACCTTTCATAATGAATGAATCTGTCACTTAGAGAGGAAAAATCTGAAGAGCTTTTCAGGGATAAAGGAATGGGCAATTTTCTTCAGAGAAGGGGAAAAAAAGCTGGCTCGCCTTATATTGAAAGAGATACATTTAAGTCCCCAATCTCTCTCAGATATATATTGGGAAAATATGCCTTTATGCCTTCTTTCATACAACTTAAAGAATCAAAACACTCATTAAATATCTCCCCGGAGCAGCAGCTAAAGGGCAAGAAAAGTTGAGAAATATGATAATGAAGAGCTCTGCAGGGAAAGTTCACTCCAGCTTTTGAACATATAATTTCCCCAGTACAGGGAGTAAGGGGTGGGATTCAAATTTTTAACAACTGGTTCTGTGGGCATGGCTTAGGTGGTGGGCGTGGCTTGGTGGTCATGTGACTGGGTGGACATGGCTTGGTGGTCATGTGACTGACTGGGTGTGGCCAACTCAATATCACTCACAGCACGCATCTCCTTGCCTGACCTCTCATGACTGTGGAGATGCTGCAACAGTCGTAAGTGTGAAAAATGGTCATAAGTCACTTTTTTCAGTGCCATTGTAACTTACACAACTTGTGTGGTCACTCCACACCAGCAAAGTACCAGCAAAGGAGGAAAAAAAACGTCCAGAGAAGTTCCTGAGACAGGAAGTCTAGTCCTGCCAAGAATGTAATAAGGGTTAACGGAGAAGCAGTTTCTGTAAGCAACATCAGAATGTTTCCTTCCTGCCTTCCTTACAGGATTAGGCCAGTAATTTCTTCTAACAACTGGTTCTCCGAACTGCTTAGAATGTTAACAACTGGTTCTAGCGAATACGTGCGAACCTGTAGAATCCCACCCCTCTAGATAGTCCTTGATTTACAATGATTGATTTAGTGACTGTTCAAAGTTACAAACGACACTGAAAAAAAGTGACTTATGACCATTTTTCACACGACAGTTGCAGCATCCCCATGGTTGCATGGTGAACATTTGGACACTTACCAACTGACTCATATTTATGACAGTTGCAGTGTCCCAGGGTCATGTGATCTTCTTTTGTGACCTTCTGATAAGTAAACTCAACGGGGAAGCCAGATTCTCTTAAGAAGTCTGTTACTAACTGAATAACTGCCGTCATTCACTTCAACTTCCCTGCCCAAGCAGGAGACCCTATACTATTCAGGGAAAATGACTGCCCGATCTTTCCTTAAAAACCTCCAGCAATGGAGCCCGCACAACTTCTGAAGGCAAAGCCATTCCACTGGTTAATTGTTCTCACTGACAGGAAATTTTTCCTTACTTATAGGTTGCAGTGATATACTATATAGTATCATTGTTGCTGCAATATTTTCAAGAATGGATCATACATGCCAAGAGAAGATGCATTTGACAAGGTAAACATTTGTCATTTATAGAATAAGACAAGCCCAGAGAAGAGGGGCAGAGATACTTACCTCTCCATTGCTGTTCACCTAGTCAAGATTTTCTGTAGCTCAATGAGAATGTACCTGCCTTGCATACCAAAGAGCTTGGGTTCAATCTCTGGAATTCCTTCTTTAATTTCAAAGGGGTTGTAGTTTCTGTAGTGGCAGATTATCTGTTTAACATTCTCATTGTCCCAGCTTCCATCCTAGGTATCTCTAGCTGGGATGAAAAAAGTGTAGTTTGAAACCCTGGATAGATACCAGATCAATAATACAAGTCAGCATTGATAAGGCACAGCTAGGTGGACGTGATATAAGACAGCTTCTGGAGTTACTAGTTTTCTGGCCAGAGAAAGAGGCTTGTGTTTTCCATAATTACTTTCTCTGTTAAAAAAATGTTAAGAGAAGTTCAGGAGAATAAGCGAAAGAAAAACCCCTACAGCTTCTATGCACATAAACAAAAATTTTCCCATCCCAAAGCTGAATCTCCTTTGGCATATTTTTCCAAATCCATCCAGGCTATTTCCAGAATTACAATACTACACCACCATGAAAAGGTAGCTTTTTCCTTAGAATATTGGCTATGTAAGCAAAGGAAGAAGCTTAAAAAAGCAGAGTTGGAATATCTTTATCTTCTTTAGATGTGAAATCTGCATAAATGCTGAAGATTTAGCAACATAGGTCATCATGTTTGTGTCAGGGAGATCAAAGTCAGAGTGAAAGAAATGTCTTAGCATATCTCTTCCCAGTCCAAAAGGCCTGTGTTCACTTCCAGCATGACAACATCTGATATTCAAGAAAATGAGTTTTCTGTAAACTTCAGTAAGAACAGCAAGGATCAGCTGCCCTCTGTGTTTAGAGAGGTCACTCAGCTAGATTGCCAGATGTGAAGGCTATTAGGAGAAAAAATTTCTTGCACATCAATTTGAAGACAAAATAGGGTATAGAATCACAGTGATATCACAGGGGATATATGAAAAATTATCTTGTCCAATGTTCCACTATTACAGAAACTCCACCAATCCACCACAGAAGCTTAATTTAAAATGTTACTGAAGCATCCATGATATTCCAGTGCAGTTTGTCTCATTATAGATAATTTACACCTCCAAGATGCTCTTCCTAATATTCAGTTAGCATCAGCTTTCTTGCAATTTGGACTCCTTGGTTAACATGTGCACTATTTCTATGTGGCAACCTTTCATCCATTCAAACATAGCTGTTATGTTGTCTCTTTTCCAGACCCACCTATCCAGCACATTCAATCTTCCCTCAAAGAAATTGGCCTCCAAGTTCTCATCATCTTCATTAACTTCCTTTGGACTCATTCTATTGGTTGCTATATTGTGGTGGACTGTAGTCTGGATTTCCAGGAACAAGGGGTTGCATCCCAGAGTGCAAACAGGCAGTGGAAAATTTGGTCAGCAGGAAAAGAGTTGCAATGGCTCCTCTTTGGTTATTCTCTTAGTATTTCTTTTTTTTTCCAAAAATTTTATTGATTTTTTAAAAACAAACATAAACAAACAAAACACAAAACATGAAAACATAAAACATCTTTTTTGAAAGCAGCATGATCCCGGGTTACATCTCTTCATACAGACACAAGTTCAAGTTCATGCTCATTTTTATATACCGTTCCATATCTTATTACCATTCTACATTTTCTATATAGCTTCTCCTCTCTTAACTCTCTTAGTTCTATTTTATTTATTTCATCTCAATTTAAATCATTATACTTATATCCTTTGTCTGTCCTGTTTCAGCTGTCTATTATCTTTTCTCATTAAAATAAAATTTCTCCTGTAATCACTGATTGAAGTATGACGCCTTTATATCTTTCCCCTAAATTTATAATACTTAATATAATACATAACTTTCATTCGGATTCTGCTTAGTACATTCTAAAGCTACACACTATATTTTAAGAAAAGAAGAAATTATAAATGTATAATATAATTAAAACAACAATCCATGCCAGTTCAACTCTATCATTAAAATTAATATTCATTTAAATCTTAAACATTTTACACATTACTTTTCAAATAGGTATCATGCTTCTGTGGGAACACTTATAAATTTTATGTAGTTACTTCCCCCCATTTCACTTATATTTTAAAACATTGTGTAATTAAAATGTTCCCATTCCTTTCTAATTCAATTCTCTCATTTATTTCATTTCATTTATTTTGTTCAAAAAAGTTTCACTAAATTACACTGAGTATTTTATCCCATTTTTAATCATATATTATTCCAATTTTCTTACATTATTTCTAATACAAGTATAACAATAAAATCTTATGTACCTTTGCAGAATCTCATTTTCAGTTATATTTTTACCCATTATCTCTGAATAAGTCCTGTTTCTTTACATCTTGCTCCAAATCTTTGTAACTTCTCTTCCCTTCCTTCCTCCCTTGTTTCTTCACTCTACCTTTTTTACCCCCTTGTCTCTCCACCTCTATTTCCCTCTTCTGTGTTCCCCTTTTCTGTTGTTTTCTGACATTATATCCACTTTTCACCTTATTTTTCCCTTTTCTGGTTGTTTTTTTAGGTCTTAAATTCTCCATTCTCTTTCCCCCCTTTCTCCTTTCTTCCCCAGATAAAGTTACTTGTTCATTAAAGATGGCTTCTTCTTTGTCCCAATCTTCTAGTTGCGCAGTCTTTTTTTTTCTTGTAGTTTCTCATAGGTACAGATCGCCATTTCTCCGAAATGAAAAACGGAGCCAAAAGAGCCCTTCCCTTCTTGTTCCTCTTCTTTGCATTTTTTTAAATTCCATTTTCAGTTCATCCACAAGTGATGCCATTGTAAAAAAAAAAATTAAACAACCACCCAATTGTTTTTAATCATTCAAATATAATTTCCAGAAGTCCCAAAGTCACCAAACAATCCAAGTACACACAAGCTGTTTCATTTAACACTTTCTTCTTTTTTCACTTTCTCTTCCTGGGATTACTATTTAGTTACAAAGTTCCAGTTAAAATGTATCTTTTAGAAGTCTTGTTATGATTTAACTTTAGATTCTTTTAAATTCCAAGCAGCCTCCTCCAGCCAAATCTTGCTCTTATTCTTTTCCTCTCCCTTCTCACTTACAGCAAAAAAAAAAGTTTTTTAAGTGTTCAGAAATCTTTATTGTCCCCTTGGCATTTAATCTAGTTTAATTACCTGTTAGTGCCAAAGCGGATTTTTCTGATTTCTTATTCATCTGCTGTCAACGTAAGGAAGGAGAGTGAGAAAAAAAAAGCTTTCCCTTTTCACTTTCATTCACTGCTTCCAAATCTTCTTTGGGAGCGATGTATCTTTTATAAGATTTAAATTCCAGGGTATCTCAGTTGTTGCTTCTTATCCCAGTCAGCCAAAACTTTCACTTCTTAACTTCCTCCTGCACTTTCTTTTCCGGATGAGTGTTTCTTTGAGGTGGCCATTTCTGACCAACGCTCTTACCGCCTTCAGGAAAGGGAGTTTAGCCAGCCGGGGCAGAAAGATGCGGCTTCCCTCGACCCTGCTGGGATCTCCCCCCTCTTCACACACCTCTACAGGGTGGCTTCGCCCCAAAGCCGAGTGGCTCGGGATGCTCCAGCGGCAAGCCCAGGCAGAAACCATGCACGATCACGGATTCCTGCCCGCCGCCAAAGCCCTGCAAACCAGAAGTCCCCTGTTATTCTCTTAGTATTTCTGTAGTTATACAGACATTGATTTAGTCTGGCAAGATTCTGTCTCTAAGTGAAGAACAATAAATAAAACTATTCGGAAGTAACACAATATGTCATTCTTGCTACTTGGGGTCTGATATCTATCTTGCCAGACTCAAACAACTATCTGCTTAACCCATCCGATATCTACACAGCCCTATCAAATAATCCATCAATTTATCTCACTCACAAATCAATAAGCACCCCCTCTACTTCTCTATCCAAGTACAGCCTGTAATTTATAAACATCTGGTCCAAATGTCCTCCCTCGAGTAAGAACAAAAGAGATAAAAGGGTAGTTGCTCAGTATAGGTCTATTTCCATTACTCATGGTGAGTAAGTCAAACAGAAGAGTATTGACTAAGTTGGTCCAAAAGTCTAAACCAGTCAGAGTACAAACTGAATTGCCATGGATAAGAGACCGAAAAATGGGCAAAGAAGGCTCAATATGCCAGGACAGTCTCTTCTGCAATCAGGTACAAAAAATAGTGAATTTCAGAAGCAAAAGATCTTGCTTTCAGCAATAAGGTAGTCTCAAGCAGAGTCCTCTACCCTGGGGGTTGTACTTACCTCCATGCTCACTCAGCTTGATTCTCCACAAGACCATCCAAATATACTGAACTACTCTTGGGCATCTTGATGGTTCTCTCTCATCCAAACCAAATGTTTTACCTCCTGGGTTTCGTGCTTGGGGTTGGCATTTATAATGGAGCAGGTTCATCTTCAGCAATAAATCCATCTAACAGTCCCAGTGTTTATATTTCCCAAGTTGCCAACCTGAATATTGGGGGGGAGATGGCCTTTTGTTGAAAACCATACTAAAATAAGATAGATAGCAGCTCCTGCATTCCACTGGCATATAACAGTAAATTCTATTAAATGGAACAATAAAATTAAAATTGCATGACTTCTTCAGAAATGTCTGTTTGGGATAATGATAGGCAGAGCTTCTCTCCAGCCCCAAAATGCTTAATTATTTAAAATGCTTCCAGATCTTGACATCAAACTGAGTGTTCAATAGTTACCTGCACCCAATATTCCTGCTCTTAAAAAAAAAAAAAAGATAAGAGACATTTTCTCACCTCAGCTGTTCTAAAATTTTCTAACACTGTTTTAACATACAGAAATATTGACATAAGTTTTTCTTTGATGATCAATATGAAGAACCTGTTTGAAACAGCAGGCCTATGGGAAAACAGAATGGGAAAAATAGTACAATATATAGTGTGATACTGTATGTTGTTCAAAATATTTCCTTGGCTTCCAGAAAATAAATTACATTAAATTGTTTCTATAAAAATTGAGGAAGGAGGAAAGCAAGATGAAAAGCAGATTGCTTAAAAGTCCATTGAGTCAAGGATTATCTTCTTTTTTAACTGACTTTACAAATTTGATCTGCTGCACAGTGTGATGACATAATGCTCACTTCATATCCACCAATTTATTCAAATCATCTATAATGGCTGATCTGGAAAAAAAAAAGTGGCAAAAGTTGTTCTCAAAGTATTTTGCTGCCTAAAATAAAGATGATAGATAGATAGATAGATAGATAGATAGATAGATAGATAGATAGATAGATAGATAGATGATAGATGATGGATCGATGGATAGCTGGATAGATAGATGATAGATAGATGATGATAGATAGATAGATAGATAGATAGATAGATAGATAGATAGATAGATAGATAGATAGATAGATAGATAGATAGATAGATAGATAGATAGATAGATAGATAGATAGATAGATAGATAGATAGATAGATAGATAGATAGATAGATAGATAGATAGATAGATAGATAGATAGATAGATAGATAGATAGATAGATGATAGATAGAGATAGATAGATAGATAGATAGATAGATAGATAGAGATAGATAGATAGATAGATAGATAGATAGATAGATAGATAGATAGATAGATAGATAGATAGATAGATAGATAGATAGAGATAGATAGATAGATAGATAGATGATAGATAGATAGATAGATAGATAGATGATAGATAGATAGATAGATAGATAGATAGATAGATAGATAGATAGATAGATAGATAGATAGATAGATAGATAGATAGATAGATAGATAGATAGATAGATAGATAGATAGATAGATAGATAGATAGATAGATAGATAGATAGATAGATAGATAGATAGATAGATAGATGATAGATAGATGATAGATAGATAGATAGAGATAGATAGATAGATAGATAGATAGATGATAGATAGATAGATAGATAGATAGATAGAAGATAGATAGATAGATAGATAGATAGATAGATAGATGATAGATAGAGATAGATAGATAGATAGATAGATAGATAGATAGATAGATAGATAGATAGATAGATAGATAGATATGATAGATAGATAGATGATGATAGATAGATAGATAGATAGATAGATAGATAGATAGATAGATAGATAGATAGATAGATAGATAGATAGATAGATAGATAGATAGATAGATAGATAGATAGATAGATAGATGATAGATAGATAGATAGATAGATAGATAGATAGATAGATAGATAGATAGATGATAGATAGATAGATAGATAGATAGATAGATAGATAGAGATAGATAGATAGATAGATAGATAGATGATAGATAGATGATAGATTGATAGATAGATAGATAGATGATAGATAGATAGATAGATAGATAGATAGATAGATGATAGATAGATAGATAGATAGATAGATGATAGATAGATAGATAGATAGATGATAGATAGATAGATAGATAGATAGATAGATAGATAGATAGATAGATAGATAGATAGATAGATAGATAGATAGATAGATAGATAGATAGATAGATAGATGATAGATAGATAGATAGATAGATAGATAGATAGATAGATAGATGATAGATAGAGATAGATAGATAGAGATAGATAGATAGATAGAGAGAGAGAGAGAGAGATTCCTATCAACCTTACTTTAGCAAGGAGCAATCTTAACACACCTGAGGACAGCAGGATTAAAAGATGCAGGAAATGCTATGATGCAAAAAACATTATTCTCTGGTAAAGAACAATAGCAAAAACAAAATATATCCCCCATTTTTCACTAGAAGCAATTGCCCACTTTCCCTTTGGCTGCAGTCACTAGGACCATGGACAAAACCTAAAATATATGTCTATTGGCTGTCACATTATCTTCATGGACTATTACCACTACCCCATAGAAAAATTAGGCACATGGAAAGTTACTTTATACATTTTGAGCATTTTGCCCATTCCTGGCTGCTGTTAACTGGAAGCAGCTTTCAGGGCCTCGAGGATATAATCTGTTTTTCCTATTACTTGATCTCTTTAACAAGAAATGCTAGAAGTCAAGTGGTGGCCCTTTGGCAGGCAAAATTTACCACTACATTATTTTTCTCCCTTCAGGTTCTCTCAAATCACAAGCACCCATTTCAATTACAACTTTTGGTAGGGTATATATTGATCATTGTGGATTGAATTACAGTCTACCAGTTCACAAAAACATGGGAGGGAGAGAGGTCAAAATGCATCCATTGTATGCCACTATTCAATTTTCTTAAGTAATCCCAGACAACATGAAAAAAAAAATAACTGGATAACTAACCTATTTTTTTTTTCATGTCTAAGCATTAAACTGTTCTCTGAGAAAGGAGAAAACCCAACTTAAAACTGGGGTGAGGTTTCCCAGGAGTTTCACTGGGGAAAGGAAGGGTAGCTTAGGTGGGGGCTCCCTCCTCACCATGCAATCAGCAAACCCCAGTGTTCTAGCCGTGGAAAATATTTGCATCTGCATTGTGGTTATAGGAATTCCTGAAGAGAATCATTCTTCATTCTTTAGAACAATTGAAACTGCTTAGCAGGAAATAAGTTTTCCTTTTAGCAAAGCAGCACAAAGGACTTTCCCTTCAAAGCATCTTCCTGGAAGGGGGCTGATTTTCACGCTTATCTTTAGAAGACAAACCATTTTTCTAAGAAAAGAAGCAGTGGGGTTCATGAATGAAGCCCGGAGCTTGGTATTTTTTAAATGGGAGCCTTCATTCGGGAGCTAGGCAGCATTTCAAAATAATTCAGAAAAAGCATTCTGGAGCAAAGAAGGAAACATATTTTAAAGGCTGTTTGCAACTCTTTAAAGCAACTACATCTATTTGTGGGATCCCAGAGCTGCCTCCCACAACTGCTCTGCCATCCTGAGAAAATGCAACATTGCAAGGGGAGGCGCTAACCAGGGGTGGGATTCTACCAGTTCGCACCTATTCGCTAGAACTGGTTGTTAACATTCTAAGCAGTTCAGAGAACTGATTGTTAGAAGAAATTACTGGCCTAATCCTGTAAGGAAGGAAGGCAGGAAACATTCTGGTGTTGCTGACAGAAACTGCCTCTCCATTAACCCTTATTGCATTCTTGGCAGGACTGGACTTCCTGTCTCACGAACTTCTCCGGGGGATTTTTTTTCTCCTTTGCTGGTACTTTGCTTGTGTGGAGTGACCATTCAAAGTTACTATGGCACTGAAAAAAGTGACTTATGACCAATTTTCACACTTACAATTGTTGCAACATCCCCACAGTCATGAGAGGCCATGCAAGGAGATGCGTGCCTCAATGTGAGTGATGTTGAGTTGACCACGCCCAGCCAATAACATGACCACCAAGCCCTGTCCACCGGTCACATGACCACAAAGCCATGCCCACCAACTAAGCTATGCCCACAGAACCAGTTAAAAAATTTGAATCCCACCCCTGGCGCTACCTTTTAACTACAGTTCAGAAGGGGAAATTGAGAACTACAAAACCAGACTAGTAGCTAAAGGATATTCACAGAATCTGAGTGAGGACATTAGTCCATTCCAGAAGTGTCCCTCCCATTCAGCTTTTGTGCCCATTTGTGTTTTTGCAACCAAAGAGAACATGCCTTCATCTGGCAACCAATTTTTTTTTAGTATCTTAAATTGCAACTAGAAACTGACTACGTTATTTCTATGAAATATTAGAAATCTTTATTTCTTCACAGTTTCTGTTCACCCACAAGGGAAGAGGGAATGAAAGAAGAACCTGTTCTCTACCGTATTACTTTGATGACTGCACGTCAGAAATACGAGGATCCTGTAACAGAACAAAGGATTCATATTAATGTCAAAAGAGAAAACGTGGGAAAGACATGTGAAGGCATCAATGTGTGTAAACATTGGGAAAGCAAAGGAAAAACAGAAGGACTAGGAAGGAAGGAACTGCTCCTAAAAGGAAAAGGCAAACATTGGAGATTTACTTGGCATGGCTAGTCTAGTAAAGAGAAGGACCGGGGAGACATGATAGCAGTCTTCCAATATTTGAGGGGCTGCCACAGAGAGAAAGGGGTCAAGCTATTTTCCAAAGCACCTGAAGGCCAGACAAGGAATAATGGATGGAAACTGAACAAGGAGAGATTCAACCTGGAAATAAGGAGAAACTTCTGACAGTGAAAACAATTAACCAATGGAACAGCTTACCCTCGGAATTTGTGGGAGCTTCATCACTTGAGACTTTCAAGCAAAGATTGGACCACCATTTGTCAGAAATAGTGTAGGGTCTCCCGCTTAGGCGGGGGTTGGACTAGTTGACCTATAAGGTCCCTTCCAATATCTGTTATCTGTTATGATGGCTCTCTTTGCTTGGATGGTAAGGTCAGAAAGAGGGAAAACCCAGTCAGGTTTTGCGGGGTGGGTGTGGGGGGTGTCATGGTTCAGAGCAATCAGCGTGGTATTGCCAACCTGCCGCAATCTGGACTGAAACATCTTTACTAATCTCTCTGAATCCTTTCTCTGCTTACTTGACCAATTTTAATGTCTGTACATGATCTCTAAAATGATACAACCCTAGATAAAGTTAGTTTCCTTTTTAACTCTGAAACTTGCCAGATTCAACCAATTGCTGTTGCTGGATTCTATGCCATGCTTTTCCAATAGTTCAGATCATAAAGAATCAGTCATGCCTTCTCTTCCCTCCTTCTTTTTAGATACCATGCTTGATCAAGAGCTGCAGAGCTCAGAAATGTGTCCACTCTAGTTATACTGAGCCCACCTAAAAATATATTATCCTAGCACAGATTTTCACTTTGTTTATTTATTTGCCTTTTTTATAGTTAGTGTATCCCTACCCCATCCCCCCCTTTTTTAAAAAAAAATATTCTCCATCATCAAGAGAGTCATGGTCCTTTATTGGTAGGACTCATTATCCTCTTTGTTGGATTATTCTGTTATTTGTTTAAATAATTCATATGGCCACTAATCTCACAGCAGTGTCTCTGACTAGCAGAGAAATATTAAAGCCAACAGTTATGACCAATAACCAATTGTGTCTGAGATAAGCAAAACTTCCCAATCATAAAACCACATCAACAGGAAAACTCATCTGCCCCAAATGCCTGGGGGGAAAGCCAGGTCTTCTGAGTTCTCCAGAAGGCTAGCAGTATCTAATATATAATTTATAATAAGCAACCAAAACAATGAAATGAAAGCAGCCCCCATACAAACAGATCTGCAGTATTGTGGCAAAGTGAAGCGGTTAAGGAGATCCAATGTGCAATACATTATCTATCTAAGACATACTTGAAGGCAAGAAATTAACATTAATGCAAAATTGTGATGGGCTTCTGACTATGATTTCTTAATTCTTGATAGGCATGTGGAGATGCACAGGTTGATTGCAGAATCACTAAGAATCTCATCTCTAAAAGGCACTGGCCTGGAATGTTATGAATTGGGATGTTTTGCAAATGGGCCACTTCAAGCTAACTGATCTCCAAATGGCACAGAAATGCACAATACAGCAGCACAATAAAGGCTTAACTTGAGGAACTGAGCAGTGGTGGGATTCAAACTTTTTTACTACTGGTTCTGTGGGTGTGACTTGGTGGGTGTGGCATTCCCTCCCCAGCCCACTAACCTGCTTTCTAGCTCCATTCTCCTGTGCAGGGCAACAAAAGAAGACCAAGTCAATCAGCTAGGACTCGGGAGGCAGAGAATAGATGGGGGCGGGGCCAATCAGAGGTGGTATTTGTTGGTTCTCCGAACTACTCAAAATTTCCACTACCGGTTCTCCAGAACTGGTCAGAACCTGCTGAATACCACCTCTGGAACTGAACCAGAGGCTATTTTTCTCTATTTATTTATATCCTGCATTTATTAATGAATACATCCATCTTCTTCTTATTTTCCCCACAACAACTCTGTAAAGTGAGTTGGGCTAGAAGTGCATGACTGACCCAAGGTCACCTGGCTAAAGTGGGACTAGAATTCATAATTTTCCAGTTTCCAGTCTGATGCCTTAACAGATAACCAGAGTTGGAAGGTACCTTGTAGGTCATCTAGTCCAACCCCTCACCCAAGTGGGAAACCCTACACCATTTCTGACAAATGGCAGTCCAATATCTTCTTGAAAGTTTCAAGTGATGACACTCCCACAACTTCTGAGGGCAAGCTGTTCCATTGGTTGATTGTTCTCACTGACAGAAAATTTCTCCTTATATCCAGGTTAAGTTTCTCCTTATTTCCAGGCCTTAACCACTAGAGAAAACTGTCTCTATGCAGTATCAGATGCTATTGCCATATGGCTGGCTGGCTAATGAAATATAGTAATGTATAAGCTACCTGCTCAAAGAATCGAATGCTTGAATCCCTTGCAGGCTTCCAAATTCAGGTTCCACAGCTGTTTATCTCATTCCAAAAAGGAGATCCAGGGCAGCTGTTTCCAATATAAGTTCTACTTCAGCCATATTTAGATCAGAGGAAGGCAAAATGGAGGAGATACACCACACTTATACATATACAAATATTCAGTCTTTCATATCTCCTAGAATCACTAAATGATTGCTCCTATATAAGTAATGCTCCTATATGGCAGTGGTTCAAAACCAGGATAAAGGAAGTTTCTTAATAAATAACTTCTGGATTTTACTGCTGTACCATAGGATTAGGAGACTATGAGGAACACTGGTATCTTTCTGACATTATGTGGTTTGTGAAGTATAAATTTATAAATGACCATTTTCATGATAATCCAGAATGTCAAAAGCCAAAATCAGATGAAGATTCATAAAATTGAAAGCCTAGATCTCTGAAAGCCCATATCCATGACTTAGTTTATAAGCTGTCACTAATTTCTCTCATTATGAAAATGGTCCTTACATATACAAAACATCCCATTATATGTCTAGTAGCCTGGAGTGGAGAATCTATGGCCTTTCAGATTTTGCTGAAGGACAAATCCTAAAATTATTCACAATCCAAGTTCTATAGCTGCTGGATACCATAGTACAAGGCCACAGGGTTCCTATCTCTGAGAAGCCTCTTTTGCCCTCTCCGAAGTGTGCTTGTGGGTTTTTTTTAAATGTTTGGCTTTGAAAGGAAGAGGTTTCTAAATGGTATTAAAATTCTGGCCAATCTCAGTATTAAATGTGATTAATAGTTCGATAGAAGACCATTGAAATCCTAGAGGTACTGGTTAGATTGAGAACTTGGGCAAAAAACTTCAAGAACTCTATGACCAGGGGTGGGATTCTACCAGTTGGCACCTATTCGCTAGAACCGGTTGTTAACATTCTAAGCAGTTCGGAGAACCAGTTGTTAGAAGAAATTACTGGCCTAATCCTGTAAGGAAGGCAGGAAGGAAACATTCTGGTGTTGCTTACAGAAACTGCCTCTCCGTTAACCCTGATTACATTCTTGACAGGGCTAGACTTCCTGTCTCAGGAACTTCCCTGGAGTTATTTTTCCCTCCTTTGCTGGTACTTTGCTTGTGTGGAGTGACCATTCAAAGTTACAATGGCACTGAAAAAGTGACTTATGACCATTTTTCACACTTACGACTGTTGCAACATCCCCACAGTCATGAGAGGCCAGGTGAGGAGATGCATGCCTCGATGTGAGTGATGTTGAGATGGCCACACCCAGCCAATAACATGACCACCAAGCCCCATCCACCCAGTCACATGACCACCAAGCCATGCCCACCAACTAAGCCACGCCCACAGAACCTGTTGTTAAAAAATTTGAATCCCACCCCTGTCTATGACAAATCAATTTCATCCTGTTATGAAGGGCACTCTATAGGTGTGCCTATGTCAACCTCAATCCAAAATCAACCTCAACTTTTATTTTTAGGAGAAAAGGAATGGAAGGAGAATGTAATTCCATGTTTCCCCAAACACAGATTTTGGTAGCATCTGTTAAAATGCCAAGCTAATGGTCAGAGTCTCCAGGCTCTGGCAAATGAAGGAAGAAATTACAAGGTTTCCAAGTGTTCTAAAAATGAACCAAAGTAGCTTCATTGCTTCATACCCCTCATCAGCATGCTGAGCCCTTGCAAATGCTGGAAGAGTTTTCTGCACATGTACAGCACAGCAGAGAAGCCTCCCTTAGCTTTTGCAAGCAGCAAAGATATGGGAAGAGACAATGGGAGGCTTGAAATGCAGCAATCTGCTTTGTGGAAGCAATTTTTGTGGCCTCTTTGCTTCCACAAGCAGAATGATGTCAGCACCATAGTCCCTTGTTGAGATGAATGTAAGTAATCTCACAGAGATTTAGCTGGAATACTTTGTAAAAAGCTCGGCGTGTTTTCCCAGCTGAATTTCTGCATTCAGAGAAGTAAGCACTCCTCTGTTCAGTGGAGCTTACTCTTAGGTTATTATGCACAGGATTGCAGTTATGCCCCATAAACCTAAAAGCGATGTTTTATTAGGGGGTTGATCTGTGTGTCGTTGTTTTATGACAACATTTAAACCAAAGTGTTTGCTCCTTTGAGTCCAAAGAACTCAAAGCAAAAGATACATCTTTTCAAGGGTAACCATGGATTCTCCTAGGGAATGAGACTCTTAAGAACTGCAATGGTAGCCTTCTGTGCTTCAGAATTTCAGAATTCAGAATTTCAGAATTCAGAATTTCAGAATTCAGAATTTCAGAATTCAGAAACAGACAACAAATGGTCAAAATTGGGAGTGTCCTATCAAATTCTGTACCTGTCAACAGTGGTGTCCCCCAAGGCAGTGTTCTAGGACCAACTCTTTTCATACTCTACATAAATGACCTCTGTGATCATATCAAGAGCAACTGCGTTCTCTTCGCTGATGACGTAAAGCTATTCAACACCACAGACAATACTGCTACCCTTCAAAAAAACCTTGACTATGTATCAGCATGGTCAAACAAATGGCAACTTCAAATCTCAACAAATAAATGCTTTGTCCTACATATTGGCAAAAATAAAATCAGAAAATAAAATAGAAGTTGAATAGTCAAGACCTTGTTGATGATCCAAACTCTGTCAAGGATCTTGGAGTACTCATCTCTAATGATCTAAGTGCTAGAGCCCACTGTAACTACATAGGCAAAAAGGTGTTAAGAGTTGTTAACCTAATCTTACGTAGCTTTTTCTCTGGTAAAATTACATTACTAACTAGAGTATACAAAACATTTGCTAGACCAATACTTGAATACAGCTCATCAGTCTGGAACCCATATTACGTACTTGATATTAACACAGTTGAGAAAGTCCAGAAATATTTCACAAGAAGAGTTCTCCACTCCTCTACTTGTTGCAGAATACCTTATGCCACCAGACTCAGAATTCTAGACCTAGAAAACATAGAACTACGCCGCCTTCAGTCCGATGTAAGTATAGTATATAAAATCATACATTGCAATGTCCTACCTGTCAATGAATACTTCAGCTTCAACCATAACAACAAAAGAGCAAACAATAGATACAAACTCAAGGTTAATCGCACCAAACTTGATTGCAGGAAATACGACTTCAACAACAGAGTGGTCAATATCTGGAATACTCTACTTGACTCTGTGGTTTCTTCCCCAAACCCCAAAAACTTTAACCTTAGATTGTCTACTATTGACTTCACCCCTTTCCTAAGACGTCTGTAGGGGGAGTGCATAAGCGTACCAACGTGCCTACCATCCCTGTCCTATTGTTTCTTTTATTTTTTATTTTTCTTATATGTATCCATGTACTCATAACTGTGTTTTTACTGTTATCTATTATCTTGTAAGCAATTGACAAAATAAATAAATAAAATAAAATTTACCATTACACTCCAGGATACGTGAAGTCAAGCAGCACTCGTAGTTACTGCTGCTTATTAGGTTTATGCAAATCACCCCTGTTTCAAATTGAAATGGAACAGAGCAGAGCATTCTGAACAGAGCATTGTTTAATTCAAGTTTGCAATCTGAAAGTCTAGGGCAAACCAATCTAAAAAAAATATTCATCAACGGGTTTTTTTTACCGGAAAATTGTTTAAAGTATTTTTGCATTTTTCTGGTCAAGGAATCACTTTGCTTCACCTGTGCTTCCTTGATTAGGGATTGTTGGTGTTTTATTTTTCTTGTGCCTTTCAGTATTTCCAAAACTGTTTAAAAGGCACACTTTTAATTTTTTGCTTGCTTTTCTGAGACACCAGGTTTCACACAACACGGAAAAGAATATTAATTCACCATTGTTGAGTGGCATGCTTTTGCTGTCTCTGCTAATGGATTTCACAGAAAACTAGGAGAGATGGAACAGCTCTCTGGTCAATTTACCACCCCCTACCTCCTGAGAAAGAATCACTAGAGCACATAGGCAAAACTTGGCCTCTAGTTTTCTAGTCAGAGATGTGGCTTGTTGGCAATATTTATTAAAATAATTTATTTATTTTTTATTTTTATTAAGAGGCATCTAAAATGCCATAGAGAGGGGTAGGTCAAAGAGACATGACAGAGAAAAGTGGGCATTTGTAAATTTGTTGTCACCACCACCATCTCCCCATCCTAAAAGCTAAAAACTCACCCCAGTTATACAGAATTTGAAAGGAAGTCTTGGTCCATGAATAATTACTGGAATCATCAACCTTGTGCCCATATTTAGAGTGCTGAGAGCACAATCAAACTTCCATATCGGTTCCCAGGACCAGTTAAGTTTCATTCATTAAAGGAGGTGAGAGCTAAGAAAGTGAATGAAACCCAAAAGCAAAGCTAACTTTGTGAATCCAAGACTTGATAAGAGAAGGCTTTGATAAAAGGAGAGAGTTGAATGAGATGATATAACTTATTAGCCAGCAATTCAGCCAAACCACCATACAGCATTTTCCATCTTGAGCTTGTTTGGCAGTTCTAGCAGAGAAGCACAGTTATCGGATACCCTTGACCGAAGATCGGTACATTCCTTCTATCTGGGGTGGTTGTCCATTTCCACCAAGCATGCGTCTTTAGGAGGGACGTGCATGGAGTGGTGAGGGAGGAAGGGCAACACCCGCCTAGTCAGTCAAATCAGCTGAATCAACCCTGGCGATCAATGGGGTGACAGATGTCACAGCCTGAACTCCTTCACATCCAGCATTTTCCACCAGAATTCTCCATGAATGGATGTGATTGAAAGAAACCACTTACTCTTTCCCCATTAGATCTGGTAGAAGAAGCATGTTACAGAACTTGTCAACTAAGGAATGTCGTCTGGTAGGACCCAGGAAGAAAGCCTTATCTGTCAATGGACCTGCTCTGTGGGAAACCATCCCTCTGCAAAGTCTTCAAGAAGTGGCTGTATTCCCAGGTTGTCAGAGCCTGTGGGATGGCTATGTTAATTGTGCTTCAAAGGTGTTATGTTAATTGTGGTTATGTTAATCGAAGTTATGTTAATTGGGTGTTTTTAAAACTTGGCTGCCATTGTCTATTTTATTTTCATTGTTATGAGCTGCCAAGAGTCACCCTGCGGTCATATAAACTGAAATAAATACATAAATAAATCTGCTATTTTGTCTGTCTGATTTGCAATGATAGTTGACAAGAATATAACCCAGTTTTATTCTTTACTCCAAACTTTGCCTCTGAGATATTCTTCAGCTTTCTGCCTGTTCATCTAACATAAGGTGCAGCAATGTATTTGTAATAAAGCATCATCCTTAGACATGCAGTAAAATCTTGCACTGTAGAACGTGCCTATGCAGGATGGCAGAAAGATAGGTAGTCCTGCCCTTTTTCAGAATGCTCCATTCAATTTTCTTTCTGCCACCTGCCTTCAGTTTTTCCTCAGCAGATGTTTGGCATGCTCACATCACTAGATTTGGGATTCCCTTCCTTAGAAGATGTTGCTCTTCTGAAAAAACTTGCATTTCCTGCTATGTGATGGGACCATCTACAAAAGCATCATGTGATGAGACCATCACACAATTTCCCATTTGACAGGACCAGCTACAAAAGCATCATTGTGTGTCTGCTGTGAATGTATAGGAACAGACATTCAGCCTGAGGCAATATTTGTATAGCCACATTTTCTTTTTCTTGTGCTGACAAAATAGAATCTTAATTAAACTACTACAGTGCTTCCTGTTTAATTTGAAAGATATAAAACTCAGATAGGGTAATAAGGGGGAATTCATCATGTCCTTCAAGAGGAGACCAGTAGTGCAGTGACCTAGAAAATCAATAGGTGTCTATATATTTGTTTGTTACTTAGCAGGTTGCATCAGCAATTAAGCTGCTGTCTTGTTTCAGAGTCTTGCTTGCAGACAATAGGTGAGCTACCATGTGGTAGATATTGTACAGAACAACCTTGTCAAGCTGATATCTTTAGATTGGCCAAGATCATAGCTCCCCAAATTCCCAGCCAACATACTCTTCAGCATAATATCAAGCCTAGTTCAAATTCTTTAAAAAACAACAACAAGCATTTAAGGAAAGTGTTCAATTTTGTCAGAGGTGCTGCTCTGGAAGCATCAGCTCTTTGCATCACTTCTTCTAGTGACTTCTTTACATCTAGTTATTCTCTAGACCACTAGAAGTACTACTAAAAGTAAAGGCAGCAAAGAAGGGACACTTTCTACCTCTCTCTTTGGGCCATTGCCCATTTGCATCTAATCCCAGTATAAACATGCCCTGGCAACTTCTTTCTTTTGATATTGCCTTCAATTCATCCCCAGGGAGCAAGTGAGACAGGCTCAAATCCTCCTTAACTGTGCATGAATTAAAGTTGTGTTTATCCCTTAAGCCAAGTATTTCCAGCAGCATCAGAAGCAGCTATAGGAACTGTAAAATCATAAGCACTTCACTGTCCATTCAGCTGGTGCTGTCCAGTCAGGTGGGTTATGCTTGGCATTTATTGGCCATTTCCAGCTAAGAAGCCATTCCCCCTACCTTCTACCACCACTGTTCTGTCTCCCTGATTGAAAGGGAATTGGCTATACCAAAAGTAATTAGATGAAAGGAAAACTATTGAATTTTTTTTTACAATCCCACTCCCATGAATGTCACCTGCATATGGCCTAGGCTGTCAAACTCCTGGCCCATGGGCCGGATGCATCACAGACTGGCCACGCCCGGTTTAGTGAAGTGGAAAAATGTCCCAATACATCACATGATGCCATCATGAGGTCATGAGTTGACACCCCTGGCCTAGGATCACATTGCTTGATCCCAGTGACTGATCAGACTGAGTTAGATAAATCAGCAAATTAAAAAAAAATAGCAACTGTTTTGATTTGGCTAGCTGATGAGCTTGGAATAGTTTTTGTTGTTGTTATTGCACTCTATACATGCTTGTGGTCTTAATTAACATGGTATGAAAGGCCCATCTTGCTTTCTGTGCTAGTGTCTCATCCCACCCTAGCTACATCCCTTCTGGCACAAACTTACTTGTTTCTTTGTTTGTTTCCTACCTTTATTATTTGTATAACTCATTCAAGGCAATGAATATACCTAATAACACTCTCTCCTCCTATTTTCTCCACAACAACAATCCTCTGAGGTGGGTTGGACTGAGATAGAAAGTGACAAAGGTACCCAGCCAGCTTTCATGCCTGTTGAATGACTGACATTGAAATAATGCATTTAAATAACTTGCAAATGAGTAGGGTTATTTCAAAGCACGTCTGTTTTACAGTAACCAACAAAGCACATTATTAACACCCATCTTTCTTTACCCAAGCTGCTTTATGACTGCTTTCTTTGAATGGACTGGCTTCACGTTTCACTGAAAAGTTGTCAACCTGTGAGAGATAGTGAGAAGTGTTAGGGGGCGGCAAAAGAGGAGCTCATTTCATGTGAAGAGACAGTCCAGCTCAGATGTGGGGATTCTGTGAGGAAAAGAAAGAAATGTCTGCCTTAATCTGTTGTTCTTTACCCAAGAACTCTTCAAGTTTTTCAACATTGTGCTTTCCCCTAACATTAAAAATGTGTGTGTGTGTGTGTGTGTGTGTACGTATGTGTGTATGTGTGTACGTATGTGTGTGTGTGTGCTTGACAATGTTTGGGAAGTTGTATTTCTGTCTTCCTAGGGCTGGGAGTCATGGTCCAAGGTCACCCACCTGACGCCATGCCTAAGGTGGGTCTAGAACCCATGGCCTCCTAATTTCTAAGCTGATGTCTTAACCACTACCCCAAACTGGTTCCTTTAGCCTAAAATTAAAGATGTCCACCTGAAGGGAATGGGACAATTTGCCACAGCCAACTTTCTGCTACCAACTCGCTGAGGGACAATGTAACAATTCTATTTAATTATTTAAAATAAATAAAAAATATTTTGATTTTTGCCATTCGCATTTCATTCTGTCCCTCCTTTTGCATCCTTTCTTTAATGATTCCATTCCACTATTACTTTGAAATTAGTGTAACTCTTGTCCCGCAGCAAGTTGTCCCATGGCGAGATGGCCATGGTGAATTGTTCTGCAGCAAGCTGGCCATGGCAAGTTGGTTGTGGTGAATTAGCTGTGGTGAATTGGCCATGGCAAATTGTCATAGACTCCCCACCTGAAAGCTGCATAGTTCTTGGGTCAGTTCTTATGCAGATCTTGGCACAAGGAGAGTGGAAGGTGAACTGGATGAATGTGTGAATTAACTGGTCCAAGTTCAGCTGTTTCATTGCTTCCTGCAGCAGGCTGTGCATCACCCCCTTTACTTGGAAGATCATGGAACTCATCTCTGAGTAAGGCAGTAAAGTAAGGTAGGTCTTCCTTCCCCATCCTCATATCCTTTGTGGATTGGCAGAAGTTTTCCCACTCCGAGATAAACCAAGAAGGAGAACAAAAATCAATGGGATGCATAATCAAGAAGTCAGGACAGAGGCAATAGAGGCAGACCAGGGATCAGCAATGGAGAGAGTAATCTTCACACCAGCTACACAAACTATCTGTGGGCTGCAGAGGTCCACACAATCATGAAAGCAGAAAGAGTTAGTGATACGTGTTGTTTCTTTGGTGTTATCTAGTGATTATCCGCAATCCATATATGTAATACCTGTGAGAAGCACTCAGTTCCGTAGCAGCAAAATGACCATTGACTTTGTGTTCACTCTGCTTCCCACAGAAAGAATAACGTACTTCCTTTTCCTTAACCCTGTTAAAAATATAGCTCAGAAATACAGGCTTTCTTTTGTAGCCTATAACTTCCTTAACTTTCTCTCCCTCTCCCTCCCCCCCCCCCCCGTTCTTCATGGGCTTGGCTCAACTCATATCCCAATTTTTACCTGAAGGTGCAATTTATTTAACCCTGAAGCTGATACACATCAGCCTCTCTCATTGTTCCTTAACCTTTAGAACTATTTCTAAAAAGAAAAGCTAAGTTGCAATGGAGAAAATAACTGGATCAGCAATCTTACCTCTTCACCGTTTCTGGAGACTTTTATGATCTCTGTAGGACATGAAGAAGAGAGACTTTATTGGCTTACACCAGAGGTTCAGGAGCTTAGAGGTGCTGTAGTTTTCCCCAAAACAAATTAAAAACAAAAGTGAGTTTATGCATGTTCCATTCCAAAGCTCTCTTCCAGGGAAGATTTACTGCATTTTCCCAGAAAGAGTAATAGAGAAGCAGAAGAAAGCAATATGTAGTAAGAGAGCACTGACTGTTTTTCTGAGAAATAGCTGCATGTATAAGGTTGCCCTTGAGATAGGAAGTGGAATTGGCTGGTGTGATAACTACAAGGACCCAAACACGTTCCAATGTGTAGTTTCAGCAACCCCCCAATTCCCTCTAGGCTCATGCTTTGCTATTACTGCCCCAAGGAGATGTGCTATTTACTGGAACTTTCAATAAAAGATTCAGCATTAATTGTCTCATGCAAAATAACATCCCCGACTAAAGGTAAAATTAGATCTGCTGCCTCTCATTGATTTACGCTGCTGTAAAATGGCTTTCTTCTTGCTTGTCTGGAAAAAAAAAATCTGCTGTTTTCCAGTTGATTTGCATGAACACTTTTTGTATTAAAATTCAAATCCAGTCTATTTTATCTGACAGGCCAAACTCGAATGTGCATGTAGGGAAGCTGTTATCTGAGCACTCAGCTATAAACAAAATTCCCATCTGAATGCACCCATATAAATAATCCTTCAGAAATAGGAGTATGCAGACTGGCAGCAACATGAAGATGCCATGTCTGGAGTCTGCAAATCACTTGAGCTGCATTCAGAACCACATACTGGAAATGTTATGTTTCCAAGCTTATTTGCTTTTTTAGATGCTCATTTTTTAAAAAAAAAATGCATTTAACTGAAAACATTTCAAAATATGATATGTGCATCAAGGACTTCAGGTCAAGTTGATATAAGTATATCAACTTAATATTTTGCCACAATTAACGTGTTTCTAGAGCCTGTGAGCACATTGCACATGCCTTTCTTCCTCCCTATCCTGTCCCCTCATCATGGGATAGCAAAAGCATTTAACAATAGCACTTACACTTATATACCACTTCATAGTGCTTTACAGCCCTCTATAAGCAGTTTATAGAGTCAGCGTATTGCCTTCAACAATCTGGGTCCTCATTCTACCAACCTCGGAAGGATGGAGTCAACCTTGAGCCAGTGAGGATTGAACTCCTGGCAGGGAGCTGAATTAGCCTGCGATACAGCATTCTAACCACTGCACCACCATGGCTCCTTTTGTGCAGTGGTGAGAGTACAGTATTGCAGGCTAATAGTGCACACCTTATCTTGACTGAGACTATTAACCATGCAAATATGTTTTTGTTCAATCAGTTCCGGCCCATAAAGATAGCAAGGGTCTTGCAATGTAAATTTATATACTGAATGTTAATGTCTAGGTTGTCATAACCAATTTAAAAGGAAAATGGCTAATCTGCACATATAGTTTAGTAGCCATAAATCTGCAACTTTATTTATTTGTTACTTAGATTTAGATCTTCGCTTTTATTTCCAGGAGCTCAGTGGTGCAGATAATACTCTCTCCTCCCATTTTTTTTTCCCCCTGCAACAATCACCCAGTGAGCTTCATAGCTAAGGATGGATTAGAATCTGAGTTCTCTCAGTGCCGCCCCAAACCCTTAACCACTTCACCACCTGCCTCTCCTTGAATACCTTTTTCTTACCAAATTGCTATCAAGCACTTCATTGCAGACAATTTCAGGCCCTCCAAAGGAACATGTACTACAAGGCCAGCTGATCCAGCAACATTAGAAATAAGATGTGATATCCGAATTAAATAAAACTTACTTGGAAATTTTTCTCCCTAAAAGATTCTATGCTTTCGTCTTGACACTTGCAGTTGATTTCAGCACAGTGGAAGAAGGCAGAAGCTGAAATGATATGCAATTAAAGCTTCATATATCTGTGTTTTTAGCTGCTTTACTTGCTAGAAATGCATGACATATCAAAAACGTTACACTTTTCTGCCTTTTGTACTGATCCGCAATGGGTGGGAAAGACCTGGCAGCATGCACCAAAATCAGTTCAGCTAAACAGACTGAATGGATAGAGTATAGTAAGGCTAGCTGACCTGAAGCTTTTACATTTGGGCATAGAGACACGGGAAAGATAATAAGATCAGTGGTGTTTCACATGGCTAGGATCTTGAGCTAAAATCATATCCCAACAGCTGCTGTCCGGAGATTTCCCATTTGAATACTGCCTAAGGAAAGGGGCTGGAAAAACATCACATGAAATTATTAAATACTGGCCCAGTTGGACTTCATAGAATACACCCAGTATTCTTTATTTTGGGTGGTGGATTGATGCCGAATTTGAATGGTTGCGAAAGTAAAGGTAGGTGGGAACTGGGGTCAAAGGAAAACGTCAAAGAACAAAGCAGGATGTTTCCACTCAAAACCAAAGAGAATGTTTGGACCAAGCAAGGAAACTGTTCCAAATGAATATTTTATGTATTTTTTTTTCCTGGACTCAGAAAATGAGGGCCAGCTGACCCAGGTTGCAATCCTGTTATATCATGCGGGGCGGATGAGGGTAGCAATAGTACTTAGACATATACCGCTTCACAGTGCTTTATAGCCCTCTCTAAGCAGTTTAAAGAGTCAAAATATTGCCCCCAACAATCTGGGTCCTCATTTTACCCACCTCAGAAGGATGGAAGACTGAGTCAACCTTGAGCCTGGTGAGATTCGAAGTGCCAAATTGCAGTCAGATGGCAGTCAGCAGAAGTAGCCTGCACTCTAATCACTGCACCACCACAGCTCTTGTAAGAATGCATGTGCAAAATTTGATCAAGGTATGAAGCAAAATTATGAAGGAACAGACAATTCTTAACAAGCTTTCCTGATCCAAATTCTTATATTATCCATGGACTGTAAGAGTTATGGAAAAGAAACCTTGATCTGATAGACAAGTATCAGACTTTGATGACAGGAATATGTTAGCATGACAGATATGATCTGTCATGCTAACATATTCCTACATTTTTATTTTTTTTAAAGTGTTGGAGGGAAGAGAAGTCCAACTCTTCTACCATCCACTCCACCAAGGTTCATTGAAAAGAGCACAGTAAGAGGACTTCCACAGCCCTTTCTCCCTGTCCCATAACAGCTGAATGACTGAGAGTGTCAATGGGAGATAATTTGCTCAATGTTTTGTCAATGTTGCTAAGTTAGAGCTTTACAGGTAGTCCTTGACTTACAACAGTTCTGTGATGACCCAGGATAGGATACAAAAGAAACACAGTCACAGAAAACAGATGAAGCCCCTTTTATTCCTTCAGTTTGCTTCCAAACTCCGAATATCTTTGACGGAAGACAAAAAAACTCCCACACAAACAGCTACATGAAGAAGGAAAAAAGCAACACAAACCAGGCAAGATAAGGGCTGGAGGATGTCCACAGATAACACACACTGGGAAGGGCACCAAACTCAGAGAGGAATTATAAACTAGAGATATTTACACACTTTGTTTCCAGCGTTCGCCAGTACGCAGATCCATACTCTTATTCAGTTGTCACAGCTGCAACCCATGAAGAGGATCAAGGCCCTCTCCTCCTGAGTAGACTAAGTCTCTCCCTTATCCTCTCCTCCCTCCATGCCTTAGGATGGATAGGGGATGGGCCTGGGTCCTCCTCTGACTGCTCAGCCAGCCTCTGCTCTTCCCCAGCCTCCTCCACAACCTCTGGAGCCACACTTCCACTCCCTGTCAGCTGTTCCTGCTCTCCCTCAGAGTCAGTCTCCACCAGGGCCATGACAAGTTCATTTAGTGACCATTCAAAGCTACACTGAAAAAAGTGACATGACCGTTTTTCACATTTACGAGTATTGTAGCATCCCCATGGTCACATGATTTACATTCAGATGCTTGATAACTGATTCACATTTATGCTGGCGGCAGTACCCCAGAGTCATGTGACCACCCTTTGCAATCTTCTGACAAGCAAAGTCAATGGGGAAACCAGATTCACTTAACAACCCTATTACTAACTTAACAACTGCAGTGATTCACTTAACAAATGTGGCAAAAAAGTTGTAAAATGGGGCAAAACTTATTTAAGAAATTTCTCACAGCAACATAAATTTTGGGCTTAATTATGGTTGCAAGTTGAGGACTACCTGTATAGGACAACCTAAGCTGGGCTACGAAATTCCAGGCTACAATTATATGGCAACAGAGATAAAGCTCCCTCTCTTCACTCCCATCTAGCAGTCACCCAGAATTTTTCAGTCCAGGCCTGAATTTAATTCAGAGTCAGATTCAAAGAGGAAATAGGTGCCAAATGATACATTTTGGCATTTTATAGACATTACCATATTAATTTAACATCCAAACCACTGCTGCTAATTAATTTAATTCTTTTTAGAAAGCCTTTTCTTCTTTTTCACTTTAGTTCCTGCCAAATAAAAGGAGGCTTCTTTCATAAAAACCCTCATTTTGATCCCCACAATTGCAGCGGGCTCAGCTGGAGCGTCTTCCATCAAAATGTTGCTATACATTTAATTGCCTTTGAAAATCTTGTAGCATTTATATCTTCACACAGCATAATCCAATAGAAGGATTATGGTCTTAAAGTACATAGAAGAAAACCCAATTTCAGCCTTAAAAAATAAAAAGGTTAGAAATAGGTGGGAGGGGCAGCAGCTAGGAAATATTCCCTAGAGAAGACATGTAGGAAAAAAAAATCAATGATTACAGTTTTATCATTTGCATCCCAAGCAGGCATTAGGTGCAAAGTTACACTCAACAGAGAATGTTTCTAGTAAATAAAAAATGAACTGGGATCTTGCATAAATTATATTTGGTGTTTAGTCAAAACATATTGGCCTGGCTCATATTGTTATTCTTTTAAAACTTGATTTTCTGGATTAACCATTGTGGCCTAATTCACATCAGAACTAAATTCACGCATTGCCCTAATTTATGAGGTAGTCGCTTTGGTTTACCATGATACATGAACCAAGTGACTTTGGTTTGTGTGCACGGTTTATAGTATGGTGTGATGTGAAATACAGACACCATGGATTAATACACTATGCGAAATCTGCCATTACCCATACCCTCCCATGAACTCTTCAGATAATTTTTGCAAGAGGATATCATAAGTGCCCCATCATGGCTCAAAAAATTACAGTTATTTTTCCTTCAGTGAGCTCACCAACTGCAACACTGACAGGAGAAGCCATGAAGAGGGAGGGTGGTGTGTGACTAGGCTGAGGAAAAACAAACCTCCTCTGGCAGATGGTGTACCAAACATTTTAACAAACGGTAGTCTATTTCTGTACTTGTTCACTTTCTAACTATTATTGGCATCAGTACAGATGGCCAATCTTCCTTCACATAAAGAGATATATTCTAGTCTCCTGGTTTGGTCTGTTTCAATATGGTAAGCACCAGCAAAATGGTAAACATCTATGATTGAATATAGTAGGCAGGATTTTCAGGAGGGATGGGATGCATTCCAGAGGAATAAGAGACAGCTCAATCCAGATATTTTGTGTGGGTGTCCCTAATAGTTCTCAGAATACATAGTAGACACAGATAGTAGAATCCTCAGTCTGTCAAGATTCTGTCTATAGGTATGGAAAAAATAAAGAACTCAGCCATTCTTGCTCTTGGGGCCTGATAGCATCGAAGTCAGAAATAGCACCTAGGTATGCCCACTTCTGATCTAAACTAAATTCTTCTGATATTATTGCCTCCAATTGTGTGATAGTTTTATCAACCAGGATGAAACTACACATTTCAATTAAACCTTTCTAAGTTATTACTTGATGACACGCAAAAAAGGGGCTTTTACCTACCCAAGAAACCGGACATAATAATGTAAGTCTGCTATCATGCCTGATTTCTTTTGACTTGCCATTAATCATTTCTAGGCATTAATTTCATCCGGATTTAATTAGTAGAGTGTCCTTGCTCTTAAAGGCACTGAACTTAATCATTAGGTGCCTGTCAGTATTTCAATATCCATTCTCTAGAATGATGAGAATGAACAGAGTGAATGAAGGTATCAAAGAAAAAAATAACATAATGAGCAACTAGAGAATAGCAAGTGTATTTTTCCCAACATGCAAAAGCCCTCTTGTTGGGAAGAACTATAGCTTAGAGCAGGGCATATGTAGTTTATGCTGAAATGTTATGTTAAGTCCCTGACATTTCCAAGTTGAGATAATTAAGCGTATGAAACCAGAAAACTCAAGTTGAGCCTTCAAATTGGCTTGATCTGTAAACCAGAATGTATTGTCTTCCATTAGATGTGAACAAATCTAATATAGGAATGACCTACATTAGGTCATGGGAAGGGTGGCAGAAATGCTGCCTAGAGAATGATCAGATAAGAGAAGGCATCCCCCACAGCTGCATAATGGACAGAGAAAGAGACTTAGAATGGAAATTCCCTAACTTCTCAGGCTGAAAGAGATAGAGGGAGATTTGTAATATCAGACTTGCGAAATTCTGTTTCTATAACCTTACAGTAAAGTTAATGTTATTGCCATTTTCTTTTCTTTTCTGGACTACCCTGAAGATGTGACACACAGTAAACCTTCCTAAGAATCTACCGTGTTTCTCCAACATTACAGCCTCCACCAATAGGAAGGCCCAGCATGATTTCTTGGCATGAGGTGAAATTAAGCCCCGCCCCCAAAATTTAAGCCTATTTAATCCATGTGTTTCCCCGCCATTTCTCACATCGTTCGTTAGAACTACACGAGGTGAAGAGAAATGGGGGGGAAGGGGGGGTGAGGAGAAAACTTGCCTTTAGGAATGCCCTGCAGGTAGCCTAGGCTAGAATACCCCGATAGCCGATAGAAGCTCCCCGAAGGCAGAGTCCCCAGCTGCTTCAGGGCGTGGCATGGCTGCCCGTGTCCCCTCACCTTTAGGCAGTCTCTTTCGGGTGATGGAAGCTCCCCAAGTGCAGTCACCAGCCACTTTGATCGGCTGGTAGAAGCGGCCTTGGGGCAAGCACACACACACACTCCCCTCGCCGCAAGGCCACTTCTACCAGCCGATCGAAGTGGCTGCTGATTGCACTTGGGGAGCTTCCATCGCCTGAAAGAGACTGCCTAAAGGCAAGGGGACACGGGCAGCCATGCCACGCCCTGAAGCAGCTGGGGACTCTGCCTTCAAGGAAGCTTTCATTGGCCGATAGAAGCAGCCTCGTGGCGAGGAGAATGTGTGTGTGTGTGTTTGCCCCGAGGCCGCTTCTACCAGCTGATCAAAGTGGCTGCTGACTGCACTTGGAGAGCTTCCATCGCCCGAAAGAAACTGCCTAATGGTGAGGGGACACAGGCAGCCACGCCTCGCCCCGAAGCAGCTGGGGACTCTGCCTTCGGGGAGCTTTCGTTGGCCGATAGAAGCAGCCTCGTGGCGAGGTATGTGCGTATGGGTCACTCTAGGTGGGGGAGGAAATTAAGTCACCCCCCGAAAAGACGGCCTAGCCATTTTTTCGGGGGTCAAAAAAAGATAAGGCCCAGCCTTATTTTGTGAGAAATATGGTAGCATAATATCTTCAAAGCTATTCATATTCATGCCTATTATCAATTTTCAATAGCCAAAGCAATTTTTTCCTCCCGGTATTATAATAACACATAATTTACTTTCGTGGAAAAAGCAACTAGGCTAAATTATGTAATGGATGAGTTTTTTAAATTGACATTCCCAAGGTATAATAATGCTCAGTGTGGTAGCATTTGATGATTGTGTCTCCCAAATTAGGCAGTTTTTCCAAAGCTGTGCAAAAGAGCCCCTTGAGTTTGTGAAATGGAGACAGCAACACCTGCTACTGCGAATTGCTTGTGAGTCCTTACAGTCAGATCTTCTAGAGCATATAAATTGCAGACATTCTTGAATTGGTGAACTAATTAACCCCAAGGAAACTGGGGTCTCTGTTCTGTCATTGAAACATAGAAGTAAATTACCTATTAAATTTTAGCTAAGCTGTTTGGTTAACCCTTTACTCCAAGATGATATATTGAGATCAGTGACAGAATGTCAAGGAAATGAATTTTTTCTGCCACTTGAATTTAGATACTGCTATTTCTCTTGTGTTATGTGGAGGGGGAGGGGTTTATCCTCTGATCCGACCAGTCTATTCAACTATGCTGCAGATTGAGAGGTTTGACTAAAATTAGAAATGTGGCCAAACTAAAAAAAAAATAGTTACAATTTCTATATGATAACTAGGGTGAAATACAGGTATATATTACAGCAGAAGCAAATAAAATGTTTGCACTTATAGTGCCTACAGAGGACATCAGGTTAAGGGTGTGTTATTAAAGTGGGTGAGATTTTGTGACCTAGTAGTTCATGTCTGCAGCTCACAACTCAGGGCCTTTCCCCACAGCTAAACTGAATCCCCACAGCTAAACCCCACATGCTCAAATCAGCAGAAACCTGTACTGGCAAAAAGTTATCTGTCCCCCACTTTTCTACATCCTGAACAAGAGGAACACAGTACTTTTTACAGCAGTACATCTAAAACAAAGTCTTAAGCCTGCGGATGAGGTAGAGGCATCGTTATGGAGACATGGAAAAGGAAACATGTTGACATGGCATTCTTGTGATATCATTAGGTCAAAATGAGGAAAGTCCCCAGTGGTTTTTATACTGAGTGTTGTGTGATAGAATGTCAAATAAATCAAACTTTAATTGCTTTAAGTGATCTTCTTCACAGTATGCTTTCATTGTTGAGGGGGTATTTTCTGTATGTCACTCAAAGGTACTTTGTGTGAGATGGATGGTCATATAAAGCTGACAAATAAAATAAATAAATAAATAAACATATAAATAACATTGTTTCTGTCAGTCATGAAATTCACTGGGTGAACTTGGTCAATTATTCCAACCTCACTAGACTGCTGAGTGGATAAAATGGAGAGAATGGAGTCAAATACATTACCTAGAGCTAGAAAGGTTGCATATAAATGTGTAAAATCTAGGCAATGTTATATTGGAATTATGGGTTTCCAATTGAGCTGGTCACAACAATTTTGTTACAAATGCAGGTCAGGCTACCCAAATCTAGGATTTCATGCCTGAAATGTGGTAATGTGAATCATTGCCTTTCAGATTTGAACTGCAACAATGACTTACTTTTATTTTTTCATTAATTGTCACTGGGACAAAATGAAACTTTTGAATAGAGAAGAAGTGTAGTTTCATTGCAAAATAAGTCCACCTATTTGTGCCCTAATCTGTATACACTTACAAATGCAAGTGGTGGAGAAATGAGGAATCATGGTTGAATTTTCTTGGAATCCCTTGTTGATTTTGAGAAACAGATGGTTGGTGGCATGTTGAAATTGTCTACCAATTCATTCACTGCAGTCCCCAGTATATCCACATCTTTATGTAACTAACATTGGAAACTTTCTGCTAACGCTCCTTTTGGACAACATAAAGCAAGCAGCTAAATACACCACCTTCAACTGAGAAAAACATACACAACATTCCCCTTTGTCTGTAATAAGAAAGCTGTGAGGGAGGAAGAGTAATGGAAAATCTACTATGGGTAGAGATGATGCACACTGCTAAAATTTGCAGAGAGGATAATCAACTTTCTGCTTTCTAAAATTCAGGCATGAGCTAGAAGCTAGGCCTATGTGGGAAATTGCCGGCGGGTGGGGGGGAGATTTAATCGAGTCATTTAGATCAGAGGTTGTATTTAGCAGGTTCTGACCAGTTCTGGAGAACCGGTAGCAGAAATTTTGAGTAGTTCCAAGAACTGGCAAATACCACCTCTGACTGGAGATTTTACAGTATCCTTCCCCTGCCATGTCCAACAGAACCAGCCACAGAACCAGTAGTAAAATAAATTTGAATTCCATAAGAAGAGTCCATAAAGACTTAGGGTTTAGTTAAGGCTTAGGACAAAGTCAACTTCTCTTGAGTGCAACCTACGTAGACTTTAAGGCCATCTAATGTGTCCTTCATCTAAGTCCCCTCACTCAAGGAGATGAGCTGGTCCTTTGCAAGAGAGATTTTATTCACAGAATTCCCAATTCCAGAGAGGCTCAACTGGTACCCATGTTAGCATTATTCTGGCACCAGGTTGAATGTCTTTTTATTTTCTGAGGCTTTTGAACTAACTTTTATTGCATTTAATTTTCAGTTGACTGCTATGTTGCCATCTAGTTTACATGGTCTTTATATTTAGCATTGTACCATATATGCTTTCATTCCCATGGCATTTTCAGTCTGTTCCATTGTAAACTGCCCTGGCAGCTTTGACTATTGGACGGTTTGCATATGTACATATACATATATACATGCATACATACATACATACATACATACATACATACATCACTCTGAGAAGCACAGAGCCAAAGACACAAGCCTGAAGATGATGAATGAGACTTCATCGAAACGTTGCCTAGATACTTCCAATCTTACGTGGGAGAAAACCCGAATAACCAAAAATCCACATACAAATACCTGCGAGAACCTCAGAAAACAAATACTGCACCTCTACGGGGAGGAAACCCACCATCTGACCAGGACTTATGAAAAACTTGAAGTCCAAAGAGCTTCCATTTTATGTGACCTCGCATTCCTATGCAACTGCCAAGATCAAAATTTAATTCCCACAAGCTTCCAATTGAAATTCCACACCAACACAGCAGCCACCAAACGCATCATAAAAAGAACAGAATTGGCCCTAATTAGAAATGAACTTCACACAAAAAGATTTCTCCTAGACCAAATCAACAAAGATCTCCTCACACTTCACCTCAGACTCAGCAACAAGATTCACCCCTTCTTTGGGACAAATCCAAACAACTCGCTGTCTGGAGAGCCGAAACACAGACCACCCTCAAGACAGACACACACACCAACAAACTCAGAAAACTACAACAATGCCAGAAACCAACTCCTCCCCCATCACAGCCGCACATGAAACAAACAGTACACAACATCTCAGACAAGATCCTCACCGAAGCCGAAACCAAGGTCCTTTCGAAAGGATTCAACTTTGCTCTCTCTCCCAAACACATCCCCACAGAAACCATCATATGTGGAGTTGAAACCAGCCTGACCAAAACCAACCCTGATGAAGCTAATAGAATAAGACTCAAAATCACCAACATCCTCTGCACTAGCAAACCACCCAAAAGCAACTTATCCAAAGAAGAACGAACTGCACTACTTAACCTGAAAGAAGACACCAGCATAATAATCCTACCAGCAGACAAGGGCAACGCAACAGTGGTTATGAACACATCTGACTACCAAACCAAGTTAACCAACCTACTCCAAGACCCCACATACAAACCCCTAAAGACAGACCCCACCACCTACCTAGAAAAAACCACCAAAAACCACCATCCAAAATAAAAGCCTCCCCCATTAGTGAAGAAATCCAGCAAAGAATCATACCCAGAATCATCCAGATGCCCTAAGCTTTATGGTCTCCCCAAGATACACAAAGAAGGAACCCCACTTAGACCAATAGTCAGCTCCATAGGCTCACCTCTACAAAACCTAGCCAAATTTCTCGCCAAACAACTACAGCCCTATGCAGAATCCATCAACTCACACGTAAGAAACTCAATCCAGTTCATCGAGATCATAAAGAAACAAAACTTACAACCCAGCGACCTACTAGTGAGCTTCGATGTCATATCCCTCTTCACCCAAGTGCCAATAAAAGAAGCCTTGACAGCCATCCAAAGCAAATACAACCCCCCCAAACACATCCTAGATCTGACCAACCACTGCCTATTCAACACATACTTCACCTACAATGGACAAAAATACAAACAAATAGAAGGAGCATCCATGGGATCACCCCTCTCACCTGTCATCGCAAATCTCTACATGGAACACTTTGAAACACAAGCTCTAGAAAAATACAATCACAAACCCAAACTCTGGCTCAGATACGTAGATGACACCTTCATAATCTGGCCACACGGGAAAGAAAAACTGAACAACTTCCTCACACACCTCAACAGCCTACACCCCAAAATACAATTCACCATGGAAACAGAAGCTAACAATCAACTTCCCTTCCTAGATGTCTTGGTATACAAAAAATCCAATGGCTCCCTAGGACACACCATCTACCAGAAGAAAACACATACAAACCGCTATCTACATGCACTCTCACACCACCACCCAGCACAGATCAATTCCGTAGCCGAGACACTCATCTCCAGAACAAAATGCTTAGCCGACGAACAACACCTAAAAACTGAACTACACACTCTCACTAACGTACTAACAACCAATGGATTCCAAAGAAAGAAGATTACTCACCTAATCCAAAAAGAAACCCCAACCAAAATCCAAGACAGAGAACAAGAGAATGGCAAAGCCCTCCTCCCATATATAAAAGGCACTACAGACAAAATCAGCAAGATCCTCCAAAAACACAACATTAAAACAGCATTCTGCACAAACAAAAAAATATCCACCATCCTAAGAAACCCTAAAGACAAAACTGAGTTAGAAATCCAAGGAGTATACGAAATCCCTTGCACTGCCTGCCCCACCACATACATCGGACAAACTAACAGAAGAATAAGTGCATGCATTGAAGAACAAGAACTCAATCAAAAAAGAAGAAACGACCTCTTCCCCGGTCCAACACCTCAAAGCCACAGGACATGAGATTGACTTTAAAAATACCAGAACTATCGCCAAAACCGAACAATTCAACAACAGAATAATCAGAGAAACCATATAGACAGAAAAACGCCCACACAGCATGAATAAACAAGATGACACCTCCCACCTACCAGCCATTTGGAAACCTGCCCTCATGAACAGATGAGTACCTAACATGAAGAATGACACCAGACCCACACCCACGAGAGCCACACAAGATGCCACCACCACACTTCCATGTAGAAAGCAGACTCACACCCACACAGAAGATGAGGCACGACCACGGACCAGAAGCCACACTGCAGCTGCATCACTACCCACTTCAAACCCCTCCGAGCCATACATCAAGTGAACTGACACCCACCATGAAGATGTGGCATGACCACAAACTCGAAGCCAAACAGCAGGATCACAGCTCACCAGCTCAAATTCCCCAGCAACTAAGACTAAACTGAGCACAATCAAGCCCCCACCTGAACAGAACACACCCCCAGCCAATCAGAACACGGCCAAACCCCAACCAATGAGAACACCCCCCACCCAATCAGAACACAGCCAAGCCCCCACCCAATCAAGTCATATCCTCACTAGCAGTTAAAAGGAAGAAGCAGCTGCAAGTTCACATCACTCTGAGAAGTACAGAGCCGAAGACACAAGCCTGAAGATGATGAATGAGAGTTCATTGAAACGTTGCCTAGATACTTCCAATCTTATGCGGGAGAAAACCCGAATAACCAAAGATCCACATACATACATACATACACACATACATACATATTCGGGTAGCATGAAACTATCAGTTGCTGGAACAGTTGCAATCACATATTGTCTTATCATACTGTTGATCATTCCGAAGTTGCTGGATGAGCTAGGAACTTCATCTGGCCTTCCTATAGGCTTTATGTAACTTTTAGCTGTAATGATCAAGACTTGATTGCCAAATTAGGTTCCTGAATTTCTCTCCCATCCATTTCCCATGTGCCTTTTTGATGTATCTAGGAACACCCTCAAAGCAAAGAACAGAAAGACACAGTGTCCTTTATCATTCAAAGGATGCCCTATATCTTTATTTCATGTAATGATTCTTCTGTTCTGCTCCCTTGGTTTCAACAGAGCCATGCGTCCCCACTTCCCTCAGCCTGGATTTTGCCTTTTGTCTGGACAGTGGAAGATACAATAATTTCCTCCAGCCTTTGCTTCTTATCCTCATTGCCCAAGAACAAAGCACATATTCTCTGATTTCATCCAGCACTTGACAGGCAGTCCCTCCCTCAATACCAATTATACATTCTGTCCATTGAACAAAGCAGGATCTTTCTGTAGCATGTGAATTCTGATGCCTGCATTTTTTTTCAATGACAAGAGACCCATTTCTGAAGATATCACAAAACACAATCTGTTTAGCCTTGAGAATGATGTCAGAGGTAGAATATAGCAGTATGAACCTTTCCAATTTCCTACCAAATTCTTAACTACAAAATTTTAGCATGGGTTAATCTATGCCTGGCCAAGCGCTGGTCAGGCATACATTAAGCATCTGGCCTCTACAAGTATTTGATTCCAGCATTCGAGAGCTGACATATTGTTTTGTCTAAGAACAGACATATGACGCTATTTGGTATTCAAAGTATTTATACTTAGTTCTATTCAGCATTTGACACTACTTGTTACCTGACAATGATATTGTCCCAGCTAGCTGTAATCTGATTGTTAGCACACAGTGGCATTGTATCAAAGAGCTTATGAGATTTGGCTCTCCAACAATGAAAAATAAAGCCTAAAATGAGGTTTCACATTCAGATGCTAATTCTGATTTTAAATCTGATATTCATATATCTTCCAAATATGAATATTTAATTCCTGAACGTGACTTCTCCTAAACCCTCTACATCTTGGGATTGCCTCTTCTTTCCTTCCTGTTGTTTTTTGCCCTTAATCCAGGCATCCTCAACCCCTGGGCCACAGCCTACTACCAGGACATAGCCTGTTCAGAACCGGGCTGTGCAAGTGGCGTGCAAGAATGCACACCCAACACAGCTCTACTTACACGAGCCGCCAGTTGCTGGAGTAGTGCATGCTCAAGTGGGTGCCTGCCACTCACACAAAACCATTCTCCCTCCCCACCCCCCAGCTGGTCCTTCAAGCTGGAAAGATTGGGGACCACTGCCTTAGTCCTTTCCTTTTTCTTATGATCCTTTTCTTAAGATTATCATGTTTAAGTGGCTCTTCTTTGTTTCACAGCACTTGTTTCTCAGCATACATGTAGTTTATTAAAAAAAAAAAATCAGAATGTCAAAAATTTTAAATGGCCCAAATCTAGGATGTTTGTGAATATTCATTATCTTTCTATTTTGAGAACATGTTAAATTTCAGAAGCAGTTTATCTACATTTTATTTTTATTTTTTTAATCAAAGGGCTTCCATGTCAAAAATTACTGCAAAGCTTTTAAGCTTGCCTGTCTATATCAGGTTTCTGATTATTTTTTGCAGTAATTTTACTGCTACTGCATTACATTTACTTCCAATCAATATTGCTGAATACTAGAAAAAGTCCTGCTTTGTGGGTCCACAATAGAATATAGATTAGTTTTTTTAAAAAAAAAAATCCTTTGCAATACATTTCCAAGAGTGCTTTGGATGGCTGTATACAATTGTAAGATTTTCTTTTTTTTTTTTCATCTCTACAATTTTGTGATATGGATTGGTTATGAAAAATGTCTTTGTGGCTTTTTAATTTAGATATAAATTTCTTTGGATATTTTTCAACATTTTCTATCTAGCAAAGGAGGTGGTACAATTCTGCAAAGCACCCAAGAAACCAGAGCTGTGATTACACTTTGCAGAAGATCCATCTGATGAAAGAAAAAGTAATCTTTTTCCTGCTTCTGTTACAATAGCAAACCACAAACCCAGGTTAAATTCAGTTTTCAGATTCTGTTAATGCAACCTTACAATAAAGGAGATTTAATCCATCTGGGCTTCCCCTCTAGACTACCTTCTAAGAACTGATATTAATCTTGAAAGTCTGAAGGTACACTTCTCCCCTGTGGCCTTTACAGCCCAAGAAACAAGAGAGAGTCCCTTCCATTCTGAGGCATTTGCCACAGCCAGGCTCCTTCTGGGGGCTAAACTGCCTCTTATCCAACTGGCAGTGGCTTTTCCATCTGTCTCTCCCATACCATCCTAATCCCTGACCAAGCTCCACAGCTATATAGTGGGGATGAGAACTTTCCTTGGTTCAGGACTTCAACACCCCAAGCCTGGAAAATACTTTTATCTCTAATGAATTGGAAATAATGGGGGGGGGGGTGTCCCTCCCTGAAAGAAAAGGACAAGTTCTGAGAAACAAGCTGAAGGGGAAGATGGATTATCTGTACAATTTCTACTGCCTTGTGTTTTCTTGTGGTTTTCTTCTGCATCACAATAAACTATACACTACAATACACTAATAAAGGTTCGACCATTAGTCCAAAGCAGACTTTCTCAACCTTAATAACCTCCAGATGAATGGACTTCAACTCCCAGAATTATCAGCAGCAGTAATCCTGCTTGGAGCTTACTGAGAAATGATGTTTACACATGTGTGGGTTACCTGGATTCAGGAAGACCAGTCCACATTTCTATCTGGTCTTCTTGCATTTAAGTCTTTGGTCTAAGTCATGATATGCGTGTAGGGTGGGAGGGAATTGGAAGTGACTTGGATATAAATTGAGCACTCAGTTTCTTCTTATTTCATTGTTCCACCGAGAGTGATTTGTATTCTGCTAATTCCATGTTTCCTGTTTTGTTTTTCTGCTGCTTTTGTTCGATGGGGATGTGGGGTAATGTAATTTTGTAAATTGTTGTATTTTAAAATATTTTTCACCACTCTCGAAACTAGTTTTAATTGAAAGTGGGCTCAAATTCATTTAAATGAATTAATAAAAACAAACTACTACTTCTCAAGATCTCTGGCATTTCTCCCTGAACCTATAAAGAACAAAATGACATTTTCATTTTCATCTCTCCCGAGGAATAGCTTTTAATTGTATTAATTTTATTATTGCATTATTCTTCTATGTAAAGGCTGCATAGAAAATAAGCCCATTTCAATGCATTCAAGAGTGAAATTAAGTTGAACAACAAAGCGGTTTCTATTAGTGGAAGGAGGGAGAAGGAGGAAAAGCAAATTAAGAATGAATAGAGAACTCACAAAGGCAGAGAAGTGTGTCAGGCAATTGTGCAATTAAGAAATAGAATGGGCTGTTCAGACAGACAACGCAGTCACATTGTGTTACAATTTGCTGCCTGTTTCTTCCCTCTTAAATAACTTAACTGCATGAGGCATCTGATATGTGACACATAATGATATATTTTGACACACCTCCTACAAAGTGTGGTTGTTATTCCTTTCTTTCAATCTCCTCTCTTCTCTGCTTTCTGAAGTTTAAATTTGGGTCCCGACAGGTGAGCATTTGCAATGAGTGACAAAGGAAAGTGGCACAATCTCTGGATTTCTGGTACATTTCAAGCAGCAGAATTAAACACTTCCATCTGGCTGGAAATGCAAAGTATCATCAGATTTTTATTCGTCCCTCAAAATGGCAAACCCAGAGTTTACCACCATGTCTTCCTTGACCTGGATTAATTTACCATCACATCACTCAAATGCCACTCATGCAACCCAAGTATACCTATTAACCAGCAGTCCGGCATTGCTATATAAAGCGGTATATCACCCACTCACCAACATTTTCTCACTCCTTCTGGTTTACTTCAACCCCCAATTAATAGTGAGATTTATCCCCTCTCCATACTCTCCACCGATGCCCAAACTCCAACTCCCTGTTCTTTATGGCAGGCAGAGCCACTAGCAGAAATCCCCAGTTCTCCAAATGGGATCCACTGCGTAACAGGTCACCATTCAGAGAGCAATTAAATGCTATAAAAATGGGGCCATGTATACTGCTAGGGCTTTATAGCCTAACCCCCAGTGGCTCAAGCCCTTCTAATACAAAGCCTGTGCTGCCATCATCTATTTTGTAGTGAGTGCCCCAACACAGTCCTTCTTATAAGGCAACCCAACTCCTACAAAGCTATTTCTATCACTGAGGCTCCTCCATTGCCCGATGAATGTGGGAGACCTGGAATACGATCAGATACATAGACACACAGATACCATGTTAATGGAATCAGTAAACAATTGCAAAGTATACCACATGAGGGAAATATATTAAACAAAAAACATAGACTGTAGTATGAACTTCATAGAAGGTCCGTCTCAGAAGCAATATGTACTGCATTCATATGAAGGTTATTTGGTCTCCAAGGATTGCGCACCATAGCATACCAAATCTGCACACAACATTTTATTGCAGCACACACCTTCCCCAACAAGATATTCCTCTGGGTCAATTTCCCTCATCTAGGGCTTCTAGGACTTATGTGATGTTGCCATCTAAATATGTCCTTCATATTCGGTCCTTCAGATTCTCTTATTGTCCATGGAGATTCTCAATCATCCAGGTAATGGTTGTCCCAAAAGTGCTTTTCAAAAGGCAACAGGACTTTCTTGGGTTTTTCCACCCCTTGAAAATGTTTTGCTTCTCATCCAAGGACTCAGACTTCAGTCTGTTAACACTCAACTCAGATGCTGTTTCAGTTGGTTGCTCCTCTTTTAGTTGCTGCCAAGCTCCAGGCCAAAGTCTAAATTCTCTCTTGAGCATTCCAGCTGAGCTGCCACACCAAGCTCCAGGCGGGAATCTCACAGGATATGCTGCTTGCCATAACTTGTGGCCCTGGCAATTGACTGATAAACATCTGGCCTGCCTGTAGTAGCTGTCAATCTTCAGATGTCTCCTCACCCTTCCTCATACACCCCTCTTCCCACTCTGTCTTAAACACCAGGGCTCAATTAGCCAGGCAATTGGGACACTGTTTTGAATGGCTGTGAGTGCAGTTCTGAAGGAAGGAAGGAAGGAATACCTGAGGAAGGAGCACAGAAACTTGTCTGCATGACTGCAGTTACTTTTCAAAAGAACAGACAGCAACCCAACTTCACTGCCTCACAATGCAAACATGGTTAGTGAATAACATGCAAAATTATTAATATTTTTGGATATGCCTGTTTGGCAACTAAGTCAACAAGTATCAAAGGAACAATGATGAATGATAATTACTTTTTTCCCACATTTTCATTCAAGGAACAAAAGAGGAATTGTGTGCTAGTATCTACCTTATTAATGTGATTGACCCTGAATTCTTTGATAAATATTCTATTATTCAATCCAGTCTGCACCCACTTTCTATTCCAGTGAACATGTGGTATATCACAATTGTAAAAACAGCTTGAAAAGCTGCAAATGTACTGAGAAAACTTCAAAAGTTTCATAATTCATTTTATACAGGATTTTCCACCTGATCAAAGATCTAAGAGCTCTGGTTTAGTAGAAGGAACATTAATGTTACATTTACTTAGAAGGAACTTGTATTTGTTAGAAAGTGAAGATTACAACACAAGAAGTATTCTATCTTCTAAAGTATTGTATGAAAAACCTATAGGTAGGCAATCCAAGGCACCAAAATTATTGTGTGTCTTCTCATGCTGTTTTGATGAAGATGAGACTTGGTGAAGGTAGGCTATTCTGCAACTCTTCGTTCTTCTGGTAATAACCATTTTTATCAGTATGAGAAACTCCTAACATGTGAAAGCAACACACTTACACTTTGCTTGAATACTTTCAATCTTTAATCTCCCACATTGTTTGGTATAACTCAACTGTATTAATTAACGTTCTGGAGAAAATCTAGATAAAACAATGAGCTTGTAAATTCTTTCCAGCATGTGGGCTTTTAGACCTCTATTGATTTTGGCAATTACCCCCCCAGATTCCACACAATATAGCTTTTCTGAAAGCCAGGAGATAGATGCACTTAAGAGAGAAAAAAAGCATGACTCTGCAGCAGCAGATACTACATGCCAAGAAACCAATTTGTAGCACTGCATAGCAAGTTGATGGCAATTGTTGTTCTGACCAAGGCTTCCTGAGACCGTTATTAAGCACATGCTTAGTTAAAACAACTCTTGTTTTATTTCAACACTGGGAATTATGTTCATTCCCAGCCTGTAATGAGTCCAACACAATCCCTTCAAGATAAGCACCCACCTTTCTCTCCTGTGAATTGCTGCCAACAACTAAAGTGCCAAACAAACTATTAAAAAACCAACCAAAGTACAAAGTCCACACAGAGCTTCAGGGATTAATCCAAACAGAAAGAACGATTTTGCTTCTTACAAAGCTTTCTTTACCTTTGCATGTTTTTTATACCTTATGGGAGGGGCAATCACCTCCAAGCCTTACTCCCAAGTCACTCCTTTTGTCTCAACTGTTCTTGCCTTCTAGCAGCTCTGTGCATATGGGCACTGGGAATAGGCTCCCCTTGTTCCTCTGCCTTGCTGCTACCAGACTCCGGAGGCTCCGGAGTCAGCACCCCACTCCCGGATGGTCTTGGTCCCATCTCTGCATTGGACACAGGACTCTCATCCAAATCCTCTTCAGACTCACGGACTGGTCCCCGTTCTTCCCCACTGTCCAATTCCACTGCCGTCTGCATGGGCTGCCAGCGAATCACAACAACTATACCTAGAAATATATTTTTGTAGAGCTAACTTTGAACAACGGCAGACTTGCAGCAAGAAAAATCTCCCCATCCCGCTCCATGCAAAAAAAAATACATTGTGTTTCTCCCCATCTCTCGTCTATATTTTCCCTACACGTTGTGTCCTATGTGCCAAAAAAAAAAAAAAAATCTGAACACTTACTAAGATAAGAAGCTCCCTAGCAATGAAAATTCCTTATGCATCTCATAGCCTTTTGCAAGGTACAATGATGGTATGTTAACTTGCTGCTGCTTTTTTCTTAACAGAAATTATAGGCCTTTCCTTAAAATGCTATCCACTCATTCCTGAGATGGCAGAAAATGATCCCCATGAAATCCGCTGCCTCCTTTGCCTTTCTTTCTACTGCCTTTGTTGTGCCTTGTTGATTAATGCTGCCCTTAATTAGGTATGCAATGCATGATGGTAATGTCAGTCAGCCTCTCCGGGCTGGTGTCAGTCAGCCCCTCTGGATAGACCAGACCATGCAGTCAACTCCACAGGATGGCTGGGGCTGCTTTTATTGAGATGGCTCCATTTCCAGAATCTTGCCTCATTTCTTTTTTGTCAGGACAACGGCAGCTTCAAATCTCTAGCAAGATCATTTCCCTTACTCACTGCAGCTGAATTTCCTCTAAAGCAGGTCCCCAGCCAGCAAGAAAATCATCCACAAATCATGGTGATGTGTAGCACCAGCATACTTCCACCTGCGGAAGTCTGTCAGTGATCACAAGACTCCTTTTTCTACTTATCTGCCCTATGCCTCCTTCTGTTATAAGTGAGCGTAGTAAAGTTTTAGAAATGGAATCACAAGCAGCACTTTTGTCTACAGAGATTCTCAGTCATCCAGGTCAGGCTTGTCCCAAAGGTGCTTTTTTTTTTTCAAGAGGCAACTTGACTTTCTGGTTTTTCTTTGAAGACATTTTGCTTCTCATCCAAGTCTTTATCAGAGCTGAAGAAGCTTCTTGGTTTTCAAAGAAAAAACAGAAAGTCCAGTTGCCTCTTGAAAAAAAAAAGCACCTTTGGGACAAGCAGTATTTTTCTTGCAGAATGATCCCTGCATTCCTTTCTGTATGGACTTTAAGGTTCTTCTGGGCTTGATTGGGAGAGGCAATAGGGTGGGCAGGCAGCTGCCCCCACAGGGTTCCTTAAAGCTATTATATTCTCTCCATTCTGATTTATTTCTGTATTTACATAAAACTGATGGATGACAGTTTGATGGTAAAGTACCAAAGTACCTCCTGCTTGAAGGAGAAACAATTTCATGTCGTGGGACACAGATGTGCCTTCTTTGTTGTAGTCCCAGTCCTATGGAAAAAACATTCTCTCAGGATACATTTGACCCTCACCTTACTGGCCCACTGGCTACTCCTCAAGGCATTGAACCAGGTTGTTTTACAATGGTTGAGATTATTATTGTGGTTGACCTCTGTTCTATATATTCTGTTGTGTATGTTTTGGAGAGAGCTGTTTTCTGGGGAGTTTTAATCCTATGTAACCCACTCCAAGTCACAGTTTACAAATTATGTGATCATATTAATTGTATAAATATAATTATATAAATGAACAGATAATCAAGATCATAGAACTTTTGAGCCAAGATGTGACTATCTACTATTGCCGGCCTTTTTATTCATTTTATACATCAGTCCAATTATTTCTTCTCTCCATGTTCTGCCTTGGTCCTGAAAAAATACCATGTCACCAGGTGCCAAGAAGCAGGTGATAATGGATGAACCCCAAGCAAAGGTGAAAGAGGAGAACTGCAATACAATAATGAGTTAGTGGTTAAGATGGGAGTATAAGTGCTGAAAATCTGCTACACTGGAAATTATTTCAGACCTGTGACAACCTGCTGATCATTGCAGCTTACTGTCCTGAATTATACAAAAAATAAGCATCAGAAACCAGAAGAACAGTATTGTCTCTCCATTTTTAATTTTTTTTTGCCTAAGTCTTCAGACACCTACTTCTCTTTCACTAGAATTCACCCAAGCCAAAGGATTCTGAGGATCTCCATATTGATATTGGCTGAACCGTTAAATAGAACCCCTTCCCATACACATACTTTCTAAAAGACTTTTCTCTAATATGAAGCATTCACCAGTCAATAACATCATTTGCAAGCAGATAGTTTCTGAATCAAATGCTAAACAGACTATTATGCTGTGTCCAAGGCAACTCCATCTTCTCTCTCTTTCTCCTGCCTTGCCTCCTTCACCCTGTCCATTCTTCTTCCCAAAGGCAAAGAATAAATAAAGAGATGGAAACTCTTTTGCACATTCCACTGGTGATAAACAGACCACAATTCATTTCAGCACACCATTTGAGAAGAGAGTTCACTTTGCCATTAGAACAGAACATAATGTTTTCAGAGCAGTTTTTAATCTATTTTATGTGGGAAGGGAAGTTACTTCTACATAGCTTAGCTATTAATGAGAGGTGGGTGGAATATAAATGAATGCTCAATTTCCCTGAATATTTTCTCTATGGCAAGTAAACAATATAGGTAACTACTGTAACTACATAGCCAAAAAGGCATTAAGAGTTGTTAACCTAATCTTACGTAGCTTTTTCTCTGGTACTATTACACTAATAACTAGAGCATACAAAACATTTGCTAGGCCAATACTTGAATACAGCTCATCAATCTGGAACCCACATTACGTATCTGATATTAACACAGTTGAGAAAGTCCAGAAATATTTCACAAGAAGAGTTCTCCACTCTTCCACTCGTTGCCGAATACCTTATGCCACCAAACTCGAGATTCTAGACCTAGAAAACGTAGAACTACATTGCCTTTGGTCCGATCTAAGTATAGTATATAAAATCATACATTGCAATGTCCTACCTGTCAATGAATACTTCAGCTTCAACCATAACAATACAAGAGCAAACAATAGATACAAACTCAAGGTTAACCGCACCAAACTTGATTGCAGGAAATACGACTTCAGCAACAGAGTGGTCAGTGTCTGGAATACTCTACCTGACTCTGTGGTTTCTTCCCCAAACCCCAAAAACTTTAACCTTAGATTGTCTACTATTGACCTCACCTCTTTCCTAAGAGGTCTGTAGGGGGAGTGCATAAGCGCACCAATGTGCCTACTGTCCCTGTCCTATTGTTTCTTTTATATATACGTATATATTATATACGTTTTCGTAGATTTTCACGGGTACAGGTATGTAGGTCTAGGTGTGTTCAGGTCTTTTCCCGTGTAAGATTAAGAGTATCTTGGCGAAGTTTCGGCGAGGTCCCACTCGCCATCCTCAGTCTGGTGCTTTCGGCTTTGTGCCAGTGCAAGCAGACGAACACTATACAGAAGCCTGAAGATGGCAGTTGAGATTCTGCTGAAATGTTGCTACAACTTTAAAAGCACAACTATAATGACGTGGGAAAGTACCCGAACAAAGCTGAATACCATACATATAAATACCCACGAAAACTTAAGAATGTGTGTGTGTGTGTGTGTGTGTGTGTGTGTGTGTGTGAAAATCTTTGGTTATTCGGGTTTTCTCCCACGTAAAATTGGAAGTATCCTGGCAATGTTTCAACAAAATCTCATTCATCATCTTCAGGCTTGTGTCTTCGGCTTTGTGCTTCTCGGAGTAATGTGAGCTTGCAGCTGCTTCTTCCTTTTAACTGCTAGTGGGGGTGTGACTTGATTGGGTGGGGGGTTGGCTGTGTTCTGATTGGGTGGGGGGTTGGCTGTGTTCTGATTGGCTGGGGGTATGTTCTGTTCAGGCGGGGGCTTGGTTGTGCTCAGGTTAGTCTTAGTTGCTGGGGGATTTGAGCTGGTGAGCTGTGATCCTGCTGTTTGGCTTCACGTTCGTGGTCATGCCACATCTTCATGGTGGGCGTCCGTTCGCTTCATGTATGGGTCAGAGGGGTTTGAAGTGAGTAGTGATGCAGCTGTGGTACGGCTTCTGGTCTGTGGTTGTGTCTCATCATCTGTGTGGGTGTGAGTCTGCTTTCTACGTGGAAGTGTGGTGGTGGCATCTTGTGTGGCTCTTGTGGATGTGGGACTGGTGTCATTCTTCATGTTAGGTACTCGTCTGTTCATGAGGGCGGGTTTCCAAATGGCTGGTAGGTGGGAGGTGTCATCTCGTTTATTCATACTGTGTGGGCGTTTTTCTGTCTATATGGTTTCTCTGATTATTCTGTTGCTGAAGTGTTCGGTTTTGGCGATAGTTCTGGTATTTTTAAAGTCAATCTCATGTCCTGTGGCTTTGAGGTGTTGGACCAGGGAAGAGGTCGTTTCTTCTTTTTGGATTGAGTTCTTGTATTCTTCAATGCATGCACTTATTCTTCTGTTGGTTTGTCAGATGTATGTGGTGGGGTAGACAATGCATAGGATTTCGTATACTCCTTGGTTTTCTAACTCAATTCTGTCTTTAGGGTTTCTTAGGATGGTGGATATTTTTTTGTTTGTGCAGAATGCTGTTTTAATGTTGTGTTTTTGGAGGATCTTGCTGATTTTGTCTGTAGTGCCTTTTATATATGGGAGGAGGGCTTTGCCGTTCTCTTGTTCTCTGTCTTGGATTTTGGTTGGAGTTTCTTTTTGGATTAGGTGAGTAATCTTCTTTCTTTGGAATCCATTGGCTGTTAGTACGTTAGTGAGAGTGTGTAGTTTGGTTTTTAGGTGTTGTTCATCGGCTAAGCATTTTGTTCTGGAGATGAGTGTCTCGGCTACAGAATTGATCTGTGCTGGGTGGTGGTGTGAGAGTGCATGTAGATAGCGGTTTGTATGTGTTTTCTTCTAGTAGATGGTATGTCCTAGGGAGCCATTGGATTTTTTGTATACTAAGACATCTAGGAAGGGAAGTTGATTGTTAGCTTCTGTTTCCATGGTGAATTGTATTTTGGGGTGTAGGCTGTTGAGGTGTATGAGGAAGTTGTTCAGTTTTTCTTTCCCATGTGGCCAGATTATGAAGGTGTCATCTACATATCTGAGCCAGAGTTTGGGTTTGTGGTCATATTTTTCTAGAGCTTGTGTTTCAAAGTGTTCCATGTAGAGGTTTGCGATGACAGGTGAGGGGGTGATCCCATGGGTGCTCCTTCTATTTGTTTGTATTTTTGTCCATTGTAGGTGAAGTATGTATTGAATAGGCAGTGGTTGGTCAGATCTAGGGTGTGTTTGGGGGGGGGTTGTATTTGCTTTGGATGGCTGTCAAGGCTTCTTTTATTGGCACTTGGGTGAAGAGGGATATGACATCGAAGCTCACTAGTAGGTCGCTGGGTTGTAAGTTTTGTTTCTTTATGATCTCGATGAACTGGAATGAGTTTCTTACGTGTGAGTTGATGGATTCTGCATAGGGCTGTAGTTGTTTGGCGAGAAATTTGGCTAGGTTTTGTAGAGGTGAGCCTATGGAGCTGACTATTGGTCTAAGTGGGGTTCCTTCTTTGTGTATCTTGGGGAGACCATAAAGCTTAGGGCATCTGGATGATTTCTCTCTGGGTATGATTCTTTGCTGGATTTCTTCACTAATGGGGGAGGCTTTTATTTTGGATCTGGTGGTTTTTTCTAGGTAGGTGGTGGGGTCTGTCTTTAGGGGTTTGTATGTGGGGTCTTGGAGTAGGTTGGTTAACTTGGTCAGATGTGTCCATAACCACTGTCGTGTTGCCCTTGTCTGCTGGTAGGATTATTATGCTGGTGTCTTCTTTCAGGTTAAGTAGTGCAGTTTGTTCTTCTTTGGATAAGTTGCTTTTGGGTGGTTTGCTGATGCAGAGGATGTTGGTGATTTCAAGTCTGATTCTGTTAGCATCATCAGGATTGGTTTTGGTCAGGCTGGTTTCAACTCCGCATATAATGGTTTCTGTGGTGATGTGTTTGGGAGCGACAGCAAAGTTGAATCCTTTCGAAAGGACATTGGTTTCGGCTTCGGTGAGGATCTTGTCTGAGTTGTTGTGCACTGTTTCTTTCATGTGTGGCTGTGATGGGGGAGGAGTTGGTTTCTGGCATTTTTGTAGTTTTCTGAGTTTGTTGGTGTGTGTGTCTGTCTTAAGAGTGGTCTGTGTTTAGATACTTCCTAAAATCTGCTTCCTGGACATTATTATGGCACAGGACTCAGACACCGAATCTGATTCCAAATGCTCCAGCTGAACCTGTAGATGTCACTGTCAGAAGACAACAAGCCAAGAATCACATGAGGCTGATCAAGAACAGGCATTACCTGGACAGCTGGAACAGTTAGAGGAAGATGACATAAGACCTATCAGCCTCTTCCCCCAGCAAGTGAAAGAAGAGATGTTCCATGTGGCTTTTTACCAAGCATAAAGATCTTTTACCAAGAGTAAATATCTTTAATAGTGACAGCTGGTTAAAACCTGATTGAAGAGGCATCTTTCACACATGTTCCTTTTGCTAGAAATTGTCTGATCTCCAGCTCTTGTGTGATATTCCTGTGAATCCTGTTTATGTAAGAAGCCTTGATCCTGACCTCTGGACTGGCACCAACCCTGACCTATCTCTTGGAAGGTGGACTAATGTTGTACTATTCCTCTGCATATTCTTATTTAAAAGCAAATCATTCAGGCAAGTGTCTGAGACTTTTGGGGGGGTTGCATCTTTTTTGTTAACTCCTTGACCTTGAGTAATATATGAAGTACCATAGCAACTGTGAGTCAGTATCTGAAACCAGAAGCAGGAAAGACATTGTGTTCCAGTGTCATTCTGCTTTGGGCAATGGGAAAGTTCAGTTCTGTCAAACAAAGCTCTTGCCCTCTACAGTATCTGCCAGGTCTCAGAGGTGATCCCAAGTTCTGAGATTTAGATAAACCAAACTGGCAGCTGGCCAACTTAGCCAGAGGAGGTGGGAGAGAGATGAGAACAAACTGTTCCCCAACAGATACTAGAAGTCTCACAGGCAGCAAAATAATGGCCACTGCTTTTTGTAAGTCCATTTTATTACAAGCATTAGAACAGCTACGGTACTAATGAAGAAATCCAGGAACTGCAGAGTAGAGCGCAAAAACCATACATATAGCAGAATCAAGATTCTAATTGCATGCTTCTCTGTCCCACTGGTGCAGCCTAACAGACTGAAAGCTTCTCATTTTTGGTGGGAGAACCAGCTGATTTTTATATATTGGTATTCTAATGGAGCAATCTGATTTTAGTCTGCTTCAGCCTTTACTTGATCTATACCTCACCTCTGCTTTTCTGTCCTTTTTATGACACTGTTATTTTATTTATAGTTAATTTTTTATGCTCTGATCTCCCCTACAAGATGACTCTGAGTTCTAAACGGCCCCTCCCCTCCCCCAATTGCAGCCATCGTCTGTAGTTCAGGCTGCTTTCAGAAAACCATTTAGCACTTTTCCTGTTCCCCTTGTCCAAGAACAGTTTGAACCACCATGAGAAACTCAGCAGAGGGAGAGAACTGGCTCTCATGCAACCCCGCCCCCCTTCATAGCATGGACACATATGCCTATCAACCTTTCACTCTGATCCAGATCTTCAAGTGGGAGATTAGCTGGGGATAGGAAAGGGGTGCGTGCTGACAGATAACTAAATCCTTGGCTCTAGAGCCATCTGCCAAAAAAAAAGCAGATGTTTCCCACCAGCATGTGATGTGGAGAATAAATGGAAGGCAGCTCTTAGTACATGGCAAGTAAGATACCATCCTCTGGCTGCAAGTGAGTAAAGAGTTCATTGGGATTGGCAGTGAGGACAGAAAAATCTATTTTCAGTTTAATTTTTTGCTGGTTTACAGATGTGTTATTTATTAAAACAATGTAATTGCCCGCTCAACAGGTGACTCAAGGTGCCATAAGCCCATAGGTCATTAAAACACAGTAAACTACATGAGGCAAGAGGCAACTTCAGACCCTTTAACCAGCCTTTGCCCTTTAACGTGCCCAAGGCAGGCATGTCAAGGCAGGTGCATCACCCACCTTACCCTGACTCAGTGCCAGGGCTGTTTTTTGGAGTCTTTTGAAAGATAGTATGCAATCCAGTGGTGAGAAAAGTAAAGTCATGCACTTGAATGAAGGAATGAATGAAAAGTCAAATGCATGGGTACAGAATAGGTGGTACCTGGCTCAAGGATGATAATTGTGAGAGAAACCCTAGTGGATAACCACTTAAATATGAGCCAGAAAGGTGCTGCAGCTGCCAAAAAAAGCCAGTGCAGTCCTAGGCTGCATCAGTAGAAGGATAGGGTCAAGACAATGATAAGAAATGGTATCACTTTACACAGCACTGATGAGACTACAACTTGGAATATTCCGTCCAGTTTTGGTCACCATGATAATATTTAAAAAAAGATGTTGGGACCCTGGAAAGCATTCGGAGAAAAGCAACAAAGATGCTAAAGGAGGGTAAATCATATGACAAACAGTTGGGGGAGCTAGCCTATCTAAGAGAAGAAGTAGGAGCAGAGATGGTATTCAGCAGGTTCTGACCAGTTCTGGAGAACCAGTAGCCAAAATTTTGAGTAGTTCGGAGAACCGGCAAATCCCACCTCCGACTGGAGATCTTACAATATCCTTCCCCTGCCACACCCACCAAGCCGTGCCCACAGAACCGGTAGTAAAACAAAATTGAATCCCACCACTGAGTAGGAGAGAGATAATAACTGTCTTCCAATACTTGAGGGGTTGTGATAAAGGAGAGGGGGGATTATTTTATAAGACACCAGAGGACAGAACAAAAATTAATGAGTGGAAGCTTGTTAAAGAGAGATCCAACCTTGAAGTAAGGAAACATGTTCTGACAAAACAATAGAATAGCTTGCCTCCTGAGGCTGTGGATGCTCCAACACTGGAGTTTTTTTTTTTTTTTAAAGACTGGACAATCATTTGACTTTGACTTGGGATGTATAAGGCTCCTGCCTTCATCACGGGTTGGAGTAGAAGAACACTGTGGTCCCTTCCAGCCCTACGGGCTATGTTTCAAATTCTAGAGGCAGTGCTGATCCGCGAGGCAAGTACAGCGACAGAAAGCGGGCAGGGATTTGCCGGATACAGACAGACTGCTACATTTATTTTCAAGTAAATAATGTGCTTATTCTAATAGATACACTGGCCTTAGCTTAACAAATCATGCAGACATTTCTATATGGAGCTTTTTACAACTTCTTAACTGTCTCGCCCCCACACTCTGATTTTCACAGGTGCTTCTTATCACAAGGCTTTCTCCATTAGACATCAGTACTTTCACGTCTTGGGCTTATTTTTTTCCCCTATCGCAAAGGTGGGAAAAGAGAAAAAAAAAACCTCTTTCCTAAGCTACTTGGAAACCCAGCAATTTAAGATTTCCTTGCTGATGTCTGCTCTTTCCTTTCCAAACATAGCAGTCTTTTTATATTAGACAGTCTGCTCTGCAAATCTCTCTCCCCGATCCTGTTTGTTCCAGTTAGCTTCTCAGCAGATTCTTCCTTCAGCTGTGCATAGATTCACGCAGCACCTCCAATCCACCCAGCACAAATGCCACATCAGCAATGACCCACCACCTCCTCCATTGCCTGAGATCAAATGCTTTTAAATGTTTTCACTAAAAGTCAGACTTTTCTTCACAGAGTCTTAATGGGACAGGAAGCTTTTGGATGTCTACGTGCAACTTTGCCTAGTTTTGACAAATGAGATCAAAATAAACCACCACCACCTCACCTTGAAACCAGTTTATCATTATAAAAAAAAGGGGAGGAGTGAAGATGGAGTGGACTCATTGTCAGTTCTACATTGGAGGATTGGGGAAACCATGGCATTTTCTTTCTACTCCATCAACAAATTAAATTATCAGTAAACAATGATGCACAATCATTGGTTTAGTGACCATTTGAAGTTATAAGGCATTGGAAAAGTGACTTATGACCATTTTTCACACAACTGTTGCAGTATCCCCATGGTCACATGATCAAAATTTGTATGCTTGGCAACTGACTCATATTTATGACAGTTGCAGTGTTCTGGGATCATATGATCGCCTTTTTGTGAAGCCATGCTCACTTAATAACTGCAGTGTTTCATTTAACAACTGTGGCAAAAAAATGTAATGGGGAAAAACTCAACTTGCTTAGCAATAGAAATTTTGGGCTCAATTGTGGTCATAGGCTGGGGATTGCCTGTACGTGTCACACACAGCAATTCTTAAGAAACGGGCCCAAATTAGAACTATTTGGAGAGCGAATAAATACCTGGTTCTTGTCATTTAAGTCAACCATTTTAAACACTAAAGAATAGATAATTCCAAGAGGTAAGGGCCACAGGATGGGTGTGCTGAGCTATGGGAAGACAGAACCTGTGTGGACACTTCCTGACCAAGTGGGGTGAAGGACCCTTCTCTACAGTTAGTAATGCCATATAATTCAACTGGTCAGTCACCTTGAAAGAAGAGTGAGCCACTGGGACCTAACTGCCTTACAAAGCAAACTTTTATTTTTATTTGCAAATAGCCAAACCCTACATGGCATGATGTTAAAGCACCAGGCAAGAAACCAATCAGGAGACTGTGAGTTCTAGATTTCCCTAGTCATGAAACCAGCTGATGGACTTTGGGTCACTCAATCTCAGTCCCAGGAACAAGCATCTGGCAAGCCACTTCTGAAAAATGCTGCTAAGAAATCTGTAGGGACTTGTCCAGGAGATTGTCCAGAGTCAAGGCTGCATTGAAAGCCCTAAAATAAAACACACATATACACATCATCTCTGCCTTTGATGGAAATCCAGCATGACAGTCTCATGAACAGGTATGAAAGGGAGCTTGATTGGAAAGGGAGAAGAAGTGTGGCTCATAATTTATTGCTCTGAATTAGGGGATAAATGTCACTAAGGCAAAATGATTAAGTGAGACCCATGAGAGTTTGTCCAAGGTTAAGCCTTATTGGATGAAAAGGGGAAGAGCAGAGGCTTATCAAATGTATACTTGACATGTGCAAGTTCTAAAGGGGATGAAAGCACTTTTGAAAATCTTTAAAATACAGAGATAATGTCCTGAATCTACAACAGAAAAGCAGAATACAAAGAGATAATTTTAAAATGGGGTAATAGAGCTTGCTAGGAAGAGACAATTCCCAGTTGAATTATAGTAGCCAGGTTCATGCTTAGCATTGAGGACACTCTGTGGTGCAGTGGTTAGAGAGCAGTACTGCAAGCTACTTCTGCAGCCAGTTGCCTAGAGTTTGGCAGTTCAAATCCCACCAGGCTCAAGGTTGACTCAGCCTTCCATCCTTCCGAAGTGAGTAAATGAGGACCCAAATTGTTGGGAGCAATATGCTGACTCTCTAAACTGCTGAGAGAGGGCTGTAAAGCACTATAAAGTGGTATGTAAGTCTAAGTGCTATTGCTACTGTATCAATCAAGCAATCTGAATAGAGCTGGAAGGGATCTTGGAGGTCCTCTAGTCCAACCCCCGGCTCAGGCAGGAAACCCTATACCATTTCAGACAAATGGCTGTCCAATCTTTTCTTGAAAATCTCCAGAGTTGGAGAATTAACAACTTCTGAAGGCAGGTTGTTCCACTGGCTAATTGTTCTAACCATCAGGAAATTTCTCCTTAGTTCTAGGTTGCTTCTCTCCTTGATTAATTTCCATCCATTGTTTCTTGTCCTGCCCTCTGGTGCTTTTGAAAATAAGTTGACCCCCCTTTTCTTTGTGGAAGCTCCTCAAGTATTGGAATATTGCTATCATGTCCCTCCCCCACAATCCTGGCCATACCCAGTTCTTGCAACCATTCTTCATATGTTTTTGTCTTCCGGCCCTTAATCATCTTAGTTGCTCTTCTTTGCATAGTGTGGTTTGTTTAAGTTTGATTTGGAATGTTACATACACTCAAAAACTATTTTTATTGTTAACCATGATTTAGCATGTAGCACAAAATCAGAAAAACTGAGTCTATTTAATAAATAGTAACTTAAAGTTTTGTGGTTTAAAATGATGTGTGCTTAAATTATTGGATGTTGTAATACCATAAGAATAGGTGCTTTAGGAAATGGCTTGTAAATTATAAGGTATACATTATCCAGAATATACTACTAGTGTGAACTTGGAAAACCAAGTGCCTCTTATCATCAAAGCTACTAAAGCTTTGAAGTCGTTGGACTGAACCTCAATTTACCCCTGTTTACTTAGAATAGATTTTTGTTAAGAATGTTTTTAATCCCATCTGTATTATTTTTATAAAGATCTCAAGGAGGCAAACATACCTAATACTCCTTCCTCCTCCTTCTCCTATTTTCCCCATAACCATGCAAGGTGGGTGGGAGACAGCGCCTGGCCCAATGTCATTCAGCCGACTTTCATGTCTAGAACTCAGTTTCCTGGTTTCTAGACTGGTGCCTTAATCACTTGTCCAAACTGGTTTTCTTTCAAGATTTCATAGTATCTTGAAATCTGTAGGTCTAAATTAATCATGACTTTTCATCCCATTAATTTGTATGCTCTCCTCTAAATCTGAGCCTTTACAATATTTATTCCTAAAATAAAAAAGCGAAATCTTCTTTGTGCTCAACACCTGTCCTATGATTTCGTGGACGTGTCCACATGGTTTTCTTGACTTAGCTTATAACCCTGGGCTTTCTTTGTGGTCTTCAATCCAGGCCTGCTCTTCAAGGTCAGCCATGGTGGAAGAGCATAAGGAACCCCTGCTTACAGGGTTTGCTATCTCAGCAGACTTGAGTGCATAGCTTTTTATTGGAAGAGTTCAGTGGAAAACCCATGAATTAATTTAGGCAAGGAGAAGGCTTTTCACTGTATTTAATAAATTACATTTTGGGTGTATTGCCCTTAGGGAAATCCCCCTACTGGCTCTCCATATGTTATAACTGCACCCAAAATAATTGTATTAAACAGCTGTCTACTATGGCTGGTATTAACAGATCTTCTCAAATCATGTTTGAATCCCATCTTGCTGAGAAAGTATAATCAAAGTGGCTTTGCCAGAGATATTGCTTAAAATGTGTTTTTTTTTCTAAATGAAACCTGGTTATCCTCAGAGATTTGGTGCCATCAGAACTAAATTCTTAAAGACTGGACTAAAATCCACATGTGGTTGGAGAAAATGACGAAAAAACATATAGACTTGAAACCAGAGATATTTTTATTGGGAGTTTTACCTGAAATATATAGTAAAGACTTGAAATACCTGATTGTAAATGTATTAACACCGGCTAGGATTGTATTTGCTAAAAACTGGAAAAATGAGAAGATACCATCACAGGAGAAAATCATTAAGAAAATATTGGAATGTGCTGAAATGAGTAGATTGACATTTGAAATTAGAGAACAAGAGAGCAACAATTTTATAAAATTTGGGATCTTTTCTATCAATGGTTAGATAACAAAGTACAGTAATGAAATATGTAGATTTCTAGAAAATAATAAATATATAAAGATGTACTTCTTTTTTATTATAACTACAAAATGATTTTAGGATAGATTTGGGATGATAATATGAACTGTTATACAGTAAATTAAGTAAATTATGGTTATCTTGTAAAACATGAATGAATAAAAGTATAGTCAAATGATTGATTAATAATGATACTAAGGTATTTAGTTTTTGATTGACAATATGAGATTATATGTAATGTAATTGTAATTGAAGACTACGAAATGGAAGCACAAAACAATTTGTAAACCAACTGGCACACTGTATGTACACCTATGGAAGACAGCTTGATGTTTTGTTTGTTTATGTTTGTTTTTAAAAACCAATAAAATCTTTTTTTTAAAAAAAAGAACTAAATTCTTAATCCAGCAAGTCAGATTTCTTGCTTCAGGTTCTGACGTTTGCTAGGAAATAATGGGAAGAAAGCTCTCTGAATTTGATTTCAATTACTAAGCAGACAGTGCTGCTGAGATCTAGATGTATATGCACTTGAGCCCTAAGATCTTGCTTTTCTATTATTAACCTATTGAAGGTAACTAGGAAATAAGCTGTATAGACTTTGACTGCCCAACATATGGTGTTCCCTGTAGGCTTCCATGCCTTCTGTTGTCTTCCTTCTCCCTGAGGTTTGATCTTTATTTTCTAAATAGTCCTAAACCAGCAAAAATATTTCTCCAGACTACCAGTGATAATGAATAAAATCCAGTAGTCCCTTCCATTGAGAAGCTCTTTCATGTGGAAAGAAAATATCTACCTTGCAAAAAATAACCATTTTATTTATAATGCCCCTTTCCCCACTAAGGTACATTCCAGTCACTATTAAAATTAAAAAATAAACCCTAACAACAATTAAAATTATATGAACTCAATAAAATCCCCAAATATTCTTAATGTATTTGCACTTCCAGTAATGTAGTAGTAGTAGTAATAGTAGTAGTAGTAATGTACTATTGTTTCTACAACTTGGATGATAGTAACCAGAATAAGACAACTCACCATGGCCAACTCACTGTGGAACAACTTGCCATGGCCAAATCTCCATGCTGCAGGACTATTCAAAAATTTAATTTCTTTAAAATAATGTAAATATATATATACATATATATATATATATATATATATACATATATATATATATAACATATATTTTGTCCTTTAATACTCTAATAATATTTTATAGGGCTGTCAACAGGTATGGGGAGTATATATCCCTTAGTTCTATTTCTAAAGTTATCTGTATGTGTGCAAAAACTCCATGAAACTTCTCAAACCTGTATATCCTCTGTTTTGCATACAGGCATCTTCCTCAAAGATGGAAACCTTACAGATAAACATTAGCATTGTCAAAATATCATATTTAAAAGGAAAAGGCGGAAGGAGCTAGCAAAAGCTCAGTATTTGGAGGAGCTAAGAAAAGCACTCATTTTGTAGATGAAACAACTAATGAAATACATAAGGGCAAAGTATAATTTCTATAAGTAGTTCCAGAGAACATCATTTCCCTCAATTTCTCCTTGGTACAAAATGCACATCTAGCCATGGATTTTTGCTGTAGCCAGCAGGAATGGAACAGGCGGGAAATGAGAAGGCAGCAATTCTCTGGTCAGGCGGATACTGGCAACTTCCTCAAGCAGCGTGTAGCAAGAAGACTAGTGGTGTCAGGAGAAATAGCCATTGCTCACCATCTTCTGTGCTGGTCTGCAGCCCCTGTTAGGCATGTGATTTACAGTTAATTCCCTTATCAGAACTATTTTTAAAATCTCACAAAACTCCATCACTGATAGCATCAAAGAAATCCCAAAGTGTCTTGGGAAAATGGCAACAAAAGAAAGCCAGAGTCATTATAGTTTAGGCGTTGAATTAGAATCAGACACCCAGATTCAAATCTACCTACAAATGTTGAAGGACATTAGGTGATATTATTTCCTTTCAGTCCAATCTACCTCACAGAGTGTTTGCTGTGGGAAAAAATTGGGGAGTCAGTGCTATGTACCCAGTCTTGAGTTCTGGAAAAAGCAACTAAGTAAATGAATAAGAGATCCATTAGACCAAAATGATATAATAAATGTTTCCTTATTTATTATGTAAAATGTTGCACAGTCAAATCAAAAGTTTTAGCTAATGGAGAGAAGACAGATTGCAACAACTTATAAAAACCTTTCAGAGCTTCATCTAAAGTGTAAAATAATTTTCTCTAGAAATGCATGAGTGAACAGTCAGATTTTAGCCTCTCCAAGCCAGCTTTCTTGCACAGAATAAATACGGTACTTTATTTTGCTGTTCTCCATCCAAGCAATAAGATGCCTGTAATTATTGTTTTGTCTGCAAGAGCCCGGCAAATAATTCAAAGAAATGTTTTGCCACTTTTCATTTAAATTAGCCTATATAGAATTTGTTCTGTTAAAAATAATCATTTCAGCCAAGAAACAGCTGGCATCATGGGCTATGGAGGGCAACCTTCCTGCCAACTATTTAGATGAATTCTAAAATGATTATTAATGGACCACTTTCTAAAAAGCCTCGAATTCAAGGTTAGATTAAATTCTGCTACAGTAATAGAAGCAAGAAACCTTTCAAGCATTGATAATAAACTTCCAAGGAGATCTTCTGAATGTCCATTATATAAAATATATATTTATGTCATCTTCGGAATTACTGAGAGGTTATACAATAAATATAAATACAGCTAAACAATGCAAGACAATTGAGAAACACAATTCAAAAAAAGTGATATATTAAATGCAATATTTATGTATTAGATTTGTGTAGCCCCCTCCCTCCCCATCTCACATAAATGACTCTGGGTGGCTCACAATTAAAACCACTGACAAAAAACCAAAGCAAAACAAAACATATATAATCATGTTCAAACTGGGAAACCAATTCAGGTGAGTTACAAAAACATTCAAAGCATTAAGCATAACCCCTGAATGGACTCTATGCCACAACCAGATCCTTTCAAAAGGCAATTGTAAGGAAGGCCATTCTAATCTAACCATTCAAAGGAGTTATTATTTTTGGTAAAGTTGAACCCCTAGAGCAGAAATCACTAGCACGTAAGTGCGAGGGGAACCTTTATCTTTAACAGCTTTCAGTGTCATTAGCATGGTTAGTTGCACAGTTAGCCAGATGTTTGACATTTTTGTCCATCTATCAAGTCCTCCTTAAGAAAATGGATAGGTGAATGTTGTTATTTGATGGTGTTAAAAACATTATCACAGCATTTAAAGCTGGTCCAAATAAAGTTGCCTTTTGCAATCAATAGTGAGTTTGTCAATGCTGCTGGTATTTAAGTATTGCTCTAGATGTTTTGGGATTACACCCAACTATCTTTGTTTTCTTTTGCCATAATCGTTCTTCTTCATTCGCAGGTTTGTACTTTGTGATTTTTCTCAACTTTATTTTCTCCTGTTCTGCTGTCTCCAGGTTTTGCGACATCCGTTATGCAGTTTTGTCTTTCTTATCAACAACGGTTAAGTCTGGGGAGTTATGTGGTAGGTGACTGTCTGTTTGAATGCCAGAGTACTTTAGCATCTTCATTTTCCTATCACTTTATCTACTTAGTGGTTACGCCAGTTCTTGCTTGCAGGCAAATGGTATTTCTTGCAGAACTTCCAGTGCACCATTCTTGCTACTTTGTCATGCTGTTGTATGTAGTCAGTCAGTGCAGCAGCTAACTAGATGGTCCAATGTTTGTTCAGCTTCTTTTATTATTACTGTCATTATCATTATTAAATATGTGCCACCACTTGTCAACAACTCTTGGCAGCTTGCAACAATCTAACAATAAAATCAACAAAAGATAAAAGATGGCAAGTGCGATGAAGCAAGAAATCTCCTTCTTCTGTCTTCACAGTTTTTCTAAATAGCAGCAGAATGGAGGGTCACCTGGCTGTCAGCTGCAACCTCATTTTAGAGGGCAGGTGATACTACAGAGAAAAAGGCATGCTTTCAGAACCCAGCAGATGCCATTGTTTAATTAGAGGAACCTGGAATGACTACCTACCCTGTAGGTTCAAATCACATGGGTAGAGTAACCAGACCCTATGCTGTGTAGGACTTTTGCTTCCAGCACCTGGAAGCAAACCGGCAACCAGTGGAGCTCACAAAGCACAGTTTTATAGGGCATACTGAAGCATGCTCATTACTGCTTACACACCCCTGCATTCTGGACCAACTGAAGTTTCCAGGTGGTTTCCAAGAGCAGCCCTATATAGAGCACATTGGAGTAGTCAAGCCACGAGGTGACTAGGACATGAGTGACCGTTGGAAGGGTCCCCTAAACTAAAAAAGGGAGCAACTGGTACTGCAGATGGGGTTGTACAAAGGTCTTCCTTGCTACAGCTGGCATTGCTCTTCAGGCAGAAGCTGGGAGTCCAGAAAGACCCCTAGATTGCACACTAACATTGAAGGGGGAAATCCTATTCCATTCAGAGTCAAAAGATGGAATATCCCAGATTTGGGTGCCCCAAATACCCACAGATGCTTGTTCTTTGCAGAACTGAGTTGGTGGTAGTTCTCCCCACTCCATTCAAGCCCACTTCTATCAGCTGGAAATCAATGTTACATAAACCAAGGAATTTCCTCCCTCTCCCTTTATGGTAATGTATTAGCATGTGAGACTTTAGAGGGGGAGAGCTCCTTGGGCAACCAAAATCCTGAAGTCAGAATTGCACCATAGAGAGGGAATTGCTACCATATAGAATAACAAGAGCCTTTAGTGAAGATCTCAGGATGTGGGTGAGCTGATTCAGGGGAAATGCTCTTTGTTAGGCTGTACTCATATTCATCATGCTATGAAGCAGCAGTAGATATATGTTTCTGTTACTTTCTGCTGTAAAGGCAATATGATGGATGAAATGAGTAAAATGTTGGATCTTGGACTGAGAAATCTTGATTTCAGTGCTGTCTTACTTCTGAAGTTTACTAGGAAGTATTGGGCATTCCATTATCAGTTTATACGGGTGTAGGCTTTCACAGCTGGTATTTGTTGGGCAGTGTTGGGCTTCAGGGTTTATTGACCATGATCTAGAGAATAGATTTCTTGATATTTCACCAGGAACTGTGGTTGCAATCTTCAGAGGCAAAGAGATCTGCCAAACAGACCATAGCAAACAGAACAAGGACTGACTGGGCTGCTATCTTTATAGCCAAATGTCCAACACCACCAAAACGACTGATTGGGATTAGGTACAAACTAATAACTAGAGACAAGCCGTCATCAACCTGCACAGCAATTAGAAACCAGCTCAGTCAGGGCCAATTAGAAGTTATGGATGGGACACTGTCCACTATTAGCTGTTTAATTTATTCTATATCACTGTTTCTCCGAGTAACCTGAAGGAAGAGTAAAAGGTTTCGTATGGGTCATCCTGCAACCAAGGTGATATCAGTGCTAACACATGATCAGATGTGGAGACCAAGTTCAATAAGATACATTTTTCAACCTTTGCAGGGAATTATAAGGAGGGAAATATTGAAGCTGACAGCATGACAATAAACCATGGAAGCTGCTGGATGACAATGCACTTAATGTTTTTAATTTATTTCCCTGACAGTGCATTTGTGGTCTGGGCACAGTCTGCTACTTCAGGAAAACACCAAAGAATGATTTCTTTGAACTCAATAGCTCCTTCACTATAGTCGCCTATACTGAGATAACCTCTCTTCTAAACAATTAAACAACTCTCATTTAGAAGACTAAAAAGGAAGGGCATCCAAAAATAATAATAATAAGTGAGAGGAAGGGATGTCAGCAGTAATCCAGGCAGAGCAGCTTAGGTACGTCTCCATATTCTCATGACTGGGAATAGAATAGAACTCCTTCAGGTTCCCATGAATAATTCATGCCAATTTTAGCCCATTCTTCCAATTTATAGATGAAAAATAAACACACATGCCTTGACCACTTTTGTTTAGATGCCACCCCATGAGTAGATTGTGCTGTCTGAAGTTTTGACAGAGAAGGAAAAAACGAGATGCAGGCAGCTCAGTATTACTTTTCAAAATTTGCCTAATGACTGTCAGCTACTGTCTGCTTTTGTGAGATTATGGAAGAGGGGAGTTTCTCTAGGTGAGAGCAAGGATGGTGGAGGGTGTGCATTAAGAGCCTGAGGTAGTGATATGGAGAGTCCTAGTTTTCCAACAACATTTCCATGTCACAGGGGAAAGGAAAACAAAGAGAAAGGAAAACAAAGGGAAAGGAAGGAGAAAGGAAAGGGGAAGGGGAGGGGAGGGGAGAGGAGAGGAGAGGAGAAAGGAGAAAGGAGAAAGGAGAAAAGAGAGGAGGAGAGGAGAGGAGAGGAGAGGAGAGGAAAGGAAAGGAAAGGAAAGGAAAGGAAAGGAAAGGAAAGGAAAGGAAAGGAAAGGAAAGGAAAGGATGCCAAATAGATCTGGAACTCATTTTGTTTAGGAACATGATGAAATGTGTGTGGATACTATTAGATGAAGAATTATTGTGGCCTGTGGGAATGAGCTTGGAAGACAAGAGGAAGAGTCAGTCAGTAAGAGGCATCTTAACTCATAGAATTGATGGGATTGTGTCAAATATTTCAGAAAGGACCTTCCCTAGTTTTGGGGACTGTAAAAGGGATAAGTTGATAAATATACTTTCAGGCATGCGACATTATATGTTAATGTAACCTTACAATAAAGTGAGAGCTAGAACTACTTCTGGGTGTGCTTTTTATCTGGACTGTCTTGAAAGGCTGCCAATAACTGTTCTCTAAGAACACATTCCCATAATGCAGCCTTTTTTTTTCATCCCAAGCTCATACCTGAGATTGCTTAACTTGCTATGATCTAATATTAAGGTGGTGAGGAAAAATTTGGTGTACTGTATTGGTTAAAGGCATAGAGCTAGAAACCAGGAGATCACAAGTTCTGGTCTTCCCTTAGGCAGAAAGCCAGCTGGTGGTCACTCTCTCTCAGCCCAAGGAAAAAGGCAATAGCAAGCCACTAATAAAAATCTTGCTAAGAAAAATATATTATGCATAATATAAATTACCTAAATAAATAAAATAAATCAATTTGATATTTGGTGCTTCTTTGCATAATTATTTTGGCTTGACCAACATGATCAAATGGGAATTTTTCAAGCACAAATCATGCATTATGCAGACATTTCATTTTCATGGGTCTAGTGGTTCCATGCAAAACTATTAATGATGTTTTTTTAAATTGCCCTGACAAATAGGAAGTAAGCATGTCAATGCAGGCATTTTGGGGCACACATGCCCCAACTGATAGGTGCTATTGCTGATGGTTGGTTGATGGTCAGAATTAGGGGCTCATATAAATCCATCTTGAACTAAAAATAAAATTCAGAGCACTTTTTCTGAAATCTGAGGATGCAGTGAAGATCTGATGGTTGACTCTAAATGAATGTGTGGAAACAACCACCAGTTGTGCCCCACCAGATTCTGACATCTCCTGTCATGCAGTAGGAAGATGGGATTCAACCAAGCTTTGGGTGATTGTTCTGGCTCAGACCAGGGCAGAAGTATACAGTGACTTTCAGGATGTAAAATCTGCAGTGGATAAGAAGACATGGGAGCAGGAACAGTCTATCAAGCAAGGGCTGCCTTCAACATGAAGCAGAAGACATAGGAGCCAAACTTTGTAATGTGTCTCTTTAACTTTAAATAATCTGAAGCTTCAAGAATGTGACACAATAAATTCAGTGTTCTCCATCAGCAGTTCAAACCATGAAGGGTTCCTGACATGATCAGTGTGACTGTAAAATTGATTTTGTATCTGAGTAATTGGAAAAATTGAGTTACATTGATGCTTTTTATATTAACAGTCCAAATGCAAAATTCATCCCATCTCTTTGAGCTATCCTTCCCCAAGATGTAAAATTAGTTTTTTAAAAATAAAACCATGTGGCAGCTCAAGAGAATAAAAATAGCATTTTTAAAAGAACTCTCTAAATTAAATAGCACAAATTGAACTCTCAAGATAGCATCAAATACATCCTCCCACCCAGAAATCTTTGCCTGTCTGCTGACTGAGACAAGCATTAAAATACCACATGTATACACCCAAGAGACCATCTATTCAGATATTTTTATATCACTGATACCAACTGTTTCTGCCTCCATTGCTTACAATGTAGCAAATGAAATGGCAGGTTTTACATATCCTCCAAACTATCATGTACTGAAGTGCAAATGGGGTTTTTTTTTGTTTTTTTTTGTTTTATTAGTATAATATATTAAAATTCCATTTCAATCGAACAGTGTGTTGTCTGGGTACAATTATTTATTTATTTTAATAAATTTTATTGATTTTACAATTAAAACAGACCAACACATACATAAATGTAAGAGGGGGGGAAGAAAGGAAGAAGAAAATAGAAAGAAAAAGATAGAAAACAAAAACATTTTCATCTTCAACAGTTTGTGAGACCTCCTTTTTATCCTTATTTTATGCCATATACACACTTAATCCTTACATATATATGTATATCACTACTATGGTTCTATCCTATCCTCTTTTGCATTTTAGTGTGAAATCTATCTTTGGTCTATCCATTTGTACCAGAAGTTCCAGCTGTTGTAGTATATTGAAGTGTCTTTATTTTTTAATGCCAAGGTTAATTTGTCCATTTCTGCACAACCTGAAATTTTTTGAATAATCATCTCCTCTGATGGAACATGAGGCTGTTTCCAACATTGTGCAAAAGCCAGTCTGGCCGCTGTCAAAATATGTATTATTATATATTTCACTTTTTGGGGTATTTGTTTATCAAAGATCCCTAATAGAAAGGACTCTGTTTAGAATTCGATCTGTTCTCTTGTCATTTCCCCCAGCCAATTTTTAATTTTCTGCCAATATTTTTGAGCTTCTGTACAGGACCACCACATGTAGAAGAAAGTTCCCTCATTTTTTTTTTTTTTTGCATTTCCAGCAATTCGGACTCATACTGGGGGTGCATCTTTGCTAATCTTGAAGGAGGAAGGTGCCATCTATAAAACATTTTATAGGCATTTTCTTTGTATGCTACTGATTTTGTAATTTTATTATTTCGACCCCAGACCTTTTCCCATTCTATTATGGTGATACTACATCCTATATTCCTACTCCAGGCTATCATATTCCCTTTTACAATTTCTTCTTCTAATTCAATTTCTATTAAATAATTATAAAAATTTTGTTATATTTTTTTTGCCTGATCCTAATAAAATTTTATCTAATTGCTGGAGTTTATTATTAATTCCAAATTCTTTCTTGTCCTGTTTATATCTACTTTGAATTTGAAGATATGCCCACTGATCAACTTTTAGTCCCCGATCTTGAAGTTCTTGCCGCGATTTCAGATTTCCTTGCGTATCCAATAGGTCCTTATATTTAATCATTTTAGTAATATCCAGATTATTTGGGTGAATCATCGCCTCCATTGTTGAAATCCAAATTGGTATTTTTAAATAGTGTTTTTTCTGTATTTTCTTCCAATTAGCCAATAATGAATCTCTGATTAGGTGTCTGTGAAAATATTTCTGGCTAGCTTTCCCAACATTCCATAAAAAAGCATGCCACCCCCTCTGCAAGTCATGGCCTTCAAAGAATAACATTCTCTTATTGGTTAAATTCACCCATTCCTTCAACCATACTAAAGAGGCTGCTCTATAATACAATTCCCAATTTGGAAGTGCCAGCCCTCCCCTGCTCTTCATATCCTGCATTGCCTTTAAGTTTATTCTAGGTTGGGTACAATTATTTTTAGGCAAACATAATCAAGGTGTTTACAATAACATATATCACAGTAACATTAATACTGTAGTATTTTGTGTGTCCATTTTAACAAATTTCCATTTTAACATCCTTTTTATGTCCCTTTCTTTCTAACTTTTGTTTTTATTGTCTAGGCATCAATAAAATAAGACCCATGTCAAAAAGTATTCAACAGTGAAAGGACACAGGGCGAAAAACATCCTGCTGCCAAGAAGGCTTTATGCCCATTTGCACTACTTAGGTGACCCGAGGACACAGATAAACCTCCAAGTGGCCTCAATGACTCTCTAAAAAGAATGCAAATGATCAGCTGTCTTCAAGGAATATAAATCCTTCCATTCCCCACTATCTAGTTAGAGCTGAAGAGGTTTCTTGGATGAGAAGCGAAACATCTTCAAAGAAAAAGTCAAGTTGCCTCCTGAAAAAGCACCTTTGGGAAGACTATGATTAAAAATCTCTATAGACTATATAATTCATTCCTTTCCATTTAATCTAAATCCCCCTCATTCCTCTCTTAACAATTAAACATTACAAAATAGTAGCAATAAGAATTACATCTCATCATCATCATCAGAAACTTTCTGCAAAGGTCAATGGCACAATGGAAGACATGGTTGCTGGGTTAATAGTGGGAAAATTAACTGGGAAAAGTTAATATCACTGACTTACTGACTACAAGTAAGTCCAAATGAAGAATAGAAAAGAGAAACAGCAAAGCATAGCATTACATTTATTTGATTGATTGATTGATTTGATACAAGATAATAGGTATAAGTATAAACATGAGTAAGAATACAGGAAATAGGTACAAATAAATGGGGACAATAAGACAGGGACGGGAGGCACAATGGTGCACTTATGCATGCCCCTTACAGACCTCTTAGGAATGGGGTGAGGTCAATTGTGGATAGATTGAGGTTAAAGGAGTGGGGGTTAGAGGATGTAACAACAGAGTCAGGTAGTGCATTCCAGGCATTGACCACTCTGTTGCTGAAGTCGTACTTTCTGCAATCAAGTTTGGAACAGTTAATATTGAGTTTTTATCTGTTGTGTGCTCCTGTATTATTGCTGTTGACTGGTAGGACATTGTAGCAAATAATTTTGTGTACTACACTTCAGTCTAACCATAGGCGGCATAGTTTAAGATTGGCCAAGCCCAAAATTTCAAGCCTGGTGATATAGGGTATTCTGTTGCGAGCAGAGGAGTATAGTACCCTTCTTGTGAAATACTTCTGGACTCGCTCAATTGTATTAATGTCTGATATACAGTGCGGATTCCAGAAAAATGAGCTCTTTTCAAGTATTGGTCTAGCAAAGGTTTTGTATGCCCTAGTTACATGGTAAGTACATAAAAATAGCAAATAAAACAAGGCCTGGCAATGGCTAAGAGTAGGAAAATTGAAGAAAGAGATGGAGGGAGGGATAATTCTGGCTGCACAAGGCAAGCCTTAAGAACAAATGCATACAAATCACAATTGAAAAGACAACAACAGACAGCAAATATACCTCTACAAAGAAGCTCAAGAATTAGTTAGCTGCTGCAAGAAGATGGCACAGACTGACAACAAATAACAGTATGACAATGCTGCATTGGAATATCTTCAAGAAATACCATTTTTCTGCAAGCAAGAATTGATGGAGACTACAAAACAGACAAAGTAGCAGAGAATGAAGAAGCCAAACTGCTCTGGGACTTTTAAATTCAAACAGACAAAATACCTACACTTAACTCCCCAGACTTAACAACTGTCAAAAAGAAAGACCAAAGAAAAGGTCTGGATAGTGCTGAAGATAAGCAGAATAAGAAAGAATGAACTGGAGAAAATCACAAAATACAAACACTAGCAAATAGAAATAGAATGACCGTGGTAAAAGAAAGGAAATAGTAATAGATGTTTTGGGTGCAAACCCAAAATATCTGGAGCAGCACTTGAACACCATCAGAATTGACAAAATCACCATTTGTCAATTGCAAAAGGCAGCTTTATGTAAAACAGTTTAAATCCTGTGATGATGCCTTTAACACCATCAAACAACATCTGCCTACCTCATGCTTGAGAAGGACTCAATAGGTGTACAAAAATGCCAAACATCTGGCTATCCAACATCACAAAGGAAGTAAGTCACTATTTTTACCAGTCAAATAAACTAAATTTATAGGGTTTTTTTTTACTTCCTCCACCCAGCCTTACTTAAGTCCTATAGATAAAAATCTTCTTTTTCTACTCTTTTTGTTCCTTCTTTTGAAGCTTTTTATTCAAGTCAATTTGTGCTTTTCATCAAATCATTCCAATCAATCTCTCATATTTTAGTTTAAAAGGTTAGTCCACATGACCCTTTGGGTAAATTATTTGAGTGTCTTTTTTTTAATCATTCAATTACACTTGTAACTTCCATCTCTGTCTTGTACATTGTAATTTTTAAGGCCCATTTTAAATCCATTTTGATCAGCCTCCAAGAAGTTCCTTCATCTTCAGTGACAAGTTTTAGTTCCATAAATAGTTAAAAAGCTCAAACACTTCACATGCTCACGGATCAAAACTTTCCTTTAAAGTAGCCATCATATGCCTTAGTAATTAACCTTCAAAGGCTTGTTTTGCATTGAATGTAAATCAAACAATTTTTTCCCACACAAGAGGATCTTTCTAATTAGTTTCAAAATCTTTCTTTAAATCAGCTCACAAAGCCTTAGCATTTAAACTGTTTTAATAACTCTAAAATCTAAAGTCACTCATTTGTTGAATATTGCAAAAATTTACATACAATTATAATAAAATATTAAAAAGCTGAAAATATATAGTTTCCTTTCTCTTAAACAGATTGAAGAGACACTCTCCCAGCAGCTTATGGACTTGACATTCTGAAGGTTTTTCAATCTTAAAGAGGTAGTACAAAACAATAAACTCCAAAATGATTAAAAATATTAGGTTTGGTCAAACCTTGAGTCCATGAAGGCTTGTATGTACAGCTCCAGGCACAACTGAATTCATAATTCATGGGGAGGAGAAAAAATGCAGGCACTAGCTTATCTTGCGTTAGTAGAAGTAGAATGGGATGACTCTCCACGTCCAATGCATGGTGGCCAATTCACCACAACTAACTCATTGCGGGACACCTCACTGCGGCCAACTTGCTACAGGAAAATTCAATTCAATTTAATTATTTCAAATTTCAAATATTTTGTCATTCACATTTCATTCTGTCCCTCCTGGTGCATCCTTTCTTTAATGATTCTATTCCACTATTTCTTTGATATTAGTGAAACTCTTCTCCTGTGGTGAGTGGGCCATGGCGAGTTGTCCTAATGAAACAAACAACATGTTAAAAAGTTATATTTATGTAGTTACTTACCAAACACATCTAAATTATATTAAAGTAATCAAAATATCTTTACAATCCCCACAACTTTTGAGCACCCCTAATGTTTAGAAATTGAAAGTTGAAAAATTTGACACATCCTATAATAAATAAATGTCCTATGGTGAGTTGGCAATGGCCATGGTCCTAGACCCCACCAGGAATGCCTTGTAAGCATGGAATTTGGTGAAGATGTCATCGTGCAGATGACATCATCTGCCCATCTCTAGCTGTCCAGAGGCCTTTAATTTTCTATGTTGCAGGAAGAAAATTCACTATCCAACAACAAATCAGGGGGTGTGGATCTGGTTTGCACTTTGGATCAGATGCCAGAGCATTGTTTTAATCTTGGAATTTGCTACTTTCAGGCTTTTGGTGGAATTATAATGCCTTGCAGGGTTTTCTTTTTACAGGATTGTAAAATATATTGACCTGATATGCTAGGTTTGTTAGTCTCCTTGGAAACAAAAATCCAAGCTACATATCTTATTGGAGAACTTTGTTGCTATTATTATTTACGCACACGCGCACAGCTTTTGAAGGTGTGCTGCAGAGCTTCCTTTCCTTTCATGTGGCTTACTTCCTTTGAAAGTTATGGGCAGCAGTGATATCTTTTCCAGGGATGTGCATGAGCCTAAATAAAAGATCTACATCATGTTAATTTTAATGAGTGGATTTTATAAAGCAACTTTTCTCAGACTTGAATAGAAGCCACGAAGTTGGGTTGCTTTAATGAGCAGCAGAGAGCTACTGTTCTTGTGTGAAGTCTGAAGTACTTCCTCCGATTCATTTTTGACACGTTCACTGCCCTACTTAGCAACTACTGCAACAGAAAGCATTTATCATGATTCTGAGTTTTTATTCACTTTTACCTCTGAGTTCATCCTTTGAAAGTGCAGACTTACGTATCTACTGTCAGATTTGTATCCCACCTTTTCTCCAAAGATTCAAAGGTGCTTACCGAGGAAGCACTGTCTCAGTTATATCTCTACAAATCTCCTGTGAAATCACTTGGGCTAGTTCTTAGTCATCACATCATGCTAACATTCAGTCAAAAGGGAGAAATGGAACTAGAGTTACTGTGCAAAAATGCACGCCATCAATGTTCTGTGAGTGAAATGGAAAGAAGGAAGGAAGGAAGGAAGGAAGGAAGGAAGGAAGGAAGGAAGGAAGGAAGGAAGGAAGGAAGGAAGGAAGGAAGGAAGGAAGGAAGGAAGGAACTTAAAATGTAATTTTAAACACAAATAAACAAAAATTAAAAGAAGAATTTTATAAGCAAAGTCCCTTTAGAAGAAAATAATTAAAGTAACTGGAGTTGTAAAATGTTTCAAATTTGAAACACCTCATTTCATTTGAGTTTGTTGGAACTGAGAACAATTGTAAAACACTAATATTCTATCTTAAAACACTGACATGGGTGGGGGCAGTTTTGGTTCCCTTCAAGTAAGGTTGGAGAAAGCAGTTTGAATTCTCAACTGTACCATCCTTGAAGCATTCCAAATGCTAATATTTTACACATGACTGACATTACTCTTGATGAGCTGTAAATATTCATATTGCCATTCTAGATGTTTTAGTACAGTATTGTATTGGAAGAAAGAGTTAAGTGGGAGATGGCACAAGCCACAAGATTCAGAATAACAGAGGTGGAAGGGACCTTGTAGTCCAACCCCCTGTTCAATAGCAATAGCATTTAGACTTCTATACTGCTTCATAGCGCACTCTCTAAGCAGTTTACAGAGCAGCATTTTAATCCTCCCCCCACAACAATGGGTCCTCATTTTACTGACTTCAGATGGATGGAAAGCTGAGTCAACCTTGAACTGGTCAGGATCAAACTCTGGCAGTGGACAGAGTTAGCCTGCAATACTGCGTTTTAACCACTGTACCACCACAACTCAAGCAGGAGACCCTATACCATTCCAGAAAAATGACTGTCCAATCTCTTCTTTAAAACTTCCACAATTTTTGGAGGTAAGCTATTCCACTGGTCATTCTCACTGACAAGAATTTTTTCCTTTATACGAGTAGGATCTTCTTTTGTTAAGCTTCCATCCATTACTTCTTGTCTTGCCCTCAAATGCTTTGGAGAATAGGTTGATTCCCTCTTCTCCACACAGTCCCTCAAATATTGGAAGACTGCTATCATGTCACTCCTAGTTCTTCTCTTTATCAGACTAAATATACCTACCGTTCATCCTATGTTTTAGCCTTTGTTCTTTGACTCTTTCTAGAGGTTCACCATCTTTTTTGTATCATGGTGATCAAAATCAGATCCAAATATTCCAAGTGTGGTCTTACCAAAGCAGAATAAAGCAGTAGTAACATTTCATATGGTCTCGATACTATCCCTCTGTTGATGCAGCCTAGGATTGCATTGGCTTTTTTGGCAACTGCAGCACACTGCTGGCTAGCACTGCCCACTAGATCAAAATTATGCATGTTGAGCCAAATATCATATATTCTATACCTGTGTGTTTAGCTTTTCTTACTTATGTGTAAAACCTTACTTTTCTCACCACTGAATTGCATTTTGTGAGAAGGGTCAGTGTTCAAGTTTGTCAAGATACTTCTGGATTTTGACCCAATCTTCTAAAATGTTGACTATTCCCCTCAGGTTGGTGTCATCTGCAAATTTGATGAGTTCCCCTTCTACTGTCTCATAAACTATCAAATTGTTTGTGAAGATGTTGATGAGTACTGGGCCTAAGAACCTTGGAATACCCCACTGCATGCTCCTCTCTGTGTAGATTTAGTTCCACTGAGGACTACACATTGTACAGATAGTTAACTAGGTATGAATCCATCTGGTGGTAGTATTGTCGATCCCACATTTTTCTATCTTACCAATAGGTTGTGGTCTATTTTGTCAAATGCCTTACTGAAATCAAAGTGTACTAAGTCCCCAGCATTTCACTGGTCCATTAATTTAGTCATTTTATCAAAGAATGCAATAAGGTTTGTCTGGCATGATCTGTTTTTGACAAACACTTGTTGACTTATAGTAATAGCTTTGCTTGTTTCTAACTGTTCTCAGACCTGTTACTTGATTATATTTTCCATGATCTTCCCAGTATTGATGTCAGGCTGTTTGGTCTGGATTCATTTCCCCCCCTTTTTGAAGATCAGAACACAACAGCTCTGGTAATTCCCCAGTGCTCCAGGGTCTTTGAACAATATGGTTCAGTGATCACATCACATCTGCCAGAGGACCATTTCCAAAGGACTTGCTTCACTCTCAAGAACTACAGCATCTCGCTAAAGCGGCCCACTTCAAACTGGAATTCCTAAACACATCCCCACTAAGTCCATCCATCTTGTTTTCTCTGTTTTTGCAGCCTTTCACTAGATTAATACTGTGAATATCCAGAATTCAATATGATGAGTCCTGTTGCAGTTTTCATGCTATTATTGTTGAGATTTCTTCCTAACACAACAGACCTTTTGATATGTCTGATATTTCGAGCTTTGCTGAAAGTTGTGCTCTACTTCTCTTGGAGGTTGGATAGGCTCTGGTCCTCTCTTTTTAACTGCTAGTGTTGCTCCTGAGGATTACCTTTCTTCTGTGCTGTTTAAGTACAAGTGTTTGAGAAAAAAGTCAAGATTCTCATTGTTTTGGATTCTGGACCAAATCCAAAGCTACTGGAGAGATAGGGAGAATCCAAATGCTTTTCTCACCTTTAGTACCAAGCTTATTCCTCAGATTTTTTTTTTTTTACAGTTCAGCCTTCTGAATTCTCACTTGCTTTAAAAAAGATTCATACTTTCTATCTCCAAGCAGGATGTCCCTCTGTGTGTGAGCATCTTGCCCTCTGGGAAGATTTCATTGTTTCTCCGCCTGTCTGGCAGGTTGTCTAAGGCTTGTAGCCTGACATTCTCAAATGATCCATAATGCAGAATGATTTATGAGTGGAGGGTATCAGATGCAAGCCGTGGGTACAGCATAGAGCCAGATCACCATGGCTTAAATAGAAGCCAATGTAGGCAGCCATGGATTCTACCTACCATGCAGCTTGCAATGAATGCAGATTCTTGCAGATCACACTACAAAGAGAAATGAACCAATCCTTCAATCAATACTGAATTGAACCAAGTGCAGGAATTATTACTGAGCCAGCTTCCACACATTTCAACTGAATCAATTGTCTGCTGTCATTGTCGGATTTGTGGATCGCCAGTGTTTGATTCTTGATACTAGGCAAGATAGTTGACTGTGAGCTGTATTCATTTTTGTTTTGAAGGGGCATTCAAAACTGCAAAATGGTGGAAAACTTCTTTGCAAGTGCATCCATTGTTGGAGGTAGCTTGACCAATTGACTTAGGCCTAGAGTCTGTAAAGCACTGGGGAACTACAAGAATGAATTTTATTTTATTTTTTTCATATTTTCATTTTTAAACATTTAAAATTCACACATCCTAAAACTGAAATATTTAAGATACTATTACAGGTAGTCCTCGACTTATAATCACAATGGAGCCCAAAATTTCTGTTGCTAAGGGAGACACTTGTTAAATGAGCTTTGCCCCCATTTGACAACCTTTCTTGCCTCAGTTGTTAAGTGAATCGCTGCAGTTGATGTTAGGAATTTGGTTGTTCAGTGAACCTGGCTTCCCCGTTGACATTGCTCGTCAAAAGGTCGCAAAAGGGGATCACGTGACCTTGAGAACATAGCAATGTCATAAGTCATGACACTGTATACTGTACTGTACCATATGTCCTAAGTACAGTACCAACCAGCTGCCAAGCACCTGAATTTGGATCACATAAACATGAGGATGCAGCAAAGACCGTAACTGAGATAAATGGTCATAAATTGCTTTTATGGGGATAAATGGTTTTTCCAATGCCATTGTAATTTTGAAACTGTTGTAAGTCAAGAACTACCTGCACTAACTTGCTAGGTGTCTGCTTATTGTAGTCCAATCATGTGACATGATATATCTTGGGAGAGAAAGAAAAATTTCTGTGACTTATTGAAGAATATAGAGCCAAGGAATACCTTTATCCCTCTAACCACCCTGATTACCAACAGCAAGGGAATAGGCAAATAAATGTACCGAGGGGCCTAACAGGGTCTTAATGCAGCCCTGGCATTTCTGCCTATTCAACATACATTACAGGTACATCTTACCTGATGTTATGCAGAGATTTATACCACCAATGCCTTCATGCACAGGTGCCTCTATGCTTTTGGATTTATATGTTCCAAACAGCAACTTTTTTTGGACAGATGCATGGACTGTCTCCATGCTGTCTTCTCCCACATCCCCAAGTTTGCTTGCTGAGCAACAAGCTTTCTCTCCTCCTGTTCCAGCAACCTCATATATTTCAATTAGGGCGTCTTCCTGAAGGGGAAAAATAATGAAATCAAATTCTTAGCTAGGAGGAAAAAGCCAGACAAAGCTTGATTGGGGCAGCAAGGGGGAGGAATGCTTCCTCCCTATGTGCCTCATTTATCATTTACCAACCATCTGTGCTTACGCAGCGGAATGGGGTCTGGAAGCCACAGAGGCAGAAGAAAGGAAGCTTATTTTGACCCTTGCCCAAGTCTGCCTTGCACAGAGCATAACCAGTGGGCAAGTACTTCTGCAGCTGGAGACGTTGATTAGAACCCCACAAGGAGATGTAGCAGGACCTGTTTTAGGAGGGGGGGGCAGAAAACAGCAAGCTGTCAATTAAAGAATGTGGATGTCTACAAACGGTGCCAAAAGAGTAGCGTATACATAGAAAGCAACTGAACGGTTAAAGACCAAAAACATATTGCAGAACAGAGGGAGGTTTATGTTTAATTTTTAGATGGCCCCACAAGGTTTTTTTTCTCAAGCAACTATAATGAGCCTTTAAAGAAAATGATTGGATTAAAAGAATAAGCCTTTCCCCAGAAAAAGGTCTATTTCTAACAAGATATTTTAGAACACAGAGGGCATCTTCACAGAAGGGATTTACTTCATTCTTGGATTAACTCCGGATCCCAATGTTCTGCCTTTGGCAACCGAGCTGATCTATTTCCAGCCAGTGACGTCTGCGTGATCAAAATGATTACATGCCAGCAAGCAAAGCCCACCATTATATATTTCCATCATGAGAACTGAGGAAACGACTATAACATTTGCATGATGACATCATGAATATTTTATGGTTTGCCTTCCTTACCAACAGCTGTCCACTCCTGCCCCTCCCTCATCAGCCACCCAGGAGTTCCATTACAATGGAAAAGGGAACAGTCTGAATGCACTTTTCATCACTTGGTGTTTGAAGAAATAAAGATGCTGTTATTGACTTCTAATAATTAACAAACAACCACCATTCCATTTCCTTATAAATCTAAGTACATTTATGTTTATTCAAGTATCATATATGCATCCATTGTTTATACTGAATTAATGGGGAGGTAGCTGCTTCGTTCCTAGTAATCTAAGCAAATTGATGAGGAGGCTTCATTTGCTTACCAATTTCTTCAGCATTAATTCTGCCCATGCTATAAAAAGTTTTGTAAAGGTTTTGGGGTTGTTTTTTTTAAGTTAGCATGGATCTTTGGAGCAAAAGCTGCAAACTCGGATAGGACACAGTAGACATTTGAAGGCTCTTATAATCTTTCTCCATGAAGATCCAATGCTATTGGCTGCCAATTGATTAGGAGGAGGTCTTCTTTTCAAAAATATTTGTTCAAATATTTTGCACTAAGTTATTTGGAAGAGAGTTGTATGCCTTCTTCCTAAAATATCCTTCTGGTGCCTACCTTGAACAGTCCTTCAACATCTCTCTAGACCAGGGGTTCCCAATCTGGGGTGCTCGAAACCCCTGGGGGTCCAAGACGATATTCCGGGGGTGAGAGAAAAGTCCAGGTAAATAATAGGATATTGGCCATATGTTGGCATTTTTATTCCAGGGGGTGCGAGGTTCGAGTGAAATTTCTTTAGGGGTGCGGGGTGAATAAAAGGTTGGGAAACATTGCTCTAGACTCTTGTTTCTTTTTTGCTGTCCAAAAGGTTTTTGCTCACCAGTAAGTTATATCATCACAACAAGGATACCTTTGAATGGATGTTACATTATCTATGTAACATTCATGGAACTGAGTTGATGGTTAATAAAAGTCCTTAAGACTGCTTGTGCAGAATTCTCTGCCACTGGGCAACAGTTTTTGGACATAAGATTTAATCACTAGTGGTTTGACGGGGTGGGGGGGGAGAACAAGAGCCTCTCCCCGCCTTTCAACAATATTTTTAAAAGCTCGATCATTCTCTGACCTCTTGGCAGGCAAGTGATGAACAAAATACATAGTATGTATCATATGAATAAGGACCCAGGTTCAAGCCATTGGCCTTATCCAAAGAAGTTTGGAAAGTTTAACCATTTCTGAATAAAGATAAATAAAGCTTAACTGAATCCTCAGAAAGCTTCTGCCAATCAGTGTAAACTATTCTAAGCTTGACAGATCAATTACTTGACCCAGCATATAATAGATTCCAATATTTCTTGAATCTAAGCTATGCTGGTTCTGTTGGATAGCCCAGGTTGAATTATGTGGAAAAGGCATGAGAAGTTATCTCCATTCATTTTTGTTGAACCATTTTGTTACTGTTTTCCTAAACATAACCAATGGTAAATAGTCTATAATTTTCATAGTAGTTTATTTGTCTCATTCTAAGATTTTATTTCTGTACTATTTTAATTTTTTTTTAAATAATACAGTAGTACAGAAATTAAAGCATAGAATGAGTCTAATAAAACCCCTATGAAAAATCTGAAAATTATAACACACAGTTGGATTGTTTCATTTTTTTTAAATGTACAACATTGTTTCAAAAATAAGGTATTATTATCAAAATTTTATAATCAAATAAAATCAGCCTGGGCAAAATTTCAAAAACAGTCAAATAAAATTCTATTTTATTACGTGCTTTGTATGTGGAGTGTGTTTAAAGCAATCCATTTATATTTTTCCAGAAGCATAAAATCAGTTCAGATTCAGCAAAAGCCAGAATGATTCACATTTTATTTTTCTGATCCCTTTTTCAGTAACTTTTTTAATGAAAACATCTAACAACTTTTGATTAACACTTTGATGGTTTAGTGAAAATCATGTACTGGAGGTCACCGGCTTTCACACAAGGTAAACGATTTCAGCTAGAGGCAGATAATGGCAAATCTCTCAGCTGGGCAGTTCTCCTTTCAATTAACCTTATGATGACAATCTTATTCCCCACCCCACCCCCAGGTTCTACATTTTCCTGGAAGAGTACGTTTTTCATTAAAATGGAAGGATAGTTTTTGGTTTGCTGAGAATACAGCAATAGCAACAGATGAGTTTCCAAAGGAAGCAGACTGAAAGCAACTGCTCTTATCCAGCACAATACCAAAATGAAAAAACATGGGTCACAATGGCATGGCACAACCATAGCAGAATAACAGAGTTGGAAGGGACCTTAGAGGTCTTCTAGTCCAACCCCCTCTCAGTCAGGAAACCTTATACTATTTCAAACAAGTGGCCATCTGAATCTCTTCTTGAAAACCCCCAATGATGTTCTCCACTTGAAATTCAGCTAGTGTATGGTCATTTTGACGTGCTTTGCTGGAAACATGTCCGGAGAGAGAGAAGGGACAGGAAAAAAATATTCAGGACAGCTGCCAGGTCCCCTCGTTGAGAAAGGACCTGCTCATGTTTGCGTTACCTGTCGTAATTGCCAGCAAATGCTGGAAGGGTTTCATCAAGCAAGCCTGATTGACTGCAAAGCCATAGATATGGTTCTCTGGGATTTTCCAAAATGCTATTGATAAGAACGAGGCAAAAGAAAAATTAGCTTTCTTTCTGTGTTCCCCAGCTTGAAAGATTTTCTTGCTTTCATCTCTATCAGTGTAAGAAGCACCATTAAAATGACCAACGTTGTCAACTTCAACACCCCCCCTTTGGATTTGTACTGATGTCACAATACAATTTTAATCACTGGCCCACTGCCGATTCCAGTGGGGCAAATATAACATCATCTCTCCATGAGAGTTCATGGAGTAGTTACACTCTTTGAGGTATCCAAGCTTATCTGTCAGTTCTTTAGCAAAGTTTCATGTTGGGGTTCCTGGTAATGATACAAATATTTTCTGAGGTGTTCAATGTACCTCAATAATATATATTTAATTCTTTTACTGACTTCACTGTAAAATCATAGGAAACTAATTTCATGATACACAAAGTCATCCTCTGATCCTTTATAAGGATGTTCAAGCATAGGTGGGATTCAAATTTTGTAACAACTGGTTCTGTGGGCGTGGCTATGTGGGCATGGCCATGTGACTTGATGGGCATGGCTTTTTTTGCAGCACCCCCCCCCTCTGTTTTTTGGGCCTTCTGGGCTTCTAGCTCCTAGTGGGTATTTTTGCTCCAGAAGGCTTCCCTGCGGCTCAGGAAGGAAAAAAATGGAGTATGGGGGGGCATGCAGCACCCCACACACTCCATTTTGGGGCCTTCTGAGCCTCAGGGGAGCCACCTGGGGGGTCATTTTTGCTCCCAGAAAACTTCCCTAGAGCCCAGGAAGCCAAAAATGGAGCCAGGGGTTGCCCACACTCCATTTGGGGTCTCCTGGGCCTCAGGGAAGCCTCCTGGGTGTGTGTTTTTGCTCACAGAAAGCATCCCTGGGGCCTAGGAAGGAAAAAAATGGAGGGGGCGGGAGGGTTCTGTGCCCCCCCCTCCATTTTTTGCCCTCCTAGGCCTCAGGGAAGCCTCCTGGGTGAAGCAGTAAGTCAACGAGGGGAATCCTGGCACAGCTGATCATAGGAACAGCTGATCATCAGGAGGGAAAAGAAAAAAGAAATACCTTAAGGAGTGAACTGGGCAGGGAAGAATGCAGTCAGCGAAGTCAGGCATGCATGCAATGTTGTGCATGCGTGATAAGGACTGACTGGGAGGGGAAGGGAGGGGCGGGCAGAGAGGGGTGAGGCCAGCCAATGGCACAATTTGCCAGTTCTCCGAACTGTGCAGAATTATAACAACCGGTTCTAGAGAACCGTTCCAAACCGGTAGAATCTTATTCCTGCGTTCAAGCCCTCCATGCTAGAAAGTGTGTTCACAGCTAACATCTATTTTCCTACTTAGGAGCAAGAGTTAAATCCTCCTGTCGAATGTCCAAAGCAGCAATGACATGGTCCTGTCATTGATCCCCTGCATTCTTAATTAACACCTGGAACAGAGGCTGCTTAGACAGATAGCTTTTTCTATTTACTCTAGCAAGTTACGAGATAACAAACGTCCCACTCTGACCCAAATTAGATAGTTATTTTCCACCTTTTTTCTCAGCTAGGCACCCAATACTTGTCAGACATTTAGCAATGCAGCTAATTTTCATCGATATGTAATCTTCCCCTTGCTGATGCTTAGGCTAAGTAACTGGAGGGACTGGGAAAGAGACAGAGAGGGAAGTTGACATCGAAGAGCTACAAAAATATCCAACATACACATAAGAAATGGGTATGTGGCTACATACCTCCCAAAATTTGGACTTACCATGGTGCTCTGAAGGGATGATTCCGCAACGCTGTAAATATAGGAACCATTTTAATAAATATTAATTGTAAGCATCTTTCCTAACATTCATCTTTTTGATATCCATCTTCTAAATAAATAAATAATTCATAATTGCACCAGCTATTTATACAGACGCAGCAGGCATCCATGCGAATAGGCAGAATAAAGTCCCTCAAGAATAACTCTGAGATCGACCAAACTACACACGTTTGAAGAATGGCTTCTTCAGAACTGAGGATGGGAGGTTCTAAAAGAGGCAGGGGGGGGGCGGGGGAGAAGGCATGCCTGTTTATGTACCGCAGTGCAAGTTTAATAAAAAAAGAAGACACCCTATGAATGTTTTCTAACCTATGACTTAGAAGCTGAATATACTTTGCCCATTTACTTGGGGGAAATGAAGCGCAATTCAAAATCAGTCTTAACATTTCCAAGAAACCACATCAATGGTTTTCTTAGCTTCCTAAGCAGTTGTGCTGCTGGAGTTTATCTCTTGCTCCAACCTGCAAATCCAGCAGCATAATTACAATCAATTCAGCTCTGATGTTGTCAGAAGTTGGATGGCCCTGTATAAATCCAGCCCTGTGCACCAGAGACACCAGCACAAGCTATAATTTACAGGGCAAGATAATTGTTGAAATCTCACCATTCACATTTATAAAAAAAAACTAGGCCTATAATTAAAATTCAGAGGGGTATCCTTGCCTGACTGAGGAATAACTGTGATGTTTGCCTCGTTAGAAATATAAGGGTGTATTTTTTAAAAAGGCACTTTCTATACAGTAACTCCAATAAAACAGAAGATAATAACCCAGTACAGTTTTGTACCGATACAGTAAAAAAACATCAGGGTGAGAAGCCTTTCGCAGCTCAGATTTGTAACACCAGTGAAAATAGTGAAGTAAGATTAATGTGGTAACTGTGGTAACCTTACTTTCTTTAAAATGAAATAACTGTTATTAATAGATTTGAAATATAAACTATTCAGGAAAAAAATCCAGTTCAACAAAGCAGATTAAAAGATCTAGAATCCATAAATACTCTTCCATGTGTACCCTGGATTGATGGTACCATATTAAATTGCTCCACTTGTTTGAGCCTGAACGTCAGTGATTTAGCAGGCTTCTCTTTCTTTCCCCTGCATTGTTCCCTGGATGCCTCAGTAGCTAGTAGTTACCAGATGATCTTGGTTCATCTCGAAGGTTGAGATAAGCTCTGCATAGTTCTATGACATGGGACAATTTGGGAGTTTCAAGGAAGGAAGGAAGGAAGGAAGGAAGGAAGGAAGGAAGGAAGGAAGGAAGGAAGGAAGGAAGGAAGGAAGGAAGGAAGGAAGGAAGGAAGACCATACCAGAAGAAGGCGGTGGCAAAACACTTCCTTAACTCTGATGCTGCTTAAACTTCATGGCTGTCATCTTCAACAGCAAGCCTGAGCAAAGAATATCTTCACTTTTAAGTAAAGATAAAGATTTCCCCTGCCTGTCAAATCTAATGCTAGGAGGTGGTTCTCATCTCCAATTACAGCCAAAGAGCCAGCATTGTTCAAAGATGTTTCCTTGGTCGTGTGGCCAGCATGGCTCTACGCCGAAGGTATACAGAACATTGCGACCCTCCTGCCAGGTGGCACCTATTTATCTACTTGCATTTGTATGCTTTCAAACAGTCGGTACTGGGGTGAGAACCCGGCTGTCAGCTTTCCAGTTGACAAGCTCAGCAACTTTAACTGAGAGCCATCTCACCCCTATTTTTTCACCTTTGCCCTGTAATAAAGATTCTGTTTGAGGAGCATGATTTTTGTATTTAGCAAAGACCAAGGCGCATAAAGAACCAAAATGTCTTTAATGTTCTCATCTAAGGTTTATCAATAGCTAGTTTTACTTCTTTTGATAAGATGTGGGTAGAACAGGTGGTTTGTGATATCCCTATCAAAGACAGCAAAATAAATGAGTACTTGTTAATGTAATAAAAATCCTTTAATTCCATATGCCATTTCCTTAAGGAAATCTTTATCTTTCAGCAACTCTATACTGTATTCAAAACTACCTAGACACCTTTAAAGGCTTGTCAGATACAATTGTAAGAGATATGAAAGCATGATACTAAACTATAATTGGTCTGTTCTCACCTGCTGTCAGCCCCACTAAATAGACAAGACTAAGAAATCCACTCCACAGGAAAGCTAAAACTGCTTTGATTTTATTGGCTACAATGACAGAATCTTTTAAGTCTACCTGTGCTGCACCTCTTTCTCCTTCTTATACACCAATGAATTAGGAAGGTGTCTGTCTGAGGTGCTCCCAAGTGTTCTCTAGCTTTCTGGACTTTAGACATGCTTCAGTGCCTTTTGCCAAGGCAATGGATACCTGTTTATCTCCATCAAGGTCACCTTCTTTGCTCTTTACATTTGCTTTAACTTTAGTATCAAAGAAGGAAAAATCACAGGAAATAAACTAGACAAAAACAGTGCAAGGAAGAATTGAGTACATATTACTTTGCTGCCCATTGGGAAGAATTAACAGAACACCAAATAATATAACTCGGATAAATTTAGACATATAATCACAAAACAACCTGAAGCCTAAAAATTTAAATTGAGTGACTAGAAAAATGATACAATTTGATGAACATTAAAGTAAAGCTTCAATTTCAACTACCACTTCAATTTCAACTACTTGAAATTGCATTGTTTGTATCAATTTATGTGTTTGCAAATTTATGTATTTTCATATACAATTTAGAAATATAATGTAATCTGAAATAAATTTTAATTGCCTCATCCAGATTACTAATGGACATCTGTTATTTTGTGGGGAAGTCTAGATGGAAATTTTGTCCATGTATCCAGTGTTGTAGCCTCCTGACTAAAGTTGTATCTCCCTCAACACCCAAAGTAGTACAAAGGCAGAAAGTACATTAAGGTGGCCACAGGGAAGTAAGTATCTGTAGAAATGGCTTGTGAATGAAGAACTACCTCATCTGAGCTACAAAAAAAATCCACTATGTGACAGCAGAAAGAACCTAAAAACTCTAATTCTTTGCTTGATGTTATCATGATTTCTAAATACCAGATATGGCAATCCTAAGATATACATGGATTTGATATGAAGACCAGACAGTGAAAGTAAATCTCTTAAATAGTTTGCACTCTAGGAATTCTACGAAATTGAAGAATTTCAGCAACATTGGTGAAAGAGAGGAAACCTCAGCAGGATCAAACAAGGTTCTAATTGCTAAACTCAAAAATATCCCTCTAAGAAACTGATTCCTGGTTTTTAGGAGCACCTGTTCAAAGAAAATATGCTAAAATGGTTATATAAACTTGGACAGTGTCCTTTCAAACTAATTAGAAACTGGCTTGCCAAATGTTTACTAATTACACAAATCCCTTGTTCTGTAGAGCTAATGAAAAAAGTCAAAATACTTTTTAGTAAGTCTCATTTTTAAGGAAATAATAATCATCTTTATTAAATTAAATTGCTAATTTATTCTATTCTTTGCTAGCTTTTATACCATGTTTCTCTTTTCTGCTAACATTCCTCAGTAGACCATACTCTTATAATCATCATCCTTTTATTAGGAATGACAAAATAGTGTTTACTTTGGGGAGGACTGTACAGGAACAACATTGTAATTATAACTGTATCAGGGACTACATCGTAATGCTGTAGTATATGCTAATATCCTGCATTGGGTTTAGATATTAACATTAATGGTGTATTATCATTTTGCAATGTTTTGAGTCAGTGTATTGTAGTATTAAAAGTATAAGATATTGAGTCAGGAAACTCATATTTAAGATCCACTGGTTTGGCCAATGGCTGATTTTGGATAGTCACTCTTACTCAGCCTAATCTACCATAAGGATGTAGCATGAGAGATGGAGGAACAAACTGTAGAAAGCAAAGAAGGAGACCTTGAGGGAGAAAGGGAAGGTCTGTAACCAAGGCAACAATTGGATCATAAATTGTTTCAGCTCAGGGGGTGTTACAAAAAGGACTCAGATAGCCCCCCCCCCCCAAATCTCAAGAAGTTTTTAAAAAGGGAGGAAAGGAAGCATATTCAGACTTGCCAGGCTCAATTAATATAGCCAATCTTAATAAAAGTAGTATTGGAGTCTGTTTTTCATGTTCTACCTTGTATGGCTGACAAACTCTCTGGTAGAATAAGATTGAATCAATTAGGATTGGCACGATTGGCAACTTGCAGATATAAACCGCTTACATGTGTTCCCCTGTTCAATTCATGATCGCTCACTCACACAATCTGTTGAGGCTTGTGAATCTTGTTAAGACTCCCTTTGCTTTCCAACTAGGTTTTCCAGGTGGGTGCAGCTAAAGGCAAGACGCACATGATATACAATTATTTCAACAGCCAGGAGACAGTTAGGGACACATTTAAATACAATCACTTTTAGAGATTACTGAGGCCAAACAGGTTCTTTGGAATATATGGAATACAGTTTGGAATACATGGACATCCAACTACAGTTTGGGGTAGTGAAAGCATCAGAAACTGGAAAACTGTGAGTTCTAGTCCCATCTTAGACATGAAGCCAATCTTTGCTCAAATCCTCCACCTTGATCCTTCACAAAAAAAGCTTGAAACTAATGTGCAGTTATCTTAACCTTTGCCAGCTGTGAAATGCAGAGAACAGCACAAGCTCCATTTTTCCTTCCACTGACTGGTAGAAGCATGCAGTAAATTTCCAGTTAGCGCCTACCTTCTGAACTACCACCCTTCCTGCAGTCATTCCCACTCTATGCTGGGAGGGGCAGGTGAAGAAAATTGGTAATCCTGATCCCCATCTGTGTTTATATGCATTTGTCTAATACTTTGTAGAAACTAAACAAAACAAACAAATTAATAGGACAGGAGGTTTTATATGGGAATGATTACTGTAAAGAAGTGCATTGAAATTTTCCAAGGTTCCCTCAGCCACTTTGCTGCCATTCCTCTGTTAAGTTTTAAAAGACAATCTTGCAAACAGGCACTTTTCTCAACGTTGTGATCATAGCCGCAAGTTGCTATGACAGCAAAATTGGGAGAGATAGAAGATAAAATCTAAACAATGCATTTAGGAAGAAATGTGTCCCCAGAATTAAATAATGAACCTCAACTAGAGTAGAAGCAGGAGAGGGGAAAAACAATGGCTATCTTAAGTCCAGAAGGTGAGAAGCAGAGAAAGGTAAAATTTCCACAAATAGGGAAACAAATTGCCAGAAACTCTGAAATATGGCTTGCACTAGGGCAGGCGTGTCAAACTCAAAGCCCACTGGCCAGTTCCGGCCCATGGGACTGCCCTGGAAATAGTGACGGACCAGCACGTGGAGCCTCTGTCAGTGAAAACGGAAAGTGGAGCCTGGGGGGGTGTTGAGTGACATCGAGCTGGCCATGCCCACCCCGGCTGCACCCATCCTGGCCATGCCCAACCCAGCCCCCCATGGTCAAACACAACCCTGATGTGGCTCTCAATGAAATCAAGTTGACAGCCCTGCACTGGGGTGATAAAATTGCCTCTTTCAGATTTTATGAAACTACAATTTTTAGCAGTCCCGGTCGAGATGGCAATGGCAACACATGCTGGGAAGTATAGCAGCATCCGGAGTGTAGCAACATCATTCTCCCTGCTGGACTTAACATGGAAAAGGAAGAAATCATCTCACTATGCAGGGATGTTATTCATGGTGGTGAAATTATTTTAAACTGGGGTATAGAATTTACCAAAATAAACACTTCAGCTTCCGGATGACTAATACAGGGTATCATAAGACATAATCCATTTATGTAGATAGGCTTCAAGAGGAAGAGGATTCATATTTGGCTGAGTGTTTTCCTGTGTTCTGTATTTGAATTGCCAACCTTTAGGGAGTAACTTTAATGTATTCTGGTCTAATAAAAACAATCTCTGTGCTGTGAAACCCATTTTTCTATCCTGCCACAAGCACAAGGAGCCTCTTCCAAGTGCATCCAGGTTTCACAGCTTGATTTTTCCCTAATCATCTACCTTCCAGATCTATTGGGACTGTCCCACCCAGATTTCTCAGACAGTATGATACATAGAGGATGCTGCTGGAGAAGGCTGCTGTATGGTCTCAGTCCACTTAACAATCAGTGTTGGTCTTGTTTGGAAAAAGACGGAATTCCACGTGTGAAAGCCTAAAAGTCCCCCAAAGAAGCATGGACAAATGAGCCAAGAACTAGTAAAGGTCCTTGATTGTACATTCTCATCAAGACAGCTCTGTCTAAATAGTCCTGGCTCAGTGGCTAAGACACTGAGCTTGTCAATCAGAAAGGTCAGCAGTTTGGCAGTTCGAATCCCTAGCACCACATAACCAGAGCTCCCATAACTTGTCCCAGCTTCTCCCAACCTAGCAGTTTGAAAGCATGTAAAAATGCAAGTAGAAAAATAGGGACCACTTCGGTGGGAAGGTAACAGCGTTCCGTGTACCTTCAGCATTTAGTCATGCCAGCTACATGACCACAGAGGCATCTTCAGACAGCGCTGGCTCTTCGGTTTTGTAATGGAGATGAGCACTGCCCCCTAGAGCCGGAAATGACTGGTACGTATGTGCAAGGGGAACCTTTATCTTTATGAATCCAACCTGTGATTCCTGAAATACAATATAGCAGCGCATGTAAGAGACACAGAGCCCATCTTTGTGGGTGCCAGCTGTGCAAGTGAAGCTGCTGGTTCCCCTGGGTTTAAGCTGGAAGATGTTTGCCTGAAAGTGATTAGAACCATCAGCGTGATTAGAAACTCTGTTATATTGGAATTAACCATCACAGAGGCTTTCATTTGCATACGATAACCCTTTGCAGGCATGCAGCAAGAAGAGATTGGGGATACGAGAATAGAGCTGGTAGGGGCTGTTGTTGCAACTTGTACAGGCTTAATGTCTGAATAATTACAAGATCTCTCTTCATGTGAGGTGGGGAGGATTATCTCTAGCAAAACATCCTTCCAGAAGCCTCTTTCTTCTTTCTTTTAGAAGCAAAAAGGGGAAATTAGTTTTTTTTAATACAAGCCTAGAATTTCTATGAGCACCTGTGTCACAAGTGTCACTGACGTGGTTATGATTAATTTAAATACCATTGATTTCATTTCACCGATTCCTTGATTTTTGAAGTTTTTTGATACATCAAGCACTGCAGTCATAAGCTTGCTTAAGTTTCTTATGCAAAAACTGCAAAGCGTTGCACTCTTAAGCTTGCTTGACTACTATGTTGAAACCAGTTAGAAATGAAACTGGTATACAAAACGGCTGCCCAGATTGCTGTCCAAATACTTTGCCAACAATTCCAGTAGGTGTTTGCTCTGGATTGCAGTTAATATGGTTTCCTGGCTGATTAATTCTCCTGCTCTTTACCCCTCACCCAGGCTGGGAAAGCAATTGCCAATCACTTCCTTCCCATGGACCAATCTTTGAGAACTTATAATTTCTATGAATACTCTTGAATGCTCTTCCTGTCATTCTCTATTATCTATCTATCTATCTATCTATCTATCTATCTATCTATCTATCTATCTATCTATCTCCACCACCACCCCTCTCTCTCTCACACACACACATGGGCCTCCTCTCTTATACTTGATGCCTTTTGATTCATGTGGACCAGAAAAAAAGAAAAGACCAGTTCTGTTTTCCTTCCTTGTCACATGTGCTAGAAAGGGATACTGGGAGAGCACTTGTTAATTTCAGGGAAGGGGAAGGAGAACAAGATCCACACTTTCACTGGTCCACTGTGAATCTGTTAAACAAAACAAAACCAAAAAAAGCAGGTATTTTACCAATCACTGTGATTCTGTTAAAAAAGGAAAGCAGTTTCACCTTTCACCAGTCCACTGGTGGACTGATAACACAAGAGAAATAGACAGACAGTCACACTTTCAAAGGTTTCCCGATAAAACAAATGAAATGTAAACATTTACTGGCCCAATGGAAGGGAGTTTCCAACATGGTGGCAATAGCCAACTGGAATGGAAAATTGCCTTCAGTGAAAAGAGGCAGGCACGTCTTGTGGCAGCAGAAGTTGGAGGGAAAATGACTATTTTGGTCATGGAACCAAAATGAGCAAAAGTTGCCTTGATGAAGGGCTGGGCCAGCTGAGGGCCCCATCGTGTGTTCATGTTCTCAAAAAAAAAACAGCTGGTGCTCTGTATGCATGCCAAAGCAAGAGAGATAAGGAGAGGAACCCTACACATACCTATGTGCATGGCATTTTCATGAAAGTATTTTAATCAATTTAACCAATTAAATAATGTAATATGCTACCAGTTCATGAACAAATTGGACACCACACCAGGCCAAAACAGATGAACAGCCATGCTTTAAGGTCTGATTTTGCAGTATATGCAAACACAAATAACCAAAACCTATCCATATGTGATCATTCTTTCTTCCCACCCCATTTTTGTTTGGGTTTTTTTTTTTAAGTAAAAAGTTACTCCAGAAAGGCTGATTTTGAGTGTAGAAATGGCAAGGAAGGTATGTTGTTTCCTCTCTTGCCACTTTTTTCTCTGTATTCCCTGGAGATTTTTGGCAAGCATACCTGCTCTTTCAAAACACCATCATGTTGTAACATAATTATACATTTCAATCCTTTTGTTCGTTTTGGCAACAGCCCTGGCTTAATATGTATGTTTATTCCCTGACAGTTCAGGGTGACTTCTGCTCCCAATCAAGATGCAAATGATTTTGCTTATAAAAATGGCTGCCACACCTCTAAGGGCTGCAGTGGAGCTATATTTGTGAAATCCTTAAATAAACCAAAATGAGCATTTCATCATACGTCAACCTTCTTTTACAGGCATCAAGAGCTCCACCTAGTTATGAGTGTGTATGAGCCAAAGTGTACTAAATTGAACAGGGATTGACAAAGCACCTGGTGTTCATTTCTTACCACAATTCTGGGTCTTTTCAGCCAGCCTCTAGTGCTTCTGGAAGGGATAGGATGCTGCCTATAATGGCCAAGAAGAGAACGGCTCCTCATCCTAATTAGGGAAAGAAAAAAAGGCAGATTCCAGAAGGAAAGTTCTTATAGGCATGGTGACATGTTCCATCTCTCAAGAATTTTTTTTCAGGTTTTTATAGGCATTTCTTAGCTGTTGAGGGTGCTGATCTCAAGCGTTGGGTCCAGCTAAAAAAGATTCTCTTTCATCTGAGAGTTCTCCATCCTAGTGAGACAAATTTCTGAAGTGCTCATTGATAACAAGTAAGAGAAGATGTCTTATGAGGATGAGCCCCAAGATGAGGAAGAAACTTATTATGAAGTTCTGTTCAGGGAAGATATCCACAATGGTGAGAGGAAAAAGGCAGAGAGGAAAGGTTGCAGTTATGTGTAAGAGTGGATCTCACAGGTATTAGCTTCTCTAAAGGAGAATATTTGTAGCTCAGGGTTGAAATGAAAGGTCCTTGGTGTTCTCTGAGCTTGGTTATTTTCTTGGAGAAGTTTCATTACCCAAACTGATGGCATTACCTAGTTTGGAAAATGAAATTTCTGCAAGAAAGCAACCAAGGACCCCTCACTAGCGTCTCTTTTGGGAGAAAAGGTTGTATAATTGAAATGACTTTTAGCTGAGAGAATTTCTCAGCTAAAGACTTGATTCATATGTAAAGTGGCACATATCTTTTTAAGAAAGAGCATCCTTACCAGACTTAATTTTGAGCAATTAAGCCTACTAATATACTAACTATTCACAGTTGTTATTAAATCTAATGATAGGTTATTCTTACAGTGAGCACCCCTGGTAGAGCGACCCTGACTTTAATGCTATATTCCTTATCTCAAATTTTCTTTTCTTTTAATACTATTTAGGTACATTTTTCAGTTCATATATCACATAGCAGTCTTCTATTTTCGTTCCAAATCCAGAAAACACACACACACACAACACACTAGCAAAATAAAACCAGAAATGAATCAAAAGAAAGGGAACAAAAGAACCAATTAGCATATTGGCAGTGATTATTTCTAAATTTGTTTCTGAGGGGTTTTTTTGGCCAATGTGTTTTCCTTTGGGGAAAATGCATAAGCGACTATCTTAATAACACAACTGATCTTAGAGCTGCCTTTCTCTTTACCTGACATTATCCCATGGGCTTTTACTTACATCTGAGGCTTTGCTCTGAATATGGAACATTTAAATAAGATGTGGAGCGCAACCAATTACTGGAGAGGAGGGGGATTCTATTTCTCAGGAGTGATTCCAGCTCCTCTCTTGAGATAGATATAGTTTTCTTCCTTTCTTATCAGGCAGATTCCTGTTTTGCCAGAAGTCTTTTCACATACTAAATTAGTAGAACAGCAAAATACTGTGGACATAATATATTTAGATTTCAGCAAGGCATTTGACAAAGTAGACCACAACCTACGTCTTAGTAAGCTAGAAAAAAGTGGAATAAATAGCACCACCACTAGATGGACTCACAACTGGTTGGCAAACCGTACTCAAGAAGTACTCCTTAATGGGTCTAAGTCTACATGGAGGGAAGTAAGCAGTGGGGTGCCACAAGGTTCTGTCTGGGGCCCAGTACTCTTCAATATCTTCATTAACGACTTAGATAAGGGAATAGAAGGGGAACTTACCAAATTTGCAGATGATACTAAGCTGGCAGGAATAGCTAACACCCAAGAAGATAGGCTCAAGATCCAGATGGATCTTGACAGACTAGAACACTGGGCCGTATCTAACAAAATGAAATTCAATGTAGAAAAAAGTAAAGTCCTACACTTAGGAAAGAAAAACCAAAAGTACACATATAGACTGGGTGAAACCAGGCTCAATAGCAGTAACTGTGAGAGGGATCTTGGACAGCCAGCTAAATATGAGCCAGCAGTGTGCAGCAGCAGCAGCCAAAAAAGCTAATGCAATCCTAAGTTATATTAACAGAGGGATACAATCCAGATCCAGTGAGGTACTAAAACCACTCTATAAAGCCTTAGTAAAACCACACCTAAAGTACTGCATCCAGTTTTGTTCACCACATTATAAAAAAGATGTTGAGACTCTAGAAAAAGTACAGAGAAGAGCAACCAAGATGATTAGGGGACTGGAGACTAAAACATATGAAGAACGATTACAGGAACTGGGCTTGGCTAGTCTAGTGAAGAAAAGGACCAGGGGAGACATGATAGAGGTCTTCCAATATTTGAGGGGCTGCCACAGGGAGGAAGGGGTCAAGCTATTTTCTAAAGTACCCAAAGGCCAGACAAGGAACAATGGATGGAAACTGAACAAGGAGAGATTTAACCTGGAAACAAGGAGAAACTTTCTGATAAAAAAGAGAACAATCAACCAATGGAACAGCTTGCCCTGTTGTTGAAGTTGTGGGAGCGCCATCACTTGAGACTTTCAAGAAGAGATTGGACTGCCATTTGTCAGAAATGGTGTAGGGTCTCCCACTTGGGCAGGGGGTTGGACTAGATGACCTACAAGTCCCTTCCAACTCTGATTATCTGTTTAATCTGCTGTGCACAGCTTTCTCTGTTCAGCTATCACTTTTAACATAGTGTCAATCCCTGTGTCCCTGCCCAAAAAAACAACCCTACAATTTATTTCTATTATATTACAGGTAGTCCTCAACTTACAACCACAACTGAGCCTATAATTTCCATTGCTAAGCAGGTCAGCTGTTAATTGAATTTTGCCCTGTTGGAAGAATTATCCTTCTGGGTTCAGTTCCAAATGGGGAAAAAGACACTGGAAACATGGAGGCGGTTTGGAAAGATGGTTTAATGGTGGACAAGAGCACATGGCTTGGAGTTCCTAAGTGAAAAGAATGATCACATGCTTCAAGGTGAAGGAAAAGATCAAGAAGGGCTGATATGCTGAGAGTGCCTGGGTTTTATAAACTTTGTTGGGATTTGAATTTGAGCTTGTATTCTGATTGGTTGTCAGACTCCCATGGGGCCATGCAGGAGCAACTCTGTAGGCTGTCCTGAGTTCCAGGCTTGGTTGAGCCTTGCTGGAGGAGGATGTAATGAAAGTGCTTTGGGGCAATTGCTATAGTTTTACATGGAGATCTTTTGTTATGTAAAGTATTCTGGCCCAGGCCTTAATGGCCCACCCATTAACAAAGGTGGGGTGAGTTTCTATTTCTGAGGTGAGTTTCTACTCTTTTTAGGTGAAATATTCTGCCTTTTTAATATTTCCTAGGATATCTCAATTTTCTAGGAGGGGTGTGGGTGCTAACTTTCTACAGCCCCATTTGTAACCTTCCTTTTCACATTCATTAAATGAACCAATGCCCTTGTTTAGTAACATAGTGATTAAGTGAATCTGGCTTCCCCCTTGACTTTGCTTGTCAAAAGGTCACAAAAGGGGATCACATCACACACACACACACACACACACACACACACCAGCACTGCAATTGTCATAATGCCAGTTGCCAAGCATCCGAATGAATGTTGACCACATAACCATGGGGATGCTGTGACAATTGCAAGTGTGAAAAATGGCCATAAGTCACTTTTTTCAGTGCCATTGTAACATTGAACAATCACTAAATGAATGGTTTAAGATGAGGACTACCTGTAATCTCATTCAGTTTTGATGAAAGACAATGTGCTTTCGAAGGAGAAGAGAACGGTGGACTCACTCTTACTGTGTTCTCCTTATTGTGTTCTCCTTGCTCATATTTGGTTATAAGTTAGCCAAGAAACACATGTGAATGTTCTGCCTTTCACATATATCTATCTCCTCAGTGATCTGTAGCTTCCCTCTTCAAAGTTAAATCTATATAGCAATGTTTCTAAAACTCCCAGAATTGTGGGAGTTTGAAGTCCACACATCTTAAAATTGGTAAGATTCATAAATACTGCTGTACTCGAGGACCTACAAGGCTTTTTTAGAGGCTGAGAAGCTTCAGAATGATGGAAAGATGTATAATAGAAAAATGATAACAGTAGGAACCTCCACCGCCTCCTATCATGAAGTAAGCTCTTTTTTTAAAAAAGCATAAATTAGAAGTAAATTATTGAGCATCAAAAAAAAAAATAAGAGCAGAAAGCCTCTTTCACAGCAGAAGAAATTGCAAAGCAGGATTGACACAAGATTAATTTGTCTAGCCCTTTTGCTTTTTCTTCCAAGCAGCTGCTTGGATTATATTGCTATCCAGTACATTGGTCACTGCCTTATCCTACTTCTAGACTGAGAAGGAAGAAACATTAAGGAAGGAGGAAGATATGATTTCCTATTTTTATATATTGAAACTTAGCATCCAAACCTTATTTGCAGTCGATACTACGGTCTGATATTTATTTTTGTCTCGCTTTCTTTTTATAACTTTCTCTGGGCCTCTTTCCAGAAAAGCTTGAAATGACAAAAATTGTGCATTTACAAGATGGATTTCTATCCCCTTCAATAACAGGAGAGACTAAACAATTGCTCACAGGCTGACGATTACACAAATATGTACAAGAGAGCCAGACAGCCTCACTTTTGAGGGAATTGCTACCTTTCACGATTGTTCTGAAACAGCAACAATTTATTATCCTATACTACTCTTCCATTCTTTCCAACACACAGTTTTGGCCCTGAATTTAATGGATTTAATGATTAGCGCTCGGATGAAAATTTCAATGTGGCTGGGACGGTCTGCAAAATGAACACACATTTTGTTTTTTGTTTTTTTGAAAATTTTATTGATTTTTAAAAACAAACATAAACAAACAAAACATAGAACATAAAAACATCTTTTTTGAAAGCAGCCTGATCCCGGGTTACATCTTGTAGAGTTGTAATTGCAGGAATACTCTTATCTTGGATGGCAAACCTCAGATTAAGAAGGTTCCAAAGCAAATACAACTCAGGCAAACAAAATCACTAATGTAAAGAAGGATTAGAGAGAGGAAGTAAACATATGTTAGACTTTAACTAGAGATAATTAATTATGTTAATTACTATGCTAAACAGTAACGAAAGCTGAGCAGAAACTAAAGTTAACCAATGTTAGAGGATTACTAAAAATGTGTATAAATGTAAGACTAGACTCCAATAAAGTTCATCATGATGATTCAATTGATCATGATCAAACACCTCGACTGCCTTGTCATTACAACAACATCTCTTCGTGCAGACACAAATTCAAATTCATGCTCATTTTTATATTCCATTCCATATCTTATTACCATTCTACATTTTCTTCTCCCCTCTTTCAACTTTCTTAGTTTTATTTTATTTATTTCATCTCAATTCAAATCATCATACTTATATTCTTTGTCCTGTTTCAGCTGTCTATTATCTTTTCTCATTAAGCAAAATTTCTCCTGTGATCACTGATTAGAGTATGACACCTTTATATCTTTCCCCTAAAATTATAACACTTAATATAATACATAACTTCCGTTCAGATTCTGCTTGGTACATTCTAAAACTACACAATGTATGTTAAAAAGAAAAAATTATAAATTTATAACATAATTAAAACAACAATCCATACCAATTTGATTCTATCATTAATATTAATATTCATTTAAATCTTGAACATTTTACACATTACTTTTCAAATAAGTATCATATTTCTATGGAAACACTTATAAACTTTCCATAATTACTTCCCTCTCACTTCACTTATATTTTATAAAACCTTGAGTAGTTAAAATGTTCCCATTCCTTCCTAGTTCAAATCTCTCATTTATTTCATTTCGTTTATTTTGTTCACAAAAGTTTCACTAAATTACACTAACTATTTTATTCCACTTTTTAATCATATGTTGTTTCCAGTTTTCTAACATTATTTCTATTACAAATATAACAATACAATCTTATGTACCTTTACAGAATCCCCTTTTCTGTTAAATTTTCACCCATTATCTCTGAATAAATCCTGTTTCTTTACATCTTGCTCCAAACCTTTGTAACTTCTCTTCCCTTCCTTTTTCCCTTCTCTCTCTCCTTTTTACCCCGCTGTCTCTCCACCTCTATTTCCCTCTTCTGTATTCCCCCTTTCTGTTGCTTTCCAATATTATATCCCCTTTTCACATTATTTTTCCCTTTTTTGGCTGCTTTTTTAGGTCTTAAATTCTCCATTCTCTGTCCCCCCTTTCCCTTTTCTTCCCCAGATAGAATTACTTGTTCATTAAAAATGGCTTCTTCTTTATCCCAAACTTCTTGTTGCACAGACTTTTGAAAGATGGAGCCAAAGGAGCCCTTCCCTTCTTGTTCCTCTTCTTTATATTTTTTAAATTCAATTTTCAATTCATCCAGTTCATTCAGTTCATCCAGAGGTGATGCCATTGTAGAGTTTTTGTTTTGTTTTTTTAAAACAACCACCCAATTGTTTTTAGTCATTCAAATATGATTTCCAAAAGTCCCAAAATCACCAAGCAATCCAAAACCCACAAGCTATTTATTTTAACACTGTCTTCTTTTTTTCACTTTCTCTTCTTGGGATTACTATTTAGTTGCAAGTTCCAGTTAAAATGTATCCTTTAGAAGTCTTGTTAAGATTTAACTTTAAATTCTTTTAAATTCCAAGCAGTCTCCTCCTTCAAAGTCCTGCCTTATTCCTTTCCTCTCTCTTCCCACTTATAGAAAAAAAAAAGGATTTTTTAGTGTTCAGAAATCTTTATTGTCCCTTTGGCATTTAATTATATTTCCAGCTTAATTACCTGTTGGTGCCAAAGTGGATTTTTCCGATTTCTTTATTCAGATCTTCTCGTTATCAGCATGAGGAAGGAGAGTGAAGAAAAAAAACTTTCCCTTTTCACTTTTGTTCACTGCTTCTGACTCTTCTTTGGGAGCGATGTATCTTTTGCAAAATTTAAATTCCAGGGTACCTTGGTTGTTACTTTTTGTCCCGGTCAGCCAAAAACTTTCACTTCTTAACTTCCTCCTGCACTTTTTTTTCCGGCTGAGTGCTTCTTTGAGGCAGCCATTTCTGACCACCGCTCTTACCGCCTTTGGGGAGGCGGGAGTTTAGCCAGCTGAGGAGGAGAGGTGCAGCTCCCCTCAAACCCTGCTGGGTCTTCACCACCTCTACGGGGTGGCTTAGCCCCGAAGCCAGCTGGCTCGGGATGCTCCAGCAGCGAGCCCAGGCAGAAACCGTGCACGATCGCAGATTCTTGCCTGCCTCCGAAGCCCTGCAAACCGGAACTCGCCAAATGAACACACATTTTGTAAGTTCTTTTATAGCCATACCTGATTCATGAGACAGCGGCTATCATATTCCTTCTGTGAATTGGAAGGCTTTTTTCATTAGATCCTGTGATGACCACTAACCTAGATGGATTGGTCTGAGTTCAGATGAGACCATTTTAATTTGTTATTGGCTTAATTGTTCCTAACATTTTTCCCTATCTACCCACCCACCCACAAACAATGCATACAATCACTCATGTCTTAGTCATCTCCCAGCTGGATTAGTGCAACACATTCTACATGTGTATTAATTAATTAGTTAGTTAATTTAATATTAATAATGCATATGAATCCAGAATAGCATTAAAAGCTTGAGCTGGTGCAAAACGGCAGTGGCATGGGCACTTATGGGTGTCAGTCATTCAGCACATCTGAAATCTCTATTCCACAAGTTGCATGGGCTACTAGCTTGCTTCTGGGTACAGTTCAAGGTTCTGGTGGTCACCTTCATGGCTTGGGGCTAGGTTAATTATGAGACTGCCCACCCTGTTAGATCTAGCAGCAGAGGTGTGCCATATGGCAAGATGCAGGATGAGAGTCTTTGCTGCCCTCTGGAATGTCAAACCCCTGAGAACAGACCCTGCTCTGGCCCTGCCGACTTTTGCAAGGTGTTAAAACCTCAGTTAACCATCTGGTGGTATGGGTGAGCTTGTCATGGTTTGAATAAGATCCGTTATGAATGTTTTCAGCCATTGATGTCATCTTTAAAAAAAAAGTTGGGTTTTTTTTAATCCTATTTTTATTTTGCTTGTAATTGTTAGCCACCCATGTATATAAGATGGGCAGCCTTATATATTTATTAAACAAATGTTTATGAAAAGTTAGATTAGAAATGGGGGCACTACACACACACACACACACACACACACATACACACACACACACAGAGTGAGGGGGAATGTCAGAGGCGTTTCACAGATAATGTAAATTATTAGAGACAGTGTGGTGTAGTGGTTAAAATATCAGGGTAAAAAACAGGATATTGTGAGTTCTAGTGCTGCCTTGGGCACAAAACCCGATTGTCTGACTTTAGGCCAATCACTCTCTTACAGTCTGACCCACCTCACAGGGTTTTTGTTGTGGGGAAAATAGGAAGAGAAAGGAATATTCTATCTGTTGTCATCTTGAGGTATTTATAAAAAATAATAAAGGCAGGCTATAAATAAATGAAATGAAATATTAGACTGACAGTATCTGAGGCACCGAGGTATTCTGTGAAAGAATGGCTGCACTCCTAAATAATTAGCAAACTACACCAATCTCAGCAGGATTTACTTCTGATGGTAATTCTGATTTGGATCAATGGGACCTCCTCTCATTAAATTGTAGTTGAACACCACAATCCTGCAGATTTACTTGGAAATTAATGACTGAAATCAGTGGAGCTTATTCCGAGGGAAATGGATATGGGATTACAGGTTTACAAACTCACCTCTAATGCAGGGGCTCTAATCTCTCTGTCTTCCACATAACTTCAGTTTCTCTGTGGAAGTCTGACTTTTTAAACTATGCTATTAGATTGATATCTGAAGTTAGATTGATATCTGAAGTTATTTGAGATGATGAGCAGCCTTGGCAGGCATCCATGCAGAAATGCTGCCAGATGAAATGAAAGATGCTGCAGAAATACCTTCTATTATTTAAAGGCAGAAGTACCACTGGCCAAGAAGCAAAGCCATCAAAAGGCTTCAGGGGGGCTTAATTTGGGACAGTCCACAGGAACTTTACAAGACCCTGGGGAAATGAGTGCTGGTGCCTGAAATCTTAAGTGAAATTAAACCTAAAAATGAACATCAGAAAGGACTGGCCCCTTGGAGAAAAGGACAACAGCGGATGTGTTCTTGTTCTAACAGCAGACATTGGTTTGGGGGCATCTCTAGGTCCCAGAGTGATTTAGTAGGCTAAGCTCTCAGCAGAAAGAGCTTAGCCATCCTTCCAAGATTAATTCACTGAGTGTCTTTAGTGTTAGTCTGAGGGTTAGATTTCTATGGCACTCCTCCCCACCTCTTCAGAGGACCTTGCAAAACTGCAGTGGACTCAAAACCCAGTATACAGTGACTGGGAAACAAAATAAAAGGAGGGAGGGAGGGAGGGAGGGAGGGAGGAAGGAAGGAAGGAAGGAAGGAAGGAAGGAAGGAAGGAAGGAAGGAAGGAAGGAAGGCTATTTCATAAGAAATGGGAAACCACTTCTACATTGACACAAATTTTCTGGGAAAGGAGCAAATTGCTTTTGAACTCTAGACACAGAAGGCAGAAAAATCTTTTCCTGTCCTCTATTTATTCAATCCTATCAAACTTCACATTTTCAAAAAGGCAGTTCTTCATCGCTCTTCATATTATACCATGTAGCTTCTTCATCTGGATGAAGATACAGGTATGCTCCCGAAAGGAGTGATGTTTGGTTTTTTTAAAAGGGGGTGCCAAAAAGTGGGTGTAGATAAAGGCAAAAAACCCTCTTCCTTGCAGAAAATGCATTAGCTACCTATCAAAACATGCACATTGGGAGAATCACACACAAATGTTTCACTGAATTTCCAAGAGGGCATTTTAATCATTGTCCAAGCGGATTTGAGATTTGAAAAACAAGAAATCTTAAATAGGCAGGTTTCACCATTAGTATTTATGAAGAGCCTTTAAAATAAAATTAAAAGAGCCATCAGATCTACTTCTGTGATCTAATCTAGTAAAATCACCCCTCTGAGACCTCCTCTCCTCCCTCCCCCACCTCCAGCAAAGGTATGCCTGCCAGCCTTTGTTTTGATTTGATTAGACGGGAAGGCCATTTTGCCCAAGAATACCAGAAAGCACCATTCTTTTTCTTTTTCTATTTCTCTCTCTCTCCCTCCCTCTCTCCCTCCCTCTCTCTCTATCTCCTCTCCCTCCCTCCCTCCCTCTCTCTCTCTCTCTCGTCCTACAATTTAAGCCTATCAAATAGTCGTCGTATTCAATTTTTTTAGAATGAAAGATCCAGCCAGATGGCCATCCACATGAAAAACATAGCAAAATCTGTTCTATTTTTCCTGTTGTTTTTTCACTGGAAAAAAAAATACTGTGGTTGCAAACATTACAAAAATTATTCAAACCCCATTCTGTTCCTTAATATCAATAGGAAGCAATTTTGGGCAGCTGCATCCACAGTCATCCAAACCTCCTTATGCCAAAATAATTATAATGAGGACAGACTTGACATTGTCTCCACAGTGGCTAGAAGAAGCTCAAAGGCAGTAGTGGGGATTCTGCTTTAATTAACCGGGATATACATTTAAAGGTCTCTGTAGAGGATTAAACTTCATAGTGGTAATTCATCTGAGCTGCAATCTTATGCTTATTTAAGAATAAGATGTACTGAATACTCTTCCTTGGGTTTATAAATGATGCTACACTTACATGATTAGATAGACTTGTTTCTAATGCGATGTGCAAACCTTATTATGGTTCATCAAACCATGGTTTATGTATTAGTGCTTTTGTGCAGAAAATACCCCATTTAAATAAGGGACCAAAATGACTTAGAGATGCAGCAAAGTATATTTCATTAGCATGTACAATTATAGGGATGCCCAGCAGCAGTGAGATTCAAAATTTTTTACTACCGGTTCTGTGGGCGTGGCTTGGTGGGTGTGGCAGGGGAAGGAACTGTTAAATCTCCAATCAGAGCTGGTATTTGCCGGTTCTCCGAACTACTCAAAATTTCTGCTACCGGTTCTCCAGAACTGGTCAGAACCTGCTGAATACCACCTCTGATCCCCAGGCTTCAGGGGTGAAATTCAAAAATTTCCCCTACCGGCTCTGTGGGTGTGGTTTGGTGGGACTCAGTCTCTAAAAGGAAGAAGGCAGGCGTGGGCGGGGCCAACCGATTCAAATCGTCCCTACCCTCCCTCTCCTGAGGTGGTGCAAGGTGGTTGAATTTCACCCCTGCTTCCCACCAAAGCACTGTGGAAGAGCCATGAACAAGAAAGGATACAGACTGTATACATTTGACTCCTTTCACTACATAAGATAAAGGGGGAAAGCACCAGGCTAGAAACCATGAGAACATGAATTCTAGTCTTGCCTTGAACATGAAAGCTGGCTTGGTGATTTTAAGCCACTCCCTCTTTCTCAGCCCAGGCCACCTCACAGGGTTGTTATTGTTGTGAGGAAAACAGGAGGAGGAAGGAGTATCAGATACATTTGCCACCTTGAGCTATTTACAGATACCGGGAGTTGTCGACTTATGACCACATCCAGGGCTTCCAGGAACTTCAAGGACTAAGTGAGACAGTTGTTAAGCGGGTTGTGCCTGATTTTATGACTTTTTGTTTCTTTGCTGCGGCCACTAATCACCATGATCATCAAGTGAACTGCATAGTTATTAAGCAAATCAAGATACCCCCATTGACTTTGCTTGTTGGCAACTGGCTGAGGGGATTGCAGGTGGCAATTGATGATGATGGCAAACCATCATCATCAATACAAGCCAGTTGCCAACTATCCCAATTTTGATCCCGTGATGGCAAGGACATTGTGACCATCGTAAGTGCGAGGAGATCGGGTTTTTTTTCAGCACTCTTGGAACTTTGAACAATTGGTCATAAGTAGAGTACTATTGTATAAAAATAACCAAATTGGAATAAAAATCTTTTTTTAAAAAAACACTCTTTTATTGGAATCCCCTTGATAAGGGATATCGAGGGAAGGCTTACTAAGGCACCCCACCATTCCTTTACACTTTAAAGATTGTACCCAGAACATGTTGATATAATGTGAACAATGGCCTGTGTTGTATCTACATACATAGTTCCTCTTTTAACACTCAGGGGCTGCCACAAAGAAGAGGGAGTCAAGCTATTCTCCAAAGCAGTGGTTGCCAACCAGTGGGCTGGGGACCACTGGTGGTCTGCGAGAAAATTTTGGTGGTCCGCAGAGAAATGTCACCCCCAAAGCAATTAATCCAGGTTGCACGGGAACACAAGGCTGTGCCACCCACATGGCCCGCAGGAACACAAGTCTTACGTCACTTGTATTGCAAACAACATAAGGTAGTGAGGGGAGGGGGAAAGGGTAGTGGGGAACTTGCCCCACTTGCCTCGCCTGGCCACCGGGCTGCTTCTTTCTTTTTCTGTTTTTGGCTGCAAGCAAGGAAAGCAGCAAAAGTCTTTCTTTCTCTCCCCCAAACTCCACCAGAAATGAGTCTTTGGGACCCTGTAAGGCCTCCTGCTCCAAGAGGCTGTGCCAGCAAAGACTCATTTCTGGCAGAATTTGGGGGAGAGAAAGAAAGACTTCTGCTGCTTCTGCTGGTTTCCTTGCATGAAGCCAAAAGTCTCTCCCACCCCACCCCCCAAGAATGGAGCTGGAGACAGTATCCTGAGATCCCAAAAAAAGAATGATTGATCAGTAGGAAAACAAGGTGAATTTTTCTGCAGACTTTTGGGGGGATTTTCCCAGGGTCTCTGGTCCATGGGGTTTAAAATTATGAGTTTGCTCATCTCTGAGGTCCAAAAGGTTGGCAACCCCTGTTTCAAAGCATCTGAGGGCAGGACAAGAAATAATGGGCGGAAACTAATCAAGGAGAGAAGCAACTTAGAACTAAAGAGAAATTTCCTGAAAGTGAGAACATTTAATCAGTGGATGTGATGACCCAGGGCATGGCACAAAGGCAACACAATCACATAAGTAAGAAAAGTCCCTTTAATACCTCCAACTTTGCCCCCAGTGTCCAGTTACCTTTGGCTGGAGAAAAAACGCTCCCAAGAATAGTTTTTAACTGGAAAAAATTCAGTCCGAAAACAAAGTACATATAAAATGTAATCAAAATCCACACAAACAATGCTGCAGCAATTAACTGGACAGGGCAGTATAAGGAATTGCAGACTTCAAAGGCCAAAAAAACACACACAGTTGGGAAGATGCCAGGAACTTAGATAAGCCTCCACAATTAAAGATTACTCACGATTTGCTTCCAACAAGTTGCTGTTTGCAAGTTCCCTTTTTAAACAGTGTTCCCAGCTGCAGCTAATGAAGGGAATCAGGGCCCTTTCCTCCCCTATAAGCCACGCAACTCACGTTGCTCCCTTCTCCGTTCCTCCCTGCGTGCCCTAGGATGAAGAGGGGGTGGGCCTGGATCTTCCTCTGAATTCCCTCTGCCTTGTTCTACCTCTCCCCTCCTCTGCCCAGCCAGATTGTGCCCTTCCCCAGTTTCTTCCACAGCCAACGGAGCCACACTCCCACTTCCTGTCAGCTGCTCGGCCTCCCCCTCGTAATCATATTGCAACAGAATGACAGTGGAACAACTTGCCCCCAGAAGTTGTGAATGCTCCAACACTGGAAGTTTTTAAAAAGATGTTGGATAATCGTTGTCTGAAGTGGTGTAAGGTTTCCTGCCTAAGCAGAGGGTTGGACTAGAAGACCTCCAAGGTCCTTTCTAACTCTGTTATGCTATATTCTGACTCCATTTGGGTCTCATTCTAAGAAAAGACTTAGAATGGCTTCTGTTATAATGTGTGCCCACTTGAGCAAGCCTTTATTTCAATGGGCAATTCTACTGCAGCACAGCTCTGCTTTAAAGCAAGAACAGGCTCTTTCTAAAAGCAAATAAATGAAGAGTTATATAAATTAAGTCTCCACCAGTGTTAGGTATGAACCAAGTCAAAATGGCTTATTCAGCAAAACGAGGCAGTGAGTTGCACATAGGAATTGCCGTATGTTCGATTTTTCAATGAGCTTCAGCGTCATTACTTGGACAAAGCAAAGCCTTCCAGATACCAACCCATCCACTTCTCAGATCTTTTAAAGCAGGTTGGAAGGAATTTTGGAATACTTCCAAATCATCTCTCTCTCTTTTTTTAGACCTATAGCTATAATAGTATAATTATAGGCCCCCAGGCTTCTACCACAGCAGGGAGGGGAAGGGAGGGGGCTTGTTGGGGGAGAGGGGGTTGATGGGAAATGGCACGTGCATCACCATGTCATCACACAAATATAATTATATCTTAGGGTGTGTCAATTTTTTCAACTTTCAATTTCCGAACCTTAGGGTTACTCAAAAGTTGTGGCATGCCTTGGAACTGTAAAGGTATTTTGGCTTATTTTAATATAATTTAGATGTGCCCTGCTAAGTAACTACATAAACATTGTAACTTTTTAAGATTTTGTTTGTTTTATTGGATACGTCATGATGCACATACCATTTTGACAGTCTTGTGGCTTTGCAGTAAATGCCAAAAATCATTGTTTGCCCTATCGGTAGCTACCTGCAAACTAGCTGAAAATTGAGCTCTCTGCCACTACAACAGCAGACTGAAATAATAAAGATCCCATCATTCCCCTTCATGGACTGAAAAAAATCCTTACTAATCCTTCTTCACACCTAAATACTTCCCCATATGTATATTTGGCTATGTTTGTCTAGCGTTAACCGTAATTTTTAATCTTCTGAGAGGCTATCCTATGAAGTCGATAAAACAAAGGACCCCAGGATGCTGCAAATGTTTTAAATACAGGTAGTCCATGACCTCAATTGACTCCCCAATTTCTGTTGCTAAGAAATAACAGTTGTTAAGTTACTTTTGTCCCATTTTATGACTTTTCTTGCCAGGGTTGTTAAGTGAATCACTGCAGTTGTTGAGTTCGTAACTGTTGTGGTTAGCCAGCAGCAGGTGCGGATGGCTGAGGAGAGAGAGGACTTAGATGAGGGGCCAGGACTATTAAAAGAGTGGACTGCTGCCTTCAGAGATTGTGGGGGCTGGCAGCAGTGATGAGGAGGTTCCCAAGGAGCCTGTGCCAAGTGTGTGTGCATGCAGGGCTGCTCATAGGAAAGAGCAGCTGCAGCAGCACAGGTGACTCAGGTTGCAAGGTAATGGCCCCTCCTTCAAGAAGATAAAAGCAAGCTGTGAAATGAACGTTCTTTGCAGAAGGCAAAGATGTTTTGAAACTCCAGCCTTGTGGATATTCCAGTATCTTGAGTTTGTATTTGAAGATTCTTGTACTGCAAATTATTTCTTGTCTGTTATCTTTTGGCAAGTCTCGCACAGTTTGGAAAGGCTTGTGCTTATCACAGCTAATTATTTTGCAGAAACATTACAAAGTTTCTGTTCCCTTTGGATTGTGTTTGATTTGTTGGGAAAGGGCGTGGGTCAGAACAGTAACACGGTTATTAAGTGAATCTGGCTTCCCCATTGACTTTGCTTGTCAGAAGGTCACCAAAGGGGATCCACATGACCTCAGGACCCGGCAACTGTCATAAATATGAGTCAGTTGCCAAGCGTCTGAATTTTGATCAGGTGACTATGGGGATGCTGCAAAGGTCGTAGGTGTGAAAAATGGCCATAAGTCCCTTTTTTTCAATGCCATTGTAACTTCAAACGGTCACGAAGTGAACTCTTATAAGTTGAGGACTATCTGTAGAAGCTCAACTGCCAGACCCCTATGGGGTGGGATAAAAGAAGGTTGATTGCAGTTGCTGTATTGCCCCAGTTTCGGGTGTCAGTGAAAGCTGGATAGACAGCTGGGTAAGCAGAGGTGGTGGTAAGAAGCTCATTCTGTGGAAAATGGACCATCACTGTGTGGACTGCAGCAGGATAACAGAGGATCCCAGGGCAATAACAACACTGGCAACTTTGCCAATTTTAAAGAGAACATTGGCACTCTATTACTGGGGGAAATGCCAAGAGAGAGAGAAAGATGCATCAGTTATTCACAGGAAGTCTTGTGCATCATAAAAATTGTCAGTAAGTGGACTAAATCAACTGTCTGGAATACTTGTAGATAATTTCTAGATTGCTCATTTGGAAAAGCCCTTGAATAGTCTTTCTAGGATCAAGCGTGATTGGAGGCCAGTTTAATTAACTACCATGGCCTCTTGGGAAGACTTCTGGGAGCTGTAGTTCCATTAGGATGCCTAGCTTACAAAATTATATTTCCAGAATTCCTTGAAGATGCCACTTGTGCCAAACTAACTGGACAGCTACAGCACGTTCAACTTTTCCATTCCTAACCAAGCGTGCTTAGTTCAGATCTTTCAATGCACCCTGTGGAACAGACTTTCCCAGCCTGATAAGATGTATCCAGATTGCAGTTGGAGGAGGCTGCTTTGAAATACGAACAGTAGAAATGTTCAGTTCACAACCCAATCGGTTTTTAAAAAGCAAACACTTGAGCAGAAAATAAGCAAACCCAATGATGATGCTGTACTCCATTCAATTCCATTGTTCTCTCTGACTATAGACAAGATACCCTCACAATCACTTCATAATCTTTTCAACCTTTTAAATGAAGGATCACATCACAGACTTTGGACTTTTTTATTCTGTCCTGGCAAACTGAGCTCATTAACGACTTTTGTCCATGTTAAATAAGCCATCTGGCTGATACAGGCTAGCAGCTGCGTCTGTACAGGAGATGGCCACCAGCAAAGTTCCTCCACACACACAAAAATATCCGCCAGGCTATGGGGCGAGGTGGGACAGATTGTGTGACCTCAGCTAATTCCCCATATAAACTGTGACTGCTGAGAGTCAAGAATTTCTCAGGGCAAAGAGGACAGTTATGTCAACAATCAACACTTGCTGTGGTAGAATCTGGTGCTGAGCTGAGGAAAGGAGTGAAAAGGCATTTTTCCATTTTTACAACCTTTTGCCACTGTTGTTAAAACGAATCACTGCAATTGTTAAGTGAATCCTGCAGTCATTAAGCAAATCTGGTTTCCTCCATTGATTCTGCTTGTTGGAACTGGCTGGGAAGGTTACAAATGGTGATCACATAACCCCAGGACAGTGCACAACTATCATAAATACATGCCAGTTGCCAAGTCCCCGGAGTTTTGACCCCAGGGGTGCTGCAATAGTCCTAAGTGTGAAAAACAGTCCTACATCGCTTTTTGCAGTACCACTGTAACTTCAAATGGTTACTAACCAAATGGCTGTAATTCAAGGACTACCCTGTGCAGCAAATGAGGCCCTGATCTGCTCGATTTCATGACATATTAAGAGACAAAATTACCTCGATGCATCTAGAGCTGACTTCATTCGTGGACTTCAAATGCCAACTACAGCTGATACTTCAGATGTGGCCCATAATGCTGTTGGTTTTGATTGACAGTGTTGTTTGAAGCTAGGGATTGTAATTTGTCAATGAATCATAAACTGTGGCTTACTGTATAATTCAAACCAAACCAACTGTGGTTTCTTCATGAAACCATGGTTAAGCATATCATAACTTAGGGCACTATGGATACTAGTTCAAAAATTGCCCACTACACAAGGAACTTCATAGCTAAAACCTTAATCCAAATCATTTCCCAGTGACTTCAGAAGAAAACCTGCACAACGGGAAAGGGACAGACAGAGGTAAATCTACTAGATTTGCCACTAGATGGCAGCAAAGGTTTAATGTCTTTGCTACCATTTAGTGTGTGTCTGGATTTATGCAGCTCAGAAACAGGAAACTTTGAACCCAGTGTCCTTCCTGAGGTCTAGTAAGCTGGAAATTTACACACACACATAGACATACACACCCCAAAAAAGTCTTGGAGGTACAAAATGGAAAGCAGCTTCTAAATTGTTTGCAGGACATAACAAAAAATCAAACTTGACTCTAAGGATTTTATAGCCTAGATACTTCCAATCTTACGCGGGAGAAAACCCGAATAACCAAAGATCCACATACTAATACCCGCGAGAACCTCAGAATATGTATGTATGTATGTATGTATGTATGTATGTATGGCATTCAGCTTTGTTTGGATATTTTCCCACGTCACTGTAGTTGTGCTTTTAAAGTTGTAGCAACGTTTCGGCAGAATCTCATCTGCCATCATCAGGCTTCTGTATAGTGTTCATCTGGATTCAGACGAACACTATACAGAAGCCGGATCTCATCTGATGGCAGATGAGATTCTGCTGAAACGTTGCTACATCTTTAAAAGCACAACTACAATGACATGGGAAAATACCCAAACAAAGATGAATGCCATACATGTAAGTACCCACGAAAACTTTATACATATACATATACATATACATATATATATATATATATATATATATATATATATATATATATAAAAACTTTTAGGGGCTGGCTGCATGCAAATTAGGTGGTAGAGCAAAAAAACACAATAGGATGAGATATGACTTGTTTCCTAAATCAAATAATATTTTTTATCACTGCGGTCTTCATTTGGCTGTTTCTTGTGTCTTATTCTGTAGGTATGAAGGAAAGGGACAATGTTTAAAATGATCCTCAATTCCTTTATTTTGTAAGTTGGAAGAGAGAAAAATTGCAATTTCTTCATATAATTAAATACCGAATGCCTTAACAGCCTTTCTGGAAATTCCCTAATAATGATGAATGAGACACTTACAAAAGACAGTCTGAAGCGTTCATTTGACGTACCGGTGGTAATCAATACGTTACATGTGCACGTAAGGATGATGAGAAAGCAATCAACTAAGAGAGAGAAAGCAAGAGAGCGTGTGAATCACATCATGCCACAAGGCTTTCTCACCCCTATCTTCCTTTAGCTGCATTTCAGACTACACTAGCTGATAGATAACCTTCACAATTTAAGAGGCAGGCTTCTTGTCAGAGCCGACCTGAGCTAGGTTTAATTGAAAGTCTCCTGTTGGCAGTGGGAGTGAGATATTGGAAAGGGCACCTTTGTAGGACAGCGGTGGCGGCGTAGCACAAAGTGACTTGTGAAGCTGGAGAAGGACTGGATATATTACACCGAGATAGAGCAATATGAAGCAGAAGCGAGGGAAGAGCACCCTCTGCTGGTCAGCTTCGGTAAACAGAGATCACCGCTTGGCCAGGATGCAAATAAAAAGGAGTGGAGAGAGATAATTATGACACCGCACCTTGGGGGATCTTGTTCTTGTTGTTCATGGACTGCTTTTTCCATTCTGTGACACGCACACATCCCTCTCCACAAGGGGTGTCATCTTATGAGCACTGCCATTCCTTGATATTTCAGGCCAGGCTCAGTCCCACACCAAAAACAGAACAGAACAGAACAACAGGACTGAACAACAGAGTTGGAAGGGGTCTTGACCCTTGCTCAAGCAGGAGACCCTACACCATTTCAGACAAATGGCTGTCCAGTCTCTTTTTAGAATCTTCCAGTGATGAAGCACCCACAATTTTTGAAGGCAAGCTGTTCCACTGGTTAATTGCCTTCATTATTAGGAAGTTTCTCCTTTAATTCCAGGTTGCTTCCCTCTTTGATTAGTTTCCATCCATTGCTTCTTGTCTTGCCTTCTGGTGGTTTGAATTAGTGGGAGAATTCTGGGGCTGAACCGCCTCTTAACTCACAGAGCTGTGCCTAGTTCTCCTCTGACCTGGCTTTCTTCTCGGTTTCCTCCTTGAGAAGAGGAGCAATCGGTATCTAAACAAGCCCTGTGCACCTCAAATTCCTGTGAAAGGGGACTGATGACTGTTGATATCAGCCTGAAAATTTAGCCTTTAAACAACAGTGGGAAAGGGGAATGGTGACAAAATGGTCTATTTTGGAGCAAGGAGTTGCATCCAGCGGTGCATCAAAGGAATCCAATAGATCTTAGTTACTAGGAGAGGAAAGATTTCTGATTTTGCTTCCCACCCCAGTTAAAACTGCTTGATAGATGTGGGAGTTTCCTTGTTTTCTATTAGCAGGAGCTGCTACTGAACCAAATCAAAACATAATTTGACCCCATCACATGATGTCACCTTTAACATCTGACCTTTGTTGGATTCCTGAGTTAATCTTAGTTACATAGGCAAAAACCACAATCTCAGATTCTGATTATTAGATATATTCATTTTTCCCTCCCCACCTTCATCAATCAACTCAGTCATTATAATCCCCATGATCTTAAAGAGTTATTAAGAACATTTCTAATTTCTACTGGCCCATAGTGGATGTTCCTGAGAAATAATCAGGTCTAGATTCTCACCCAGCTACCTGATTTTTACAAAGTCCAAGAACACTTCCAAGATATATAAAATCTGTTGTTCTTTATTACCTTAGAGCAGGGGGTCCCCAAACTTGGCAACTTTAAGAGTTGTGCACTTCAGCTATTCTGGTTGGAGAATTCTGGGAGTTGAAGTCCACAAGTCCTAAAGTTGCCAAGTTTGCGGACCCCTGCCTTAGAGGAACGCTTTGGAGGGCTGGCATTGGCAGGAAATTGAACAGTGGTGGGATTCAAAAAAATTTTACTACCGGCTCTGTAAGTGTGGATTGGTGGGCGTGGAAGGAAAGGATACTGTAAAATCTCCAGTCAGAGGTGGTATTTGCTGGTTCTCTGAACTACTCAAAATTTCCACTACCGGTTCTCCAGAACTGGTCAGAACCTGCTGAATACCACCTCTGAAATTGAAGCAAAAAGGGACCAGCAATGGGACAGCTGATTTCAAGTCTGTAGAGTTTTCTGCTGTCCAAAAAGGCCATTGGTAGATGGTCTTCAAGTTAGCAATAGGTCAACCACAAAGCTAAGTCCAGAGTATGTTCTTCTGTCAATGGACCACAGAGATAGGAAAAAATACAACCTCTGTTGAACATAGAAGTTTGGACAAAGGATCCAAATTTGTTTCATACCACCACCACCAATTTTAGGAACCAAAATCTGCACAACATCACTAAATGTGCATCTGGAGCAAAAATGCCTTATTAATGAAGTTTCAAGCTCCAAGCAGCAAAGTTCCCAATTCAGACCTTTAGTAACACTGATGTGGCTCATACACCATGAGAAGCAACAAGGTAGCTTGCCTGATGAATCCTCTCGGGGTGGCAGGTTAACTATAGTTTGTCTTGGTAAATTAAGTGAATGAAACCAATAATACATTATGTAATAACCCATGACTAAGCAATACATAATTTAATCTGATTCCCGTACGTAGAAAAAAATGAAAATAAAAGAGATGAACTTGCCTGATCTAAGAAGACAGTATTTATCATTCTCTTTACTTAATTTCATCTTATGAAAGACAGTATGTCAGCAACTTCGATGCACCAAAAATTCTCACCTCTGATTTACAAAAGGAACATATGTAATCTCCCCTTCATCTTAAGACATTTTTATGCCTTTTCTTCTTCATAAATTTTTTCTTTTCTGGTTGTCTCCTCAGGCAATCATTTTATTGTGATTTATCTGCATATTCTGGCACATTTTTAGTTTTGACACCATTCAAGCCAATCCTGTAAAGAAATAAAACTCTAATAAACGTGTCAACGTTTGAAAAGAAATGTGATCCATCAAAGTACAGCCTCATTGATCCCGCCTCTCCAAAGGCAATTTTTCCAAAAGCAACCTTGGAAAGAACAGGCATTTCTTCACTGTGATGAAAGCTGAATAATATCTACAACACCAAAAGGCAAGCAGGTAACTGAATTGCAGGGTGACTGTTTGGCATTTCTCGACAGGGGAGAAGATCTCATCATCTTTTCAGCTGACCTATTCTCTGGGCAGCAATCACATAATGCAATTGTCAAGGATTTAACACTGAGACACTTTTCAGCTTCTTCTTGCAGTTTCAAGGTTTCCATGAAAGAGGAGACGACCAGCTGCAAGCAGGAACTCTCATGGCAGAAACAGCAAAAGTGGGGAGAAGGAAACCTGCTTGAATAAAGGAGTCAACGATATAGCAGGAAAAGCAACTCAGCAGCTCACCACCATTATAAACATACAAACCAGTTCATGGCTCAAGGCCTGAGTATCTTTAAGACTGACTTTCTTCAACTAAGAAGAAATTTCCTGACAAAACAATTAACCAATTAATTAATTAATCAGTGGAACAACTTGCCTCCAGAAGTTGTGAATGCTCCAACAATAGAAGTTTTTAAAGAGATGTTGGATAACCATTTGTCTGAAGTGGTGTAGGGTTTCCTGCTTGATCAGGGGGTTGGACTAGAAGACCTCAAAGGTCCCTTCCAACTCTGTTATTCTATTCTATTCTATTCTATTCTATTCTATTCCTGCCCATAAGATAATGTGCCAGGACTAACAAGCTCCAGATAATTTGGTGGCACCTTGGAGATGGGTTTTCTCTAAAGCTGACCCACATTAAACAACTAAACAAGAAAATGAATGATCATGACAGCAGAATGAAACAACATACCAGTCAGGCTAACAATGGAAATAAAAGACAGAGAAGAGTCAATTTATTATAGGGCCTGGTATGAGTGGTTTAGAAATAAAAAGAAAATAAATTGGCAATTAGGAAAAGAATGAGGAAATATGTAGATATGTAAATATACCATGGAAAAGATTGAGATGTAAGGATAAAAGATATTGATGTATAGTAAGAGTAAAATGTAATGGTAAAGGAATAAGTAAATACATATACTGAAAAATGTGGGGAGATGCAAAAGATGTCTTGATGTTGATAACAATGTATAAAGTTTTATTTTATGTTTTTAAAATTTGGAAACTTAATAAAATTTATTTTAAAAAAAGAAAAGAAACAACATACCAAGGAAAATGTCCATCCCATCCCACTCAAATTCGTACATCCCATTTCATCTGCATGGTCACAAAGCATCCCAGGCCTTTTTTTTTTAATAGGGCTTTATTTTGTAAAAGTCGGGAGGATTTGGGGGTATCCTGGTCTCAGGAGGATGTTCTTCAAAGGACCGGGGGAGTGGGGAGGGCAGAAAAGGGCAGAAGGGTTGTAGTGTGGAAAAACCCTATAGCAAAGCTGCTGTTTGCCCACAGGTTTCCATTTGAATGGGTCTTTGTGGTATTCCTCCATGGACAAACTTTGTCAGTACACTGAAGAGGACAAAGTCCAGGCCAGTGGTGGGATTCAAAAAAATTTACTACCAGTTCTGTGGGTGTGACTTGGTGAGAATGGCTTTGTGGGCATGGCAGGGGAAGGATACTGCAAAATCTCCACTCCAGGGGAAGGTTACTGCAAAATCCCCAATCCCTCCCCACCTGACTAACCTGATTTCCAGCTCTGTTTTCCTGTGAAGGGCAATGAAAGAAGACCCAGCCAATCAGCTGGGATTCGGGAGGCAGAGAATAGATGGGGGCGGGGCCAATCAGAGGTGATATTTGCTGGTTCTATGAATTACTCAAAATTTCTGCTACCGGTTCTCCAGAACTGGTCAGAACGTGCTGAATACCACCTCTGGTCCAGGTCCAGGTTCCTTCAACAGCAATGCTACTCTTCTTCCTGATAATTATAACTCCTGGTGGCACAGTGGTTAAAGTGCAGTATGGCAGGCTACCTCTGCCCACAGCCTGGAGTTTGATCTTGACAGGGCTCAAGGTTGACTTAGTCTTCCACTATTCTAAGATCTAAGGTAAAATGAGGACGGAAATTGTTGAGAGCTATATACAAATAATGCTTTTTCATTGTAAACCACCCAGAGAGTGCTGCAGAGAACTATGAGGTGGTATATAAGCGTAAATGCTATTTCTATTTCTAATGCTATAAACAACACATACAATAACCCAAGAAGAATTCCTGTTCAAAACTGGGAGAAAATTAAGTTTTGTATTTTCCTTAGTTTTATTTAAGTTTTAAATAAACCTAGGGACTTAGAAAAGCTTATTACATTTCAAATGATTCTCTTCCATCTTGTATCTTAATCACAACCAAACCTTCTGCTCAAGGAAATCCACTTCACTCCTGAAACTGATTTTCATGTACAATTGCACAGTGCGAGAAGGAGTTGAGAAATGTGAAACAGTGCCATCTGCCGTGGTTAGATGAAAAATCGATTAGATTTCAAATTTACAGGCCTTTCTAGACAAAATGTGTATGGAAATACATTTGGTAGGGAAATATCAGTGACATGTTGCCATCATGTTGTCTTCAGTCTTATGTTTGTGGGTCCTTATTTCACCATTTTCTCAACCACAAATAATCCATTTTGCTCATAAAAATCACATTACTCTTACTACTCCAGGTTCCATCAGGTTCACAATGCTAGCATGACAAAAAATTGTTTGAGGGGTTTTTTTGAGACACCAAGTATATTTAGCTACTTTTTAAAATTTTATTTATTTCACATCATTATTTTTATAAATAACTCATGGTGGCAAACATATTTAATACTCCTTTGTCTGCATATTTTCCTCACAACAATCCTGTGAGGTGAATTGGGCTGAGAGAAAGTGACTGATTCAAAGTCACTCAGCTGGCTTTCATTCCTAAATTGGACTAGAACTCACAATCTCCTGGTTCCTAGCCTGACCACTAGACCAAACTGGCTTATATTATTACCTTACTTCAAACTAAGATGCCCAACATGTGGAATTATGCATGGTACCCCTGCTATCAAAGCATGTTTTCCAAGGCTTCCTGACTCTACCCACTATCCCAATTTACTGCTGGGACTTACTAATATCTCGGTGGCACAATGTATTGTATTGTACTGTAGGCCACTTCTGCTGACTATCGGCTGTTCAAATCCCGCCAGATTCAAGGTTGACTCAGCCTTCCATCCTTCCGAGGTGGGTAAAATGAGGACCCAAATTGTTGGGGGCAATATGCTGACTCTGTAAACCACTTAGAGCTGTAAAGCACTATAAAGTAAGTACCGGTAAGTAAGTGACATTTCTATTGTTATTGCTCTGCAAGGCAGTTTACCCCAAAATTCCTTTACACAAAAAAAGTGCTTACTCTCCATGTGGGAGATTCCAGAATAGCTTTTCTTTGTATGTGTTATATTTATTGATACTTACTGTATTAAAATTTTAAATGGATACATTCGCCATTGCAGCCACTTCTCACGATTGTTGAGTGAGATTTTAGTATTGAATTATTTTTCAGTATAGGCTGGGATATCATTTTGATTTTGAGGAGCCCTGAAAGGATCTTGAGGGAACCACACTTTAAAGAAATACTGCTTCAGATGGTTCCATAGAAGCCATTGGTTGCCTTCAGAGGAGCAGGGAGGGGAGGGAAATGATGATGCAAACATGATGATATCATCATATAAGTGAGGTGTCTTGCGTATTTACACAAGACATATAACACAGGTTTATGGTAGTTGTGGTGATGTAATTGCTGCCTGTTGTCATTTTCACATTACTATGGGTTTCTTATGAACACTGCTGATTGATGGTACCACTGATAGAATAGTGAGAAAAAATTGGGATCACCACTATGGTATTTGTTAGGTTTTGATTTAGCACGTTGCTGAATCTACACAGCATGATTTGTAGATTTCAGTTCATGGCATTGTACGAGAGAATACACCCATTAGGACTTGTTAAAACAAAAACACATACCCATATAGAATTCAACATCCCATACTTTACAATAAAAGCAGCAAAGGATCTTTCATGAAAATATGGGTAGCTAACATGAAAATCAAGAAGTCCCATAGAAATTCATGATTTGGACCCATGTGATTGTGACTTACAAGTTACAATTATCCACAGCAGCCATTTTCATAAATAATTACAGATATATGGCACAATATCAAAACTTAAACTTTAAAGAAAACTGAATCATATATATACAGTAGTTCCTCTTCCAACTATGTAGGGAGAACAATTACATTTGTACATAAATTGACTGTGTCTATGCCTCTGGACTTATTGGAAAATTTCCATGGTATCAGGGGAAGGAATGAAGGTCAGGTCAGCCTAGACTGAGTCCTCCTTTCCCTTGGTGAACTGATAAGAGACTGCTGCTCAGCTGGTAAAACAGAATTCTGCTCTGCTGCTGTAGTGTATCATTCAAGCAATGTCTCTTCCAATATAACCCAGATTATGCCCACAGCCTGATTGCTTCCCGTTATATAGTGAGTACAACTATGAACACTGCATTATTCTCATCAGACAAGACAACCAGATTTTATGAAGAAATAGTTGTTCTGCTTGCAGTGATTATCACTAGGACTATAAACTAAACTAAGAATATGGAAATGGTTAGCTTTTGTCTGCTTCCTAGAGCTGAGAGAGAGAGAAAGGGACTAGCCGAAGGTCACTCAGATGGCTTTGTGCCTAAGATCTCACAGTCTCCTAGTTTCTTGCCTAATGCCTTAACTGCTACACTTGATTGGTTCTCCTGCTCTACGTGCCATGCATCATGGCTTTATTGCTTGTTCATAGTATGGTTATTTTTCTTGGTTCCTTTGGGGTCTATTGTTGTCTTGAAATCATTTAATTTGAATTTGATATTTGCATGAAATGGAACTGTGGATAGTAGGTTCTTGCAGAATTAACCCTAAGGAAGTGGGAACCTAATAACAACTCAGAATATTAGTGCATCAATCCACTCCAGAGTCATTGGCATAAAGTTACCTGATATTTTTCAAACTGGAGCAAAAGTGTCAAGGATTGACCTAGGACATGTCTTTGCTTTTGAATCAGGGGTGGTATTCAGCAGGTTCTGACCAGTACTGGAGAACCTGTAGTGGAAATTTTGAGTAGTTTGGAGAACTGACAAATACCACCTCTGACTGGCCCAGCCCCCATCTATTCTCTGCTTCCTGAGTCCCAGCTGTGCGGCTGGGTCTTCTTTTGTTTCCCTGCACAGGAGAATGGAGCTGGAAAGTGGGTTAGTGGGATGGGGTGGGAATGGGATTTTGCAGTAACCTTCCCCCACAGTGGTGTAGGAATGGAGATTTTACAGCATCCTTCCCCTGCCATGCCCACCAAGCCATGCCTGCAGAACCGTAGTAAATTTTTTTGAATCTTACAACTGCTTTGAACTACAGCTCCTCCTCAACAAGGATGTCCCTGAGGAACACTTGCTCCATGGGGAGAAATTCCACAAATTAGTGTAGCATAGTCCATTGGCAGATGCCCTTTAAGGGTTCCCTTGACAATATTTTCGGAGCATTATGTAGGAAGGTTTGTTGTACCATTCACGATCTTCCTTTTGGCTAGTAAAATGGCTTCAATTTAGTGATTAAAATACAACGATTTTTAAAATATACATTAAAATGTTAAAATAGAAACAAAAGAAGGCAGAATCATTTGCCAATTCATGAATTAAAACAGAAAGATAATCCAATGGTAGCCTGTTCCTAATGCTTTTTCAGACTTAGAGGAAACTGAGAGGTCCTTGCTGTTCTCTCAGCTTGCTTGTTTTCTTGCAGACGTTTCATTACCCAAATTAGGGTACCCAAATTATAAAGGTTTATCCCTTAAAACAGAAGAACTATGACACTCACATCCCCTAAACTCCGCTGAAGATGTAACCTAGCCTGGTAACGAAATGTTTGGAAACCAACACACAAGCTCTGAGAACAAATCTTCACCTGCTAGTAAGGAGTGCAGTTTGCTGTCAGTTTATATTTTGGTGGCTTGCCCTGTTAGTGTTGGTGAGCATTAGTAATGTTAGAGGAAACTTTTCAACTGGCAAGGAAAGAGGGAAGGGCCCAGCTGGCATTTCTCTGGTCATATGAAGATATATGAGCAAGACTGGAGCTTTTACACGTTCTATTTTTGTTTTTCCATGGAGTTGATTATATAAAATCAGTTTCAGAATGGTAGCAAAAAGGTATTTCAGCTGGAATGGCATTTTTCCCAGTCACAAAATACTGCAAATAGATTAAATGGAGAGAATGCATAATATTGCCTACAACATCACTTGTCACCTGGTTGAAAGATATATGGAACTGGATGCAGTTATCAATCAGAAATGCTCAGTTGCATTGTAAAAAGAATAACTGGCCCTGATCACACTGGTTTCCTGTTGAATCATGTAAAAGCATTAATATAATTGAAATCAAGTCAGAGGTGATTTTGATTGATGGAAAACACAGATGAGGCAGTTGAAAAGGAGACCAGAGATATACCGTATTTTTTGCACTATCAGACGCTCCAGTCCAGACCATAAGATGTACCTAGCTTTTGGAGAGGAAAACAGGAAAAAAAAAATCTGCCTCTGCCTCCTAGCAATTTGCCTCCTTGCAGCAAGCAGCAAACACCTGGTCAGCTTCAGAACAGCCTGATTTAGCACGAGCAGGTAATTGGCGGTTGGATCAGCTTCCCGGAATACCACCTATCAGCTATTCCAGGCTGCGGGGATCGCAGCTGCCCATCGCTGCCACCTATTGCCGCCTCCATGCACCCCATATTTGGCCTCTGTGTGTCCCATTTTTGGCCTCCATGTACCCCAATTTTGGCCTCCGCAAATCTTGTTTTTGGCCCATTCCAGGCATCAGGGATCGCCACCACCGCCAATTGCCGTGATAGGTGGTGGTGGCAGCGATCCCCACCACCTGGAACAGGCCAAAAATGGGATGCGCTGAGGCTGAAAATGGGGTGTGCAGAGGCGGTGATAGGCAGTGGCGATCCCCGCAGCCTGGAACAGCTGATTGGCAGTATTCTGGGAGGCCGATCCAACCGCCAATCGCCAGCTCATGCTAAATTAGGCTGTGCTGAAGCTGACCAGGCTGTTTACTGCTTGCTACAAGGAGGCAAATTGCTGGGAGGCAGGGGCCGGCAGGTGGTTGGGACTTCAGCAACATTCATTCTATAAGACGCACAGACATTTCCACCCACCTTTTGGTGGGAAAAAGTGTGTCTTATAGTGCAAAAAATATGGTAATTGAGAAGAGAGGTAAGATGAAAGAAGGCATGAAAGCAGGTGGGAAGGAGACAAAAAGAGACATGTTGATATCTCTCTGATTTGATTTCCATAAACATCTGGATGCTGGCATGTGAAGATTTATTTATTTATTGATGAGAAATACTGTTTCCCTACTGGACCTCTTTGATCCAGCTTCACCCTGCTTCAACTGACATCAGCATGGAGGCTCTGTTGTGATGATATATCCTCAAATGGTAAGCAGACCATCTCAGCACTGGGCCAAAGAACATGTGTGGATGAGACTTAAAAACTTTCAACTAGGGCAGTTGAGGGATCTCATTTCTATAACTTGTTTTTTTCCTCAAGATTTTTTATCTGGTCTTTTTTATTATTTAAAAACTGAAGGTGGTGAACACAGCTAATACTCCTCACTCCTCCTATTTTCCCCACAACAACATCCCTGTGAGGTAGGTTGGGCTGAGAGAGAATGACTGGCCCAAAGTCTCCCAGTCAGTTTTTCAAGCCTAAGGCAGGACAAAAACTCGCTGTCTCCTGGTGTCTAGGCCAGCATCTTCATCACTAAACCAAATTGGCTCTCAATTTTCTCATTACTTCAACATTTGGGGGAAATGAATGAGACTGAAAAACAAACAGAAATATTAACAATTCCCTTAACAAAAAAGATCTTGTTTCTTGACTACTTTAAAATATTAAGGGACTTTCCACTTGCCAAAGAGATTAACTGAAGTAATAGAGAAGAAAGAGATGGGAAAGCATAAAATTATACAAGATTTTTAAAATTATAATATGGACTAGCAGTGCACCCACCGGTATACATTCGAAGGAATTATAAAAGCATAAATCAGGAAATATTCCATCTTCTCCCCCACCAAATACAGCAAACAACTGAATTACATAAAAAATAGGGAAAGTCAGCATTATTACATATGGGGGGAAAGGAAGAGGATTTGCCAAATGGCCAGGATGTGACATGGGAGCCCAAATGGAGGGTCATTTTAATTCCACAAGGGTTGTACCATTTAGCTCAGTGAAAGAGGTTTATTGTTCTCAAAATAGCTGCTACAGAACTCATCAAGGTCAATGGCATTATCATTTCAAGTTGACCCGAACAGCTTGATCTGAATTACCATAATACAGAATTAACAGTCTAGATCTCCCAGTTTATTGTTCTCTGATTGCCTTACTTCCCTATTTTAACCTTCACCTTTTTCCACTACTATTTGTGCACTTACTCCTTATTCAGTTTTAAACTCTATGCACTGACAAAAGTTTCTGCCATAATAAATGTGCTTGTTTTTTAAAGTTGGGAATGAATACACTGCAAACCAGCCAATTATGGCTTTCTTACACTTTGGATTTGAACTGCTTTCAGTAAAATAATGAAAATAGGCTTTTCCTCTGTTCATGCATTTGCTGATCCAACATTCAAGGAAACCCTATCCATTAATTGATTTGTGTAGAAGGTCAAGAAAAATCCTAACCTTTTTTGCCTCATCTCCCTGATTCAACCATTTATATTTACTCCTGAAGTCTTTATAGATCTCTGAACAAATGTCAAAAGTTGTGGTTTCTGCGTATAATAAATTGCTGCTCCTTTCCTGCATAGTAGCTTATTTTAACCTAGACCAAGAGGCTACTTTAACAAAAATTATCTGTTTATTTAGCAAGTGGATAGGCAAAATTCTTGGTGCTCTCTGAGCTTGGTGATTTGCAGAAGTTTTATTACCCAACTAGATAATATCATCAGTGCAAGAGAGTTTTCTTATGTTACCTAGGTGAGAAATGAAATGGCTGCAACCGAACAACCAAATTCAGAAAGTACCAAGAACTTCACAGTTCAGCCATGAGCTACAAATATTCTCTTCTATTAAAGACATGACTGTGTGAAACATATTTTAGGATGAAATACCACCAAGTCCTCTCCTAATATTTTAGCCATCCCCTATCCAGTGCTCTCTAGACTCAACTAGGCAATATAATCAGTGCTAGTGAATGTAAGGTTTGATAAAGCTGGAAGTATGGCCAAATTAAAAAGGACACTACACAGGTTTTCTCCCAAGAAATTGTTCCCTAGAATTAAAATGTCATCCATCCTTTCAGTTCACAAAAATATATGCTAACATGCAATTTGTTGATCCTGTTGCCAATCCATATTGTCTACTTTGATTTTTTTCTAAATGCTGCCATTCCCCAATTTTGTATGTGTAGCATGCGTTGGCAAAGCAATTGCTTGAGATCCCTGGCTTTGCTATTTTCCCTCTCTGAATCACCAGATCACAAGAAAAATGTCCACTGATCACAATGCTAAAAAAGGAACGGGCGTAGTTGTACTATTCTGACTTTTCTAAGCTCCTGCTGGTATCTCTGTACTTAAACCCTCTTTATTCATAACTTAACAGTATGCTCTTTTAGTTACAAATGAAAGAAGCAACACTTTTACTAAGAGTTCTCTTTTTGTAGGCAACAAATGCCAACTTCCAGATTGCTCAATATTCTATTCCAGCCCTGCTCTAATTTAGTAGGATTTAGAGGATTTCTAATAAAGTATTTAGCCACTGCTATTGCAGTTGTAATAGACAACTTGCATAGTATTGCTGCGTCCAGCTTTTTTAAAGTAGCAGAGTGGTAGCAAGGCTGTCATGGTCCATTGGGGTGGGGTGTTTACGTTGGCCTGGAACAGATGCTATCAACACCCTGATTCCACCCCTAGTCCCTCAGCTACCTGTGTGAGATGGGTAGCAAAACACAATAGATTTTATGCACCTGGCAGCTGTTGCTGTATTTTATCAGCTAATAGCAATCCCAGACTTAGTCTGGATTAGTTTGAGTGAACAGGAAAAGGGAAGTGAAAGTCTATTTGTCTTGGATGTGTGTGTTTGTATTATCTCTTCTATTCCCTGCTAGCTCAGAAGATATAAATAAAAATCATGTAACCTCAAAATAATTCCAAACCAAGTGTTTCTTTTTTAAACTCTAAAAAAATTCCCAATGTAGCTGTTACTACTAGGAGCTGCCCTTAAGAGCCACCAATAAAAAGATTAAAACAACAACAACCCCCATACAACTTTTAATACTGGAAGTGTTAACTATGGTTTAAACCTATTTCACTCATGGGATAGGAATAAAATGGAGCTGCAGTATGCATAAAGGGTAGAGTTTGTATTGTGTTAGTTTCATACCTTGGGGGGGAAACGGTCAGATTCTATAGCTTCTTCTGGTAGGGAGGGATAGCATATTGACTTCACTTTAGACATCAGGACAATTTTTATTGTTTGTTTTATAAGCAACTTTGAAATTTAGAAAAATAAATTTTATGAGTTTTTAAAATGCCACTGTGTTAGAATTCCATTTATCATTAGCACTATTTATAAAATGGTTTAAAACCAGCATAAAATTAAGGGCAATTAAGGCCATTATCAAATAAGAAAGTGAAACAGGTTAGTAGAACAATACAGCTCCATAGCTATTTTTTAATAACCACACATTTTTAAAATGTGCGTAATCATCGCATACAGTACATTTACATTAAAAGCCTCTGAAGTTTTTTGCAAAATTTATTTATTGATCTGTTTTATTTCTGTAATCATAAAAATAAGCAATATTAATTTATAAGAAGTATTTCAAGCCATATCATGTAACTGATAGTTTCATATTTTTTTAAAAAAATGAACATCTAGAGATAACACAACTATATCAACAAAATCAAAATGTGAAATCATTTAGTTGGACATAACCATTTGGAACAACTAAATATATACAGTATATTACTATCTAATTGCTCAACCTAGTCATTTTTCAATCAACTGGAGTTTTTTAAATATCCCAGCCTCTATTAATGAGCTTCTACATCACCTGAATAGATGGAATTAATATTGGCACTAATTTCCTATCTTTACAAAGGCTGAGCATCATTAGGTTCTTGGTAGTTTTGCTTTCTACCAATGTTCAGAATCAAAACTGTATCTCAAGGACACAAATAACCACTTCTAGGTCAAGCTACAGGTAAACTGTTTTGTTTTTTAATCAGGATAATTTCTTTCTTTTTTTTTGTAAAAATTTTATCTGAGTTTTTATAAAACATAATAAAAGTAGAACATCTTTTTTTAGAGAACAGCATGATTCCAGGTTATCACACCTCCATACAGATATAATCTCATTTACATACTCATCTTTTGTATTCAATTTCATATCTCATCACTGTTTTATCAATTTCTCATTAATTTTTCCTTCCTTTAATTTCGTCAGTCTTATATTATAATTGTCTCATTCCTTTCTAATTCAATTACATATCTTTTCCTAAATTTCTATATCCTCCTAATTTTTTCTGACCATCTTTAGCTCTCAAATCCACAAATATGATGCTGGATTACAAACTTAAAGAGATGCTTACAAGAAAATAGTTTGGCTTAAAATTACTTTAGGGTTTTTTTGGCAATTATTTGTTTGGATCTAAGGAACAAATCAATTTACCCTGTCATCTGCAATCTTCACCTGGAGTCAGAATTGGAAAGATTTTAATGTTCCTGGCTTTATGAAGTAAAATCAATTCTGTAATTCTTTTTCCTGCATACAAGCTACCACTTTGAAATCTGTTAATAAAAATTGCCTTGCTAAGTGGCAAAACTTTCCCCTAGCACTTAGCATTGACAGATATGTCTCTCTTAAAAGTGAATAGCTGTTATGGCTAGACTACTAAATAAATTACATTCAGTATCAATTTTGCCATGATCTTATATATACAAATAAGAAAGCATATACTAAACACAGAAACCATTCACTGTTTTTATGTAGTACTATTTCTCCACATAGTACTGTTTCAACAGAATGGTAAGCAAAAATATTATTTTATACACAAAGTAGCAGTAACGAGGTTTTGAAGCATGCTATTTTCAAAACTGAGATACAGTTCTATGTCCACATTTTTCTAGAACTGATCACAATTTTTGTATTCCCTTATAGCTGACTTCAGACATGTTCTGCATTGAGAATGCCAAACCCTGACTTACTGAGTTCTATAATTAGATAAGATTGTGATATTCCTCAATTAAAGCAATGCGGGGAGGGGGGAGAAGATTCAATCATATGGTTGTCCTTTATTCTTTGTGAAAGTTTCCCAGGGATTGGACAACTCTTTGGAAGCAAAGTGCACTCCATACAAAAAGCTAAATTGAATTTATGTCTATTATTTAATCAAAGAACGTCTAAATCCACCATACGTTTTAACTGATTACAGTGCCAATCCTACGTGCAATTGACTTAAGGAGCTCCTCTCCATTCACTAAAGTTTGCTCCCAGTCCCAGGTGAATATTGATTGCAGTTTGAATATACACAGATTCAAGTATGAATTAAAACAAGAAAAATCATCTTGATTTAACTAATCAATCAAACATTTTAGAATTGCTACACAGCTTAGCACCTGACAAAATATTTGTAGATATTGTAGAATAGATATACATTCATAACATTTGAGTGCTTGCCCCTCCAGTGAAAATATGCACTAAAATGAGTGTATAATGAACTGAAGCTATAAACTGCTAATCTAATTAATGTTTAAGAATCATACTTGTCCCTGTTCTGGATGGGCAATAAACGGCCCTACTAGGCCTTTAAGTGAACTCTTTTTGTGACTTAGTCTTTTCTTCTTGTGGTTTCTGAAGACCAATGAGAGTTTCTCACCATTTTGAGTTCAGAAATACATTAGGAAGTTCTAAAATATGTATATAACAATAAAAACACTCCACAGAAATCCAACCTTACCTCTATATATGACCATCAACATTCAGTGCAACACCAACTACCAAAAGGCAATGCATCCTTATTTTGCATTTTAGTGCTATACTTTGGCTCCTCTGATGATGTTCAGCAAACCAATACAAAGTAAGTACAGTAGATACAAAACATTCCATATATGAAGTGTTCTGTTTTGGGTGGCCCACATCCAGGCCTGGAGCATGTATGCTCTAGCAGAAATGTTTCAGATACAGGCGACAGGAAAATGCTAAGGACATCAGCAAGTGTAGGGAAATCAGGCAGGGAAATCAGTGGCTTCAATTTAGGGGAGGTTATCAAAGAAAGGTCCTATGAAAAACCAGGATAGATATGTCACCCTTGAAAAAGAAATCAATGGCACCTAAGGGGGAGTAGGAAAAGAAATACCCTGAGGAAATCAGCAGGCAGGCTAATATACAATCTTTGCAGAGAAAAAGAAAAATATTCCTGGGCAAAGTGTTTGAGATTCTAAGACTCTTCCAGAATTGTTTCAACGCAAACCCAGAACAATCAAAATGTTCTAGGTTTCAATTCCACCGAACTGTAATCTATGCAGAACTGTTTGTCAGAACATGTAAAATACAGTGTGTTTATTTCAATTGGAAATTCACTTTCCATTTTCCATATGCTCTTACTAGAAATGCACAATGATGAATTTTACAGAAAAAAAATACATATGGTAAGATTGCAATCCTATATCTAGTTTCAAGTCTCAGTGAATTTGATTAATGAATTTGATTGATAACCACGTGTGCATTAAAAGAAAAGCAATAGTAGAATTTCCATAATGGCTATTCTTAAGCTCAAGTAGACCTGATTAAAAAAGAGTGCCTCTCTGTCCCCTCTACAGGGTTTTTTCTCCACATTGTAGTCTCCACATTGTAGTCCATCACTACTGATTGATAAGGGAATAAAACCTTTTAGAACTGTGGTGTTAAATACATCTGTATTCCATAGTCTTTCCAATCAACTTGTGGTTTGGAAAGGTGCTTCAGGATGACCACACTGAATTTATGAAATGTTGCGATAACCTGTACTTCTGGCTGCTGCTTCCCATTCCACTGTGAAAAACGTAATTGTCCCAAAAAATCCAACAACTGCCATTATTAGAAGTTGCCACTGAAGAAACAAATAGTTGCTGTAGAAGAAAGCAACAGCTGCACAGACAGACTGAAAAGAAAAAAAAACATGTTGTAAATGCAATCTTAATGACAAGTCAACTTGAGTTATAGACATTGATTTTTAATGCCATTCCACCTCCACTTTTAATTACTGGAACATAAGCTTTCCTAATCATGTTTCTTTGTAGAAGCAAATACACTTATTCCAAACTGGACATGTCCAATATACAGACTGCTTCTTGCGATAGTGTTGTTTGTGTACACAAAATGCAGCATTTCCAGTATTCCAGTATTTCAAATTGTAGATTGAATGGTCTAACATTATTGATATACATCAATTTTGCATTTCATTAAATAAATATCATTTAAAGTATTAATGGATCATGTCTAATTTGGAGTAAGTGAGATCAATAGCAATTACTTCCAAATAAATACGAGACAGTGTTGCAAAAATACTAAAATAATTTTTTTATATAAACATGCCACCTTGAAGTCCAGGATAATTTTGATGGAGGAAAGGCAGGATACATATCGAACAACAAATAAAATATACTATTGCGTATGCATTCTTTGCTGCCACAACCCAACTGTTATTTTATAGTTTTGCTTGATAATATCACAGGAACTTTTCTAAAAAATTAATTCTACTGTCCTTTTTTCTTAGCACAAAAGGCAAAGTTTCCTTTAAGCCATGCTCAATTTCTAATGATTAAATAGATCCATAAAATTCTTTGGCAACTATATAGCAATATAGTATGGTACTACTTTCAGAATATGGTAATAGTGGGTGGGGGTTAGCCCAGTCTAGGGATTTCTGGTAGTTCCTTGACAATATTAGCAGGTCTAATTGTACTTAGTAAGCAAATGAGACAAGGTTGGCTAAATGCAATGACCTGCTGAGACATTTTACCCAATGAAAGAAGATAATTAAAGTTGGGTTTAGTAGTATCAGGCTAGAGACTGGGAAGCTATGACTTCTAGCCCCACTTTAGGTACAAAGCCTGTTGGGTGACCATGGACCAGTTATTCTTTTTCAGCCCTACAAATCAGGAAAATCACTTCCAAAAAATCTTGCCAAGAACTGCAATTATTACAATAGTCCTCAACTCACAACCACAATTGGGACTAGAATTTCCATTGCTGGAGTTACTAAGGGAGTCATGCCCAAATTTATGTAATAATGCATGCCAGTTGCTAAGTGCCAGTGACCCTGAGGGGGGATGCTATGATAGTTGTAAGTGTGAGCACTGTTTATAAGTCACTTTTTTCAGTGCTGTTGTAACTTTGAACAAATAAACGAACAAATGTTAAACAAACTGTTGTAAGCCAAGGGCTATCTGTGGTCCAGGCAGTTGCTGGGAGTCAGTCCAAAACTGACGAAAAGGCGCCAAACATCATTACCATCTGATTCTGCCACTTGGAAATAGATATTACCTGAATGAATTTAAATATAGCAAAGGCAGGTGCACTGTCTTCAGAATATAAGAATCCCAAAATACTAAGAAGTTGAGTGTTGAAACAGCTATCTCCAAAGCCCAGTAAGAAACTGCAAAAAATGGCCACTTCTTTGCTAAAATAAAGAAGCAATAAACAATAAACTCAAAATTATAATTGAAAATAGTGGACAACAATGGAATTAGATTCCTGTAATTCTTCCAGCCTTCAATATGCTTTGATTGGGACTATTAATTGTGTTCTCTTTTAAAGATGCTGATTTCAGGTAAGACCCAATAATAATCAAACTTAATATGCCTCTTTCTCATAACACTGTCACGAATTTTATCTCAAACAGAAAAAGATTGCTGTTGTTTTGCTATGGTGCCTTTTGATCAGTCTAACTTTATGGAGTTCCAGTATTTGAATCAAATGGGTTCTGATCCATCCATTTTGCAGCAGAGAAGTGCAAATCTTTCTTGAATTATCCTGTGCCATTTCAGGGTTTGTGCATGTGATATAGACACTATATTTTGTTTCTATTATCACTTTGATTAAATTGCAGTTTGTGACCATTAAACCATATACTGAATATTAATCAAAATTCATAATTCATCTCAGAATAGACTGGAGAAATTAGCTTAAGGTATCTGAATTCCAGTTGTTTAGCAATAGTTTCACCTGAGAAAAGTTTAACCCCCAACCCTGTCTTCAAACAGAACTTATATGATTTAAGAATTTCCAGTTATAAAAGTCTATAAAATTTCTAGTTCTAGTCTATAATAGGGAAACACAAATGCAAAAAAGTAGCACAATACAGGAATCTCAAACTTAGATCTTTCATTCTGACAATGAAAACATAACAAAATGATCTTCAAATGCTGGTAGTTCATTATAGTAAAATGATTGTGACCAAGAAGAAAAAACTGCCACATATGGGCAATAATTCCAAATTCAGTGAATTAGCTACATTTTTATTTACTACTTCTGTAAACACACACACATACAAATTGTCTTTTAAGAATAATATGAATGGAAGATGTAAAAATATATACCTTGGTTTCATGAATGCAATGCTATCTGTTCCTTCCATGGAAGCAATAGGTGCATCATTTGGTATATTACAAAAGATCAAATAGAAAGCTATGAAATGGACAACAATGCCTAACATCACCACTGGATTCCTGCCAAATCTGTTGTTCTTACTTAGGAGGCCAAAGATTCCTCCACCTGTAACAGTAAATATATAATTATTATCCATACAGAAAATTGCTTTCTTTACTGCAGATGCTCGTTGTAAATTAAGGAACAAGCTTTTTACCAAAAATGTTAAAAGAAAAGTGTTCTCTTGAAGACTGGTTTCTTAGGATTCCTGCCAATAAGGAAGTATCTTAACTGGAACAGTTAGAACCTATCTTAACAGTATAGTATTATAAAATTCCAGTAGCTGTCACTTTATTACCAACCATCATCCATAAGGAAGATATTTTCAGCTGTCGTAATCTGCTGGTGGCACTGTCTCTTTAAGGAGACTCAGTAAGTGCATACTAGTACATGTCAAGTAAGATCTCTAAAACACTCTGAGCTTGATTGTTCTCTAGCAGATGTTTCATTATCCAACTAGGTAACGTCATCAGTGCTAAAAGGGGGTAGGGTTTGCTCTCTGTTTATATATAGTGCCTTGCCCTGTCAGTGTTGGGTTATAGGTTGACTGGTGTTACAATGAATTAAGAGTATTGGCCAACAAATGGATTGGTGTCATAGCAAACTGGAACAGCACTACATTAATGGTAGCATTACACTGGAATAACTGAACCATGTCATTCTATCAAAACAATATGTCTGCTTTTTATATTGAACAATGTACTGAACTCACATATTCTATAGTGACACAAAAGGATGAAGGCAAAGAATAAGTATGTCAGACAATTTTGTTCATGAATTTAAAGCAAAAATAAATCAAAACAAGAAATCCTCTGAAAATGCTTTGGGAGGGTCTTGTTTAGCCTTTGTTCATTTGTTTTGCAATGGTAAAGTTGTGAGGAAAACTTACTTAGAGTGAAACCTGCCTACTTGGTCATTCCTCTACAATGGAAATTTAACAATTAATTTTGGACTATCTAGTTCTTTGCTGAATTACTTTATCTACATGCATATTATATAAATGTATTCATTGATTACATTTATTTATCAAATTTATTTATTTAAATATCAGAAAATATTTTCTATTATTTTAGGCTGTTTGAACTCACCTAATATTTCTCCAATGCCAATGAAAATACCAGAGAGTCCAATAAGACTTTTTTCTTCAACACCAAATTTCTTTATAGCACCTATACAAGTTCCATATACTCCAGAGAAGAATGTTAATTCCAGCCCTTGAAAAACAACATTATTTCAGGCATTATTATATGCAAGTATTTATCCTTAAGTAAAACACTTTCAGGGGAACTTTCAATAAATATTTCAATGATAATTGTTTAGCAAAATTCCCATATCCCTATGAGTCCTCGCAAGACTCAATTAAAAAAACCAAACAGAACTTAGATATATAGAGATATATAGATATATAGATGGTATAGTATATAAAATCATAAGTATAGTATATAAAATCATACATTGCAATGTCCTACCTGTCAATGAATACTTTAGCTTCAACCAAAACAATACAAGAGCACACAATAGACACAATAGATACTCAAGGTAAATCGCACCAAACTTGATTTCAGGAAATACGACTTCAGCAACAGAGTGATCAATGTCTGGAATACTCTGCCTGACTCTGTAGTTTCTTCCCCAAACCCCAAAAACTTTAACCTTAGACTGTCTACTACTGACCTCACCCCTTTCCTAAGAGGTCTGTAGGGGTCGTGCATAACCAACGTGCCTACCATCCCTGTCCTATTGTTTCTTTTATTTTTCTTTCTTATATCAAATCAAATAAATGAATAAACAAACAAATAAATAAATAAATAAAACAGTGTAATTCGCAGATAAGTAACATATTAGTACATTCAAGAACATTCAATATATGCAATGTCTTTATACCACCTGATGGTAGAGCATTAACTGTCTTTGTATAGGTGGATCACAATACTATGGTTCCCAAATTACAGTCTTCAGAATAGGATAGGCCTCTTTGAATAAAGAAAATGGCTATCCCTGCTGTTTGCTAACTGACAGATCATGAGGGCCTGAATTAATTGCATTTTTACCATAAATATTCCCCAAATTCAACACCTCAATTCCAAAATAAATTAAAGACTTCCACAAGTTAAACTTGACATGCTGACTACTTGGACATGTCCATGAAGTTTTCTTGGCAATAATATAGGATGTTTCTTTTTCAATTTCCCAGTGAAAGATAGAACTGTGATTTCCTAGAGACTCTTATCCAAGCTCAACAGATTTAATACAGCTTGGCATTTTTGAAATCAACCATTAAGTAGATGCTGCTACTTATTGAGATCAATTATAACACTTTTCTTAATTCAATATCTTTGTAAGTATAAAATATCCATGAATTATCAAAAGCTAGATTATGCCTTTCTAAAATTAAGATGTTCCTTTAACTTCAAAGATTTATTTCAGCAATGTAAAAAGATCCTAGATAAAAACATATTATAATTCAGTTTAAAATAAAATTGTAAAAATGGAACAAACTGGGTAGATATCACATTTCAAACTGATCACAGTATAAAAATGTTTTATTAATTTATGCCACAGTGTATGCGAAATCGAACAGTATAGCACTTTAAAGAAAGAAGCAGTAGATAGTAAGGAAGTATTGGTGCTCGGATTGTCAAGTTGACTTATAGGGTTTTAATACAAAGGAATCAGAAAATTACTTTGATTTTGGGGGAGTTTTGTCCAAAAGAAGGCCCTTTAACAATTAGCACTTCATTTTAAAAATAGTTTTTAGCTGCAAAGAATTCTTAGGAACATTCTCTATACAGGTGTGTAGTCCTTGATGCATGACCGTAATGGAATATGCCAATTATGGTTGGAAGTCATGATGGTCATTAAGTAATACACCCACATGACTACCTCACTTACAATCCTCCAGCCCTGCTGCCCCCAATGAAGACAGCATGGGGTGCTTCAGGTATACCGAGGGGGGCCCTGGAAGACTTAGTGCAGGCGCTCCTATGGGCTCCCAAGGTCTTCCCCCCTACCCAAGATACTCCAAACTCCACTTCCCACCCTTTGGGGTTGCTACAGTCCTTGGCTGCTTCCCACCCCACTAGGTCCAACATCATCATCTTCACCTTGAATCACCCATCATGCACATACCTTTTGAGGCTCTCTGGAGCTCAGGTTAGAGCAGCAAAGCAAGTTGATCTGTTGCTGGGCCACATGGTGCAATCCTGGAAGAGGCCACCATTTTCCAAGTTGACGTAATTCAATACAGCTACTTGAAAAATGGTGGCCACTTCTAGAATTGTATCATGTGGCCCCACAATAACAGCCTGCCTCCTTCCCTAACCTGAGCTACAGAGATCTTCCAAAGGTAAGTGAGGAGAAGAGTGTGAAGCCCAGTGGGGTGGGAAGCAAGCAACACCTGGAGGAATCTGGTGGGAGAGATAGGCAGGGGTGCTGCAGCTGTGGTGGAGTTGTAGTGGCTATAACTTCAGAACCAAGTCATGAGTAGCTTATAGAGATAATTTGGATGTATGATATGATGGAGAAATTATATTACAGGATAATTTTAATTAGGATGTATAACATGATGGGAAGGGAAAAAAGGGACTTTATGAAACCAATACACAACGGCATTGTATAACTGTGAACAGTTACGTAAATTAAGGAAAACTGTACAATAAAACTTTTTTTAAAAAGTAGCTTTTGGAAAGGTCTGCCATAACTTCAAACAGTCACTAAACGACCAGTCATAAGTCAAGGACTATCCATAGTTTCCTCACAGCCCCATGAATTACAGTGACATAAATTCATGCAATAATTTCAAAAAGGAATGTCATTAATTGATTTTCATGAAGAAACCAAAGACTGAACAGGATTGAAAACATTTAGAAAAACATAAGAGATATAACAAATGTATGTACTGCATAAACTTTCAAGATTGGTATTTTCACTCTTGTTGCACACATTACCTGTATAGGCTGTTGTGACACTAAGTAGCAAAATCCTTTTTGTTGCACACAACTTGAACGATCTTTCTACAGAGAATGCAAAATGAAAATATTTAATTAAACTTGATGTGATGAGAATCTTCATTGATTTGTCATTCAAAAATGGGAAACTGAGCTTGATTTCAATACCCCTTTCTCCCTCAATGATACTGAGCTCTTCTCTGGTGGTACTCACAGTTTTGAACATAAGTACACTATGGAGCTTAACAAATCAGTGGACTATACCAACTTTGCGAGCCAAAGCAGGATAAACAATTAGCCCAGCTGCACCTAAAACAGTCAATGTTACAAGATTTATAGCTACTAACATTATGTCTCTGCTTCCTTGAGGAGGGAAATCTTAAGAAAGAAGGATTTGTAACCATTTGTACTTGACTCTTGCTGAACTTATCAAAATGCCCTGGGAACTTTTACTTACTTATTGCATCCATGGCCCTTGATGTTTTACTTTGGCCAGACCTGATAAAACAAGTATTTATTTAAAGTGAAAAAATATGTAATATATTAAGAAAATCATTATTTTGCATCATTATCAATGTTTTCCTTTACTCAATACCATTTGTCATTAAAAAAGTTAAAATATCAACATAGGAAATACTGATTCAGAAATAAGCCATTAACCTAAATTATATGTGCATTAAACTTTTGACATCACTTTTTTTTTTCATGAATTCCCCCTATCAAACTGCCCAGTATCGTGCAACATAAAAATATATCAATGCAAATTAATTTTCCTACATAAATTAGGTATGTAGTTTCATGTAAATTATCTTGCAGTTGTAGTTTAAATTTAAGCATTCTTCCTACCCTGAGTAACTGGGGCAAATGGATTGTTTTCTAGTTACAATGCCTCTCTGCATTAAATACAAGCATCATTTCTTATTCAAAAAAGAATAGAAATAGTTGACAAAGCCATTAGCACCTACATGTTATCTGCAATGGTTTCAGCAGTGCTTTCCTCTTCTTCTGAAATTGTTTCTTCTGGAGTTCTAATGAGAAAAAACAAAACGGTGCCCACTAGACTGATCACTGTCAAAGAGATGAAGACAGTCCTACGGTCGCTTTCTGTGAAGAAGTAAAATAGTGTATTATACCTTCTTCAACGAACTGTGTAATCATTCAAAATTACCAAAATATTCAGGATATTTTTCAGATGAAACAAAATATAAAGTACAGAAAAAAATTTACATTCGTAACAAATGTCAGTAATTTTTCACAAATCAAACTAAGATTCTGTATTTGAAAATAACTATGTATATTAACATTGTTTTATATGATCATGGAGTTAATCACTTTAATAGGCAATTACTAGGAAATAAATAGATAAATAAATAGATAAGAAAGAAAGAAAGAAAGAAAGAAAGAAAGAAAGAAAGAAAGAAAGAAAGAAAGAAAGAAAGAAAGAAAGATAGGAAGGAAGGGGCGGATGCCTCCTGCAGCACCCTGCCAGCCAAAACAGGGTGCAGGGGGTCTGTGCGCAGCGCCCCCTGCGCCTCGTTTTCACACTCCATAGACTCCTGCAGCACTCTGCTGGCTGTTTTCAGGCCTGTTTCAGCCCATTTTTCACCCTTTTTTGGCCCATTTTCAGGCCCTTTTCAGGCGGTGTTTGGGCTGTTTTCTGGCCATTTTTCTGGCCATTTTTCTGGCCATTTTTGGCCAGCAGAGTGCTGCAGGAGACCCTGGAGAGTGAAAACAAGGTGCGGGGGCACCGCGGGCTGGTCCTTTGATACTTCCAGGCTGGCCCCAGAGGCTAGATTTAAACACCTCGTGGGCCGGATCCAGGCAGCGGGCCTTGAGTTTGACTCCCCTGCCCTAGATGAATTGAATGGCACCGCAAAATAGATACACATTTTTAATTACAATACAGTGTAGTCATTGAGATAAAAATCAGGCCCCTGAGAGAATGAAGTCTCTGCTCTTTTCAAAAGTAGCTGCAGTCATACAGATAAGCCCACACTAATACACACACACTTTCCTCAAGTATAGTACGCACAGGCATATAAGTCTATGTTCCAAATGCCTGATTAATTGAACCACACCCTGGTGTTTTCAAGGACATGCTGATATCTAGAGGCAGCCTCATTTCATCCAGTCTTTTGAGCTTAAGAAAGCAAATACTAAGACAGAGTGGGAAGAGTGAATAGGAGAAAATGATAAGCAATCCTGGTGGGAGTCCTGCCTGGAACCTGGAACTTTAGACAATACCAACTAGGAAAGAGTTCAATACCAACTAGGAAAGAAGCAACTACACAAAAATAGCACTCCATCTTAACTAACGCAGGAACTTGGGTGGAAAGGCAAAAGTTGTATGCTATTTAAAAGAATTTGAGACTTCTATGTGATCTGAGTATTAAAAGACTGAGTATAACGGCCTGAGTATTAAAAATGTATTTACATGGCAACATCACCTTGCAAATCCTAGGATAGAGTTTATCCATAGCAATAATCTGTGATGGGGAATGCATGTGTGCAATAAAGCATTGTGTACAGTTTTGCTTCACTGAACTGTGTTCAGTCCTTGAAACACAAAGAACCGTCACAAGGCAGAAAATGAAGATTAGGGAATGAGAAAAAAATAAGGATTCCTTTTTAATGTTTTATTATGAATTATAAGAATTGGCATTAGTCTTCATACATTATCCAGGGTCAATATAGATTAATTTTTAATATGAAAATCACAAAACCTTGTTCAAATAAATGCTTAGCAAACTGTAGATAAGTTGAATATCTTAAATCATTGTGCAATGCACAGGTAACATCATAGCATGAGACAATTGTTTGTCTCTCCTACCCCATCCAAAATGTGAACAAAACTGCACTGATGTAGCTTAAATTTTTATTTTATTTGTATCCTGCCTTTATTATTTTTACAAATAATTGAAGGTGGCAAGTATATTCAACACAACTTCCTCCTATTTTTCCCCAAACAACGGCCCTGTGAGGTGGCTGGGCTGAGAGAGAGTAACTGGCCCAAAGTCACCCAGCTGTCTTTATAGGTAGTTGGCTGGACCAAGATAGAATGGAAATGGAAATGGAAAAGATGAGAAGAGTGGGAGAGTATTTGCTTGTCCATTTCAGGCAAAACAATGCTTCCACACAAATTTTTCCTCTTCTTATCTAACTGCTGAGACAGTGAATTATTTTGCTTGTCTGGGTGTAGGTGATGAAATATCAAGGAACACAACATATTTTAAAATGGGATTTGTACAGTATTCAGTGAGATATTGTAAAAAATCAGTGATGGAGACAGTAGGCTAAATACACAGGCTTCAAAGGATTTCATGAACAATACCAACCTGATATGTAAGTTTTCCCTTGCCAGGCAAAATATATGTAGAGATTTCCAAAAAACAAGCTATAAACAGAAGATAACTAGTGGTTAATGCATTATTTTTATATAAGAAAGAGGTGAATTATAGTTCAAATCAAAATTGAAATCTTAATAAACCTCAAATAATCTCAGGGATTTATATGTAAAATGTAAATTATATTGGCATTGCAAGTAGATTCCAAACAGTAAGAGCTGATCTTCCCAAGATATGCAGGTTTTTCTTTTATTACATCAGCCTTCTTCAGACTAATGCCCACTGGTGACTTAGATTTCAATTCCCATAGTCCCTGTCAGTAGGACTTTTGGTCAGAACAGCTAGCAACTATGAGAACTGAAGTGCAACACAAAGAGAAGTTTCCATGACAATCATGGAAAATTCACAGCATAAATGTTAAAGTAGATGGATATTTTGGCTCAATAAGAAGCAGCCTAGGAATTTGATCCCAATGATGGAAACAAAAATTCCAATATATGGAAGCAGGACATAACTGCAAAGTTTAAAATAATTGAAGAGGAAATTCTGCATTTGATTTAAAAATTAAAAGTAGGAATGAACACAACTTTCCTCCTGCAACCTTTGAAATTGTGGCTCCCTCCTTCCCACCTTTAGATCTAGTTGATTTTTTTTTTAAAAAAACCACTTGTTTCTGGAATCAGTTTAAAGTGCTAGGTTAAGCTACCAATTTATCCATGAACCAGAGCAGCAGAACTTAGCTGACTTTGGTTAACCTGGAAAAACTAAGTAAGCTTAGTTTAAGTATTGGGCAGAAACTTTAAGTATTGGGCAGAAACTACTTTAATCTTTAAGTATTGGGCAGAAACTACCAGATGGCTGCAAGCTATACTGGGAAAATCAAAATATCTCTTTAAAGAAATAATGGGAAATAAATTGGAATTATTCCTCAGAAAACTACCGAAACGTGTCTATGAAGTTACCAATTGATCTCAATTTAAAGAAACATTGTTTAACTACAGTATCTTTAGAATCCTATTTTGGAAATTCATAGGGTTTTAAAATCTGAACTCTAGGCACTACACCCTTGTTTTGCCAGTACACTCTTCCCAAGGCAGTAATGGCAGTGGTCATTGATAATAAACCCTTTTGTTTCTATCTATACAAACAGATAAAGAACATTTTATTTTGGATGGCGCATACTCTGTGATCATTTTTTATCTTGTTAACTGCTGGGTGGTGAGGTCTGCTGCTCCTAGTGGTGCTGCTGGACACTGCCCACCTGTCAGGGCGATGCTGTGCTGAACACAGACCCCTGCTTTTTTGTTTAGCAACTCTTTATTTTAACTGATGTATTGCTTTTGAATTATTTTATCCGATTTGAAAGATGGTTTCATCTTTATTCTAAGCTCCTTTGATTATTTTATTTAAATTTGCTTGCTGTCCATCTTGCCTATTTTGCTTAATAAGTATCAATTATCAATTTCCTTTCAGGAAGCACCAGATATCATACACAATTTGCAACTCCAACCCAAGAACATCCTCATTAGAATCATGTAAAAGAGGTAGAGAACAAGGGACTAGTCCCACGCTTGACCAAAGTTCATTGGCTAAAGTAGAAGCTGGATTTCAATTTTCCTGGTCTAGGTCAAAGCAATCTAAGCGATCCAGGCACAAAATATGTTCTAAATTGAACATACTATTCATACTCACTAACTTACTTTATAATAAAATCATGGAAAATTCTGAATGCCCTCAAATATTTTCCTATGACACAGATGAGACACAGTGACTCTTGTTCCCATTTAGGACTCTTTAAATGATAATTATAACAGAAAGCAGAACCTGAAGCGAACTGTAATTCCAGAAAGCACATTTTTTCTGTGTAAGCTCCAAAACTGACAGTTCAGTTTATAAGTTGTACTTCCACAATCTTGCTTTAAATATCTAAAGACAGCCTAATCACATATTTGTTTCCCAGAAAAGGGTTTTTTATATTAGCACCAGCAGTGCACTTTCTGGTATTGGGTGATTTCTTCTTCCCTTAGCTTTTATTTGCCTAAAAAATGATTTAGTGGGTTCCCAAGCCTCCAGAATAAATTAGGGGTCAATTGGGAGATGCAAAAGGGAGAGGACTCCATTGCAGTCTGTGAATTTTGATTTCATTTCATAGCATATGATTTAACCAAAAGCAAGAGTTTAATTATTTACCTGAACTGCAATAATGCCCAGAAAATTCCACTGTTCCTGCCAATTGTGTTTTCATTTGAATTTATTGTTAGGCAATTTCCTTGAGCAGTCCATAATACTGCAAATGTAAGAAGAATTAATGTAAACAGAAAAGAAATCTTCTAAAGTTCATTTATATTGGTATCTGAAAATGTTTTCAGTAACATCATGTATTTGGATGCATCTCAAGGTTGCTTCACAAATGCTTACAGCTAACCCTATTAAGTATTAAAATTATATTAAGGTATTCTAGCCAGTGTTCCAATAATTGAAGCTCCAATAATTGACAAACTTTTAAGGAATATGAATCTCTTTGATACTTATTTTGCATTTTCAACAACAAACCTATATAATGCATACTTTATAAACTACAGAGAGTATTGTTCAAAGTGATTGCAACTTTAGCTGGAATATCATTGTAATCTTGGGAACAAAGACAAGTTAAAGAGGTGCTTAGCAAATCTGAATTCCATAGTACCAATTTCTTGCCTAATGTGCTGTGCCTTAAGAGGGGGAAAATGTAATTCCAAGCACCACTGCTTGTGTCGGGGGTGGGTTGGGGTTAGAGATTCCTTTACCTTTTATGTAATGTTTCTAATGGTTAAGAACAATTTTACTACCTTGTTAGCATTGCGTGCATTCCACTCAATGGAAAATGAGAAAAGTGTGGGAAACAAATTATAAAATGGTCCATATTACTCAGAATCCACCCAAATCTCATAATTCCACCAAAAGCAAAATAAATTCCTTCATAAAATGGAGAGCATCTTGAGAGGAAGAGCTTACCAGCAGCTGCTATTCCAAGGAAAACTGAAGCTGTGTAGAAACTCCAGGTAATAGGCTGGATAAAGATGGCAATATATAAGCTGAAAAGAAAATAGTTTTAATATGCATAATGCGATGCTCACAGTTCTTTGTAAAATAACTTTTATCGCTAGTTGGGAATAATCTGTACTTGATTAATTTTCAGTTGTTTTTACCTCTCCCAATTAATTCTAAGTCCTATCTTTACCTGCTTAACTAGATATTTAACATATTTAATAGCAGAATTGGAAAGGACCTTGGAGGTCTTCTAGTCTAACCCTCTGCTCAAGCATATCATTTCAGACAAGTGGCTGTCCAGTCTCTTCTTAAAAGCCTCCAGTATGGGGCATCCATAATTTCTGAAGGCAAGCTGTTCCACTGGTTAGAAAATTATTTCTTAAATCCAGGTTGCTTCTTTCCTTGATTAGTTTTCATCCATTGTTTCTTCTCTTAACTTCTGGTGCTTTGGAAAATAGATTGTACCACTTCTTCTTTGTGGCAGCTCCTCAAATATTGGAATACTGCTATCATGTCACTCCTAGTCCTTCTTTTCACTAGACTAGCTGTACCCAATTCCTGTAACCATTCTTGGTATGATTTAGCCTCCAGGCCCCTAACCGGTATGCAGGGATTGCTGCTCTTCTCTGCACTCTTTCTAAAGCCTCAACATCTTTTTATAACGTGGTGACCAAAACTGGATGCAGTATTCTAAGTGTGGTCTTACTAAGGCTTTATAAGGCAGTACTAGTACTTCATGTGTTCTTGGTTCTATCCTTTTAATGCAACCCAGGATGGCTTTGGCTTTTTTGACTGCTACCACAAAGGGCTGGTTCATATTTAAGTGATTGTTCACTAGGACTCCAAGACTCCCTTTCACACTTAATGCTATTGAGCCAGGTTTCACCTAATCTGTACCTGTACCTTTGGTTTTTCCTGCCTAAGTATAAGACCTTACTTTTCTCTACACTGAATTTCTTTTTGTTGGATAGGGCCCAGTGTTCAAGTCTTTCGAGATCCATGTGGATCCTGAGTCTGTCATCTGAGGTGCTGGCTATTCTGCCAGCTTAGTGTCATCTGCAAATTTGATAAGTTCCCCTCCTATTCCCTCATCTTGTGGGAGATATCTTCACTCATTTGTGAAGATATTGAAAAGTACTGGGCCTAAAAAAGGAACCTGGGGGTACGCCACTGCTTCCTTTCTTCCATATGGATGTAGTTCCATTGGAGATTACACGTTGAGTGTGATTTGGCAGCATACATCTACTACTGATGCTGTTTATCCCACATTTTTCTAGCTTATTGAAATCCAAGTACACTATGTCCATTAATATAGTCACTTTGTCAAAGAATGAAATAAGATTTGTTTGGTATGGTGTGTTTTTGACAAATCCATATTGGCTTCTGATTATAACTTTGCTTACTTCTAAGTGTTTGTAGATCTGTTGCTTGGTTATCTTTTCCAGGATTTTTCCAGGTATTGATGGCAGGCTGATTTGATTGGTCTGCAGTTTCCTGGATCTGCTCCCCTCCCCCCCCCCTTTTTTTTGAAGTTTTCAAGAAAAGATTGAACAAACATTTGTCTGGGATGATATAAGATCTCCTGGCATGGGTAGGGAATTGTACTAGAACTGCTCCAACATCCCTTCCAGCCTTATGATTCTATTCTAACACCAACTACTAAAACAGTAATAGTTACCATATATCATACATTTCCCATTTAGTCAATTATATACAAAACAAGAACAGGTCTTCTAGATGCAGCTAAGTAAATGAAAATCAGCATAAATTATATATCCGGAATTGAGGCAATTTTACTTACCTATAGAAGATACCACTAATGAACATGGAAAGTTGTGGTCCTATGACTGCAACCACTGAAGGTGAAATTATATTTGATGCAGAAAACACTCCATAAATAACAGCCATACTGTACAAAGGAATAACAATGATTAGTAAATCGTTAACATGTAGTTGAAAGCTAAGAGAGCAGTAAGGAGGAATTTCTGTTTTTTGGGGGGAAATGGATAAAGTTGGTAAATCTGTCAATATACACACTTTATATACACAACCACATCAATTTTTTTCAAGCACCATGGTACTACCACATTGCTACACTAATTCACATAGGTGCTGTATCTAAAATTATTTTACATGAAGATGCAAGCTACCTTCTTTTACATCTCTCCCCAACCCATACACAAATTTTATCCATGGGAATTGGACTGTTTGTGTATCATGTTTATTTTAAATGATCTTCCTCTGGCGATGAGATTTCAGAGACAAATTAGAATTCTACCTGTTTTTAGGCTTAACAAAAACAATAAAGGAAAAATGATTAAGTACAGCATATCTAGGGTGAGGTCACAAATAATAGTAATATTTTTGATCTTAGTAAAATTAATTGTAATTCCCCTAGATCTTTAAATGGAAGTTCTTTTAAACTAGGTTTAGTGAAAACAAGCCAAAATTAATATATTATTAGCCTGTCTTATTCAAATCATAGTTTGAACTTCACTGGGATCTTTAATTTACAACTGAAAGCCAGAATTTCTGAACACTGGCACACAAAAAAGGATAATGAGAAAGAACTGACATGTCTATCATTTCTCATTCTCATAAAATGAATTTATCCTGTTCCATTATGCCTGAACCTAGTCATAAAATGTACCTGAAAAGCAACAAGTTAAAATGTTCAATAAATTACTGCTCCAGGAATGTTGCTGCTCCAGGAATGGGAGAGGTCTGGGTTTTTATATTCTTGATTTTTAAAGTTGTAAGCTACCTGTGTTGAGTTAGGCTGGCATATAAATTACTTTAAATAAATAATAATAAGACAAGCATAAAGTACCTTGTGTAGCCACTTCCATGAAAATCAGTATGATTTAAATTTGTAATAACAGTTTGCTGTAATACATTAAGATACATTAAAATGATTAACAATATGAACTATTATCCAGATTGTTTTTAAAATGTATTTAAGTTTTAAAATACAAAACACACCCGGAAGTCACTATAAATACAAATATTAAATATGCCTGTTTACAATTACTTGGTCAAAGTATTTGCAATTAATATCCTAAGTAAATCAAGTTGTTTTAAATTAAATTTGCATCAAAGAATGTTACATTAGGAAGTAAACAAAAGTAAAAAATCTAACTAGTTTTAATATCTACTTTTCTTCTGTTAAGGGGAAAACATCATATTGCTTGATAAAGAAGTGTGCCCAAATCTGCATTTGCCTATAGGAGATAAAATGAGGAGCATCTGTAGCAGCAACCATGATGTGGCAAGTAATAAATCCTTAGTTTTTGCTACAGCATTGTAGTACCCTTAAATCATCATGCTTAGAGGCCTGACTGACAAAAATCACTGTTTCCATACTCCCCTCCCCACAAAAATTCTTACCAAAAATCTTTTTGTACAATGGTAAAACTAGACAAGTCTCTATCATTCCATCATAAGAGTCAAAAAGAAGGCAACTCCAGCTTCTAGATAATGTTCTGATTTATTGGCTAGACCCAGGACACCAGAGATGGCACATTTAGCTTGCCTATGCAAAGCCAAGGCTGGCCTTATCCTCCATATTGCTCAAGACAAAAAGGAAAAGAAGGAAGAACAGAAGGCTGCCTAACTACATTTAAGCAAGAGGTATTCTCTTTCCAATTACATTTACTCGTTGTTCCCTTTTTCCTAATAAAGTTTTATATCTAGAGATATGGGTTCCTTATTTTAATAAGATAATTTCTCATTAAAAATTACCCCATATGAAATACTGTACAATTAACTCCTGTGTTTCAGGATTGGCATAAGATTGAATCTCTGGGTGAAAAGTTGGACAATCACAAGCACCATTTTTATTTTTCTAGAACTAGACTGAATGATGAAGCCTTTGGCAGAATGATCAAAGTCTCTAGAATGGAAATGTTTGATGGGTGTGTCAGGGTGTTTAACACGGCTAGTGACAACTGATCATGACATGCTTTAGAAGTAACCCAAGAAAGGATCTTCCAGGCAGTCTGAATTATCATTTCTGCCAGCAAAGAGGAAAGAGGATTCCATTTTTAAAATTATGCTTTTTGAGCAATCAAGAAATTCCATACGTTATAATAACAGATAAAAGAAATGGCAAGAAAAGGACTGCAAACATCAAGAGAATATTACATTCTGAAATATATATTTTTGTTTCATTAAGAAGACAGTCAATGCTCATAGATATAGGGAAAAGAAACATTTGCTCTTACCGCTATATTTCCACATGTTTGGAAAGCAGTGAACATAAACATGAACGCTATTCCTAAAACAATGATGTTCAACTGTTTTTTTAATTCAGAATTCATATTGTGTTTTATCAGAATATTGTCAGACTAAAACATAGGTTAACATCTGTCTTTCAAGCTTCTTCCTTTTTTTAAGTTTCTGAGAAAGGAACAAAGAACACAAACTCTGCATTACTGAATTAATAATTGTTTTCTGAAAAAACAAAGTATGAAGAAAATACCAACTAACAGGAATGAAAAAATATCAAGAGTCTCTACCTTTAAAATGCAGAACAGCAGCAGATGCAAAGAAGCAAAGAAGACACATTCTGACTCAGATCTTCACTTATCTTCCATGTAATGGAATCAGATTTTGACTTGGACACCAATTATCTGATAAAAGGAACAGCTACGGCAATTATTTCCATTCATGCCAGACAGGAAATAGAGAACAGTTTACAAATTAAGTCAGCTGATCAAATGAGGGTGGGAAAGCACTCATGAATTCTGGGAAATGCAGTTCAAAGAGCTATATACTAAGGAAAAGAAAGCATTTCTAAGCAATGCTACAGAATAAAAACTCAGTGATATGTGTAAGCATGAACAAAATACCTTTTAGATAATAATGACTGTACATTTTGTTTTTCTCATTTGTCAGGAAATTTTGATAAAAGCCAATTCTGAATAATCTGGTATATGATAAAGGGAAACCTTGAAATGATTTGAATCGTTACTGAACCTAAGTGTCAGTTTGTCGCTAAGCTTGTCTGAAAAGAGTACGTCACAAATTAATGCTTCTTTTAAGTCCCACTTAAATCAACGGACTCTATAAACCTCATTATTATTTATGATAGCACTTGTAACCTGTATCTATGAGAACAAATTGTTTTATTATAAATACTAAAAATTATATAATAATGAATGTAACCTTCCCAATCAAAATGTTACTATCATAGTCATTAAAATAATGCAGTTCAAGAAAAAAGGTAACACCCCAAATAAATATATAATTGTAGTATGTAAGACAAACCTCATGAGAACTAAATCCAATCATATCAATGCATTTGTGGTTTCCCTCATTTCAAATTTTGACATCCAAATGCTAGATTCAATATTGAATGTGCATCTGGAGAAGGGGGGGGGGGGGCGGGCGGCCTTGGCAGCACAGAGCTTTCCCAGAGAGAGGCCCAGGTGAACAGACTGCAGATTTCTGGGCTGCAAAGGGGGAGGGGGGGAAGAGATTCAGGATACCCACAGCCTAGAATCTCTCATATCTAACAGATTAAAAGTTATAGTTTTAAATGGTAACATTCTGTCCACTAGATGTAAGCAAATAAAGTATTGGACTTTATTGTATCTCGCTATATCATCTTTCAGCTAGGTGCTAGGGCCTGACACTTAGCAACTTTTCTAAATTACGACACACACACCCCTCCAAATAACCAAGATAACTACAAGCTAGTTCCATAGTTCTGATGGCTGCACATGTACATACTCATGGTCACAAGTGCATTTGGGTGTTTGGCAACCTCTGAGGGAGATGGGAAGATTAAAATATAGGAAATATAAATAAATAAACCAACTCACATTTACAGTCTTGTGGCCACAATTTATAACTTTTTTTGCCAGTTTTCAGCTATTTTAGTAGATTTCTGGCAAAAAAAAAACATTCATAGATTCACTTAACAATTGCTGAATTAATTTAAGAACTGCCATGGTTACTTAATGACTGCCATAAAGTCATAAAATCTGGGCTGGTCAACTTAAAATCATCATGCCTTACCATGAAAAATCTGAGCTCCATTGTGGTCATAGATCAAGGGTTACCTGTAGTTAGTTAACATTAACAGTATAAGATAACACCTACACTTATAAGGTATTTTTAGGTTGGCATTCAAAATTTATTAATCAATGTTGTAGACTAAAATCAAAACAAGGGCAGCTTTCCCAGTATTCTGAGTATCTCCTATACTGTTTTTAGAATTCTGAAATATGTATTAAACTGAACATAGTATGAGGTATTTTCAAGAAAATAAAATAGACTTTCGTCTCCTTATTTATTTCTATATTATGGACTATAAATTTTTCATGTTTAGTTGCTTGGATAATGTGCACTATTGCTGTACACTCCCACTGAATTAGAAATTACTTTATTATCAACTTTTGAACTAAACATTGGTTCAAATAGACTAAAACTATATCTCCCACAAAAATTTTGGTGACAATAGAACTGCTGAATAAGAATATACTTTGATTCAGTGAATTAACAGAATGTTATCAGTCTGGGGACCATTCTTTTAAATCATGTCCCTCATTTTTATGTATTTTTCCTATTCTAGTTCATAATTATTATGGTACATAAGTTTAGTATTTGTTTTGTTGTATTAATTCATCAGAAAAATATTTCCTAGTATTCACTGAGAAAAATTCATTCAATACTATTTTCAAATATCTTACTTTGCTCTGACTTTAAAAAAAATGATTTAATTCATTAAATATCTGCAAAAATATTTTAACATTACTTTAATTCTAATCACCACATTAGTTTAGTGTAGTGGTAAACATTTTAACATCAATTTTGTGGCCAAAGGACTGGAAATAATTGATTTATATTCCAACAGGAAGAAAAATAATTGCTTAAAAATGCTCAAACTAGCACTTCTCACATACAGGAAAGCCAATTATCAATATTTAACAATCCAGAGTTCAATATTTAGAGTTGCTAGATATACAAGTTAAAATCAAGAGGCAAACAATGAAAATCATAATCTTAACATCCCGTGGATAATGGGAAATACATTTATTTTTAGTTTAATTAATTATACAAAAGCTTTTGATCTTTTGGATTTCTCTTTAAAAAATTGAATAGGGAGGTACAGTTAGACTAGAAGCCATTTAATTATTCCAAATTGGGAGAGAAGTGTACCAAGACTCTAAAACAGTGGTTCCCAAACCTTTTCAGTCCACTGCCCCCTTGGTGCTACAAACTCATCCTCAATGCCCCCCACCCAGGTGCAGGATTGAAATTTCTGTGGGCATGGCCTAATTTGAGGGTGTGGTTTGCTGGTCACATGATTGGGTGGGCGTGGCTTGCTGGTCACATGACTGGGTGGGCATGGTTTGCTGGTCACGTGGCTGGTGGCATGGCTTGCAGGTCACGTGACTGGATGAGCGTGGTTTGGTGACTGGCAAATCAAATGCAAGTGGTCCTTACTTAATGGCCAATTGCTTAGCAAGTATTCTAATTTATGACTGGCCTCCCCAGAACTACTTGACCTGTTTTGGGAGTTTTGACAGACATGCACACACATATACACATACTCCCTTCCAACCCTGCTGGAGCAGGTCATTGGACTAGAATCAGCAAAGCATCTCTGATTAGATTCTAGTAGTGAATAAAATCTAATCAGAGATGCTTTGCCAATTCTTGTTGATTTGTTTTATTTGTATTTCTTTATTTTATGTTGCCTGAATTGTGTCCCTTCTTGTGCACAACCCAGAAGCTTTTGTGATTCTTTGCAGCAAAAATTACTGACCTCTGGATTTGCTCTACTTTTCAAACATGCCGGCACTGCCCGCGTTCTAGGTGCCGGCCCCGCAGGTCCACCCCATTGAGCCCGCTGCCCTGGAGGGACCTGCCCAAGCAAGTCCGAGCAGAGTGGTGCACCAAATCAATGGGGTGAGCCTGGGAGAGGAAGAGAGAGAGAGAGAGAAAAGAGAGAAAGAGAGAAGGAAGAAAAGAAAGAGAAAAGGGAAAGAAAGAAAAAGGGACAAAGAAAGGGGGGGCATGGAGGGATGGAGGGGAGAGAGAGAGAGAGAGAGAGAGAGAGAGAGAGAGACCTGATGCATCAGATTGAAATGACGCCTAGTTTAGAGGCCCTTTCCCACATTGAAACATCTTTGCCAACATCTTTGCTAGCACATTGAAACATCTTTGGCTTCTATTAATTAAAGGTTTTATGGACGAAACATGGCCAAGACTATCAGATACAGATACAGATAATCAGAGTTGGAAGGGACCTTGTAGGTCATCTAGTCCAACCTCCCGCCCAAGCGGGAGACCCTACACCATTTCTGACAAATGGCAGTCCAATCTCTTCTTGAAGGTCTCAACTGATGGCACTCCCACAGCTTCCGAGGGCAAGCTGTCACATTTTGTTTGGCTTTAAACAGGATCCATTGGAGCAGATCTCCACCCTAAAAAATTACTTTTCCCCAATGTATTACAGTGCCAATTCTGAAGAAGGCAAAACCAAAATGCATTGGTAAATTACAAGGAGAACACACACACACACACACACACTCCCTTCTAACCCTGCTGGAGCAGGTGATTGGACTAGAATAGATATCTCATTATCTTTCTCCTCCCTCCCACCCTCCTTCTTTATTTCTTTTTCTTTCTGTCCCTTCCTTCCATCCCCCTTTCTTTGTTTCCCTTTTCTCTTTCTCTTCTTCCTTCTCTCTTTTTCTCTCTCTCTCTTTCCTCCTCTCAGGCTCACCCCATCGACTTCATGCACCGCTCTGTTCGGACTTGCTTTGGCAGGTGCCTCTGGTGCAAGGGGCTCAAATGGGGTGGAATGCCGCTGCAGGGGGATGTTTGAAAAGGCGAGCAAAGCCACTCTGGCTTTGCTCTTCTTTCCCAACGCTGCGTTCGGGGCGGAGCTCCTTGCACCAGAGCATGCAAGTCAATGGGATGATCCTGCAGATCCTTGCCTCGAACGCGGCGGTGGGATTTTTTCTCATCCCTGAATTGTGCCCTGCCGCTCACCTCCAGCACCCCCCCTGCCACCTCTTAGTACCCCCTGCCAGCCCCCTTGCCTCTCAGCGCCCCCCTAAGGCATCCCACCACCACCCCAGGGGGCGGTACCGCCCTCTTTGGGAACCACTGCTCTAAAATATATGAAATAGCAATAGCACTTAGACTTATATACCGCTTTATAATGCTTTACAGCCCTCTCAAAGCGGTTGACAGAGTCAGCATATTGCACCCAACAATCTGGGTCCTCATTTTACCCACCTCGGAAGGATACTGGACTAAAAGAAATAGAAACTGGAAATAAAATTGCTAAGAAACATCAGCCAACCTCATACATGGTGATAACCATTTTGATGGCTACAAACAACACTTAAGAAACCTCATGTTTTATGTAAAAATGAGTGTGTGCAAAAGTTAGTCTCAATATAGAATAGAACTCTTTATTGGCCAAGTGTCATTGGAGACACAAGGAATTGGTCTTGGTGCATATGCTCTCGGTGTACATATATTGTATATATATTAAGAGATCCTTGCTGCTCTCTCAGCTTGCTTGTTTTCTTGCAGATGTTTCATTACCCAAACTAGGTAACATCAATGCTTACCTGATTGTTGGTCTGTTAATCTTGGAGTTAATATATGCGGATCTGGGTGCTAATTGCTGGTGGAGAGGTGCTTGGGTCTTTTTGTACCCTTTTTGACTGATTTCTTGTCTCTTTTGCATAGTCTGTTAATGTCTTTGTGTCTAATGATGGCTAGAATTTCCCAGGTGTTTTTGAACATAGCTTGGTCTAGGATGGTCACATTTTTTCAATTAAAACTATGGTTAAGTCTGTCTATAGATTGTGAAATTAAAGTGTTTTCATGTCTTCTGACTGCCAGTTGATATTCACAGATGCATTCTGCCAGTCTTCTGCCTGTTTGTCCTACATAGCAATTGTTGCAGTCATATGTTGTAGATGACTCCTGTTTTTTCCTCTGGGGTTGCTGAATCTTTTGATTTGCTTAGGATGTTTTGAAGGACATTAGTTGGCTTGTGTGCTATGCTAATTCCATGTGGTTGTAGTGGTCTGTTGGTAGCAACTTTTGTCTCTCAAATAAGATGGAGATCAGGACAAGGTCCATCTGCATTTGAAAGACAAAGCCACTCTTTCTAAGACAGCAAAATTCACATTTTGGATAAACAGGACATTGGTTTGAAAGAGGGATAAAAGAGGCCATTTACGTTGCAAAGGATTGGAGATTAAGAGGAGAAATTGTCTTCCTTACTAGCAAAGAAATCAAGGTGGCAAGAAATATTTCATATATCAAGCCTGTAGAATAAAAAGCTCAGGCCTCAACTTTTGAGGCACAAATTTCTTGTTAAAGTCGGCCCACAGCAAGTGATACCAGCAAGTCTTTGGGGGAGGGGGGAATCCAATCCACCTTGGTATTTAAATAGGACAATTGGGGGGGAACCACCTAGAAGGGCAAACTGTTTTGTATCATACCTAGAAAATGAGACAAACTTGCCATCTTTTTATACCTCAAAAAACATTGCATAGTCCTCCTCCTTGGAGTAAAGGTGCAAAATACTGTACAGCAGAATATCCTTTTTTCCCATTTTAAATAAGTTTTCCTGACCCTTACAGGGTGTCTGATAATCAGGCCTGATAGTGGGCTTTGAAAATGTTAACATGGTGCTGCTACTAGTGTGGTTATTCTTTCGTTTACCTACGCCTAATACAGTTCAATAGCCAGAACCGCTGCCCCAAACTGAACTAACTACCCCAAATTGAGACAAATATCTCCCTTGAAAAGACAGCAAACCTTCCCCGCCCCCAATCCCAGGCTCTCATTCAGCGCGAAGACGCAGTAAAAAAATCAGCCTTAACCAGTCCGTCTCAGCCACACCTCCCCTCTTGGCCTCGCACTTCTATCTTTGCTTGCTTCTTTTGGCGTGCCTGTGGCATGTTACGTGCGCGCTCCCGTGTATTATTAGTCAGCTTCCTCGCAGCCTTGGCCGCCATTTTAAACATTGAGCTTCTTGTCTTTTAATAAGCGTATACCACGCCAATTACTTAACGGTTTGTACAATCGACACGCCGACTAAATTATAACAAACAAAGGCGGTTATACCTTTTTCAGAGTTGTAATTTGGAATTGGGAATTAAATGCTCTGCAGCCTTCCGCGTGAGAAGCGTAAACAATCGCTTCCGGGTTTCAGCACTGAGGGGCTGGTGAACTTTCGCAGTCGATGAAGAGTTTATCTTTCCCTTTTTCTTTTTGGGTGGATATCAGTGCCTTTTAATATCGTGTTTTCCCTTTGGAGCAACAAAAGTCGAATTTAAAATTGAATGGCTTAGGGTACAACGGAGGGGCGCGAGTAGAATCGAGAAGTACTTCCGGGCCATCGGCGGCCATTTTATGGCGCTTAAATACTTGAGGAAGGGCGGCACCTCGTTCACTTGCTCGTGGCAGCGGTCGGAGATGGTGGCTTGCGATTGAGCTGTTGATTCGACGGCCAGCTCGTAGTAACGCGAGCCCAACACAGCAGCCGTTTACATATCCTCAAAGATAGTTTGTACGGTACGCTTCTTTCCGTGTTTTTCTGCCCGTTACTATGAGTTACGGGCGACCGCCGCCGGACGTGGAAGGCATGACCTCTCTGAAGGTGGACAACCTGACATACCGTACTTCTCCGGACACACTCCGCCGCGTCTTCGAGAAGTACGGCCGCGTGGGGGATGTCTACATTCCCCGCGATCGCTACACCAAGGAGAGTCGTGGATTCGCTTTTGTGCGTTTCCACGACAAGCGCGACGCGGAGGACGCTATGGACGCCATGGACGGAGCCGTGCTCGATGGCCGCGAATTGCGGGTCCAGATGGCCCGTTACGGCCGACCTCCGGATTCGCACCACAGCCGACGTGGGCCTCCTCCGCGCCGGTACGGAAGCGGCGGTTATGGACGTCGCAGCAGAAGGTGAGATTGTGGGGGAGAAGTCCCGCCGGGCAAAAGAAAAGTCGTCTCTTAGAAAAGTATTTAAACGGGATATGTGGTATAAGGGAGAGGCAGAAAAAAAAAAAGGCCCTGCCGTGTAATAGGTTAGCGTAATGGTGTGGGGGGAGGGAAGTGGGGGAAGGTCGGCGGGAAAGGGAGAGCCACGTGATTCTGAATGGGCGGCGAGCGGCTTCAGCCGTTGGCTCAGTGAGCGAACTCCCGAAAGATAAACGAGTGCTCGACTTCCTGGATGCCTTCCAACCGCCCGTCTCTCTCTTCCACCCAGTCCCAGGAGGAGGCGTCGCAGCCGATCCCGAAGCAGGAGCCGATCCCGATCTCGTAGCAGATCGCGCTACAGCCGTTCCAAATCAAGGTCCCGCACGCGATCCCGCTCTCGTTCCACTTCGAAGTCCAGATCGGCCAGGAGGTCGAAGTCCAAGTCTTCGTCGGTGTCCAGATCTCGTTCCCGATCAAGATCCAGGTCCAAATCCAGAAGCCCTCCACCTATCTCTAAGAGGGAATCGAAATCGAGATCCCGTTCTAAGAGCCCTCCTAAATCTCCTGAAGAGGAAGGTGCTGTGTCATCTTAAAAAAACGGTAAAGTATCAGGTATTCTCCTGAACTTGCATGCTTTATTGTAGGAAATTAGTAGGCACTGGGATCTTAAGCATTCTGGTGTAAGAAAATGGGGCATGTTTATTTCTGAAAAGGGTGTTTTAATTTACAGCTAATAAAAGGCATCTTCATGTTTTGTTGCAATTAATAGCTTGCTTTTTAATATCTATTGTTTGAGACGCAACCTATTTCTGAATTGACTATTTTCTTACTGTTCTTATCCAACATCTGCATTTTCCCCTTTAAAGCTGCGGTCTCCTGTTTGCTTAAAGAATATTGGCCAGTATTGCAGATTTTAACTGATTTGGCTGATCCTCCAGGGACCAGTTTCTGTGGGCGTGTATTGGAGCAGGTTTGTCTTTAAATGTTAAAGATACACTATCCTGTTAAAAATCTGTTCTGTGGATACAGTTCTCAAGAGCAGCAAACACTTTTAGAAGTGAAATGCAAAAGTTGATGGAAACCAGTGTCCTTGGTGCAATTGTGGGCTTATAAGAATATGCTGGGTGGGAAAATGGATAGTGTGTCTTTAACCTCCCTCAAATTGTTTGGTCCTGTTTTTTTTCAAATGAAGGCCTAGTAGAACTGTTAAGGATAATGACTAATAACACATCAAGGTTTTGAATAAGGATAAAGGCATAATTAATAAGGTTGGATTTAGATTAGGGGTGGTTGATAAACAACATGATGTGATTAGTACAGAGATGGACAAATTTTTCCAAAACTCAAGACTGCTACGGTGGTATCAATGCAATAGTGGGAGGGAGATGTTGTACTTGCTTGCAAACATGTTAAAACATCAATACAAGTAGGTATTTAAAAGTATCCATAAACAACTGAATGCATACAAAGTATGCCCTAAGTATTATCTTTTTCAAATTTAGATACTGCAAGTGGATGAGAAATCTACATAAAGGATGCCTTTGGAGGAGAAATGATCATCTGAATTGCCAGTCCTTTAGAGACTCCTGCACAACCAACAGGCTGTTGAAAAGGTTATTTTGTAACACTTTGTCTAACTTTTTACTTTACGTTTTTGAGCCTCAAATGGCAGACTTTTACTTTTTATGTGCCATTTTGTTGCTATTATTCAAATTTCTTGTAATTTAGTGATGTGAACGACTACAGATTTCATTATTGGCTTGGATATTTGAGGTAAAAACTTCATTTTTGTTCATATAGTGCTGACTTGTTTGCAAATTAAACTGATAATTAACATGCAGCCTCAACTTTAATATTAAATATGCAGCTATAGTATGCTGAAAAGCTTTATGCTGTCCAGATGTTCAATTCTTGCCTTTGTTCTCCCAATTTTGAATTTTAAAAATTCAAGCACATATGCAAATACTTCAAGTCAAACAAACTTTACAGCTCACAAATTAATTTGACAGATTTGTTTTTATCAGACAAAATTCTAATCTCTTCTCTTATGTATTTTTGTGCACTAGGCGCAGTTGTGTAGCAGTTGAGTAATGCTGGTTAGCTGTTAAGGTGGCGTGTTGCAGTGCAGAGTGCTTGGCTGTTTCCTGTTTTCTCCTGATTGCTCCTGTAAAGATGCCTTGTCGTGCAGAAACAAATGGCTGTCCAGTTAATTGTAATTGCCTGACAACTGCACTTCCAGTCACCCGGGCCTTGCATTAAAATAATGGAGCATACAGTGAGCACATCTAGCTGGTGATATACACACCTTATTTTTCCAAATGGTAAATTAGACCATCTACATATGTGAACTTGCATATGAAAATGTAATGTTAAAGCGTTTGATTCATTCCTTTTTAAGTATTGATTTGGAGTATCTCTTAAAAACATTCTGTATTATAACCACTGTGTCTGTAGTTTAATAAAAGCAACACTTTTTTTGTGTTCAGGTTTTTTTTTTAAACTGATGGTTTGAGTCAGTTTTGTCTGTTAGACTAGGACAGATCATATTAGTTTGCAATTTAAGGAAAACTCATCCAGCAAATTCATTCCTATAAGTCCTAGTTAATGGGACTTAACTCCTATATAACAAAGATTGTTTTTAAAACATTGTAGGCTCAAGTCACATTTTTGGTATTCCTGTGAAATGTGTATATATTCTTAATTCAAAGGAAACATGCAGCAGAATTAGTGTCGGCATGAACAATGAATAAAATTACTTTTTAAAAATGCTGAGAATAAACTGATTTGTATGCAATGGTGGTCAGGTGATATGGAACTCAGATAAGCAATTGATGCATTTTCATTAAAATCCATTAGGAATGTTTCTTAAGTTTTCAGTCCTTTATTTTTTTTTCTACTGATAACCATCATTTGAATAGTGTGCATCCCTGGAAGAGAAGATCCTGCAAGTTGTTCCTTGGTGGCTTCAAATGACTGCAATGGCACGTGTGTGCTTTCCATCTCCCATTTATATAGTAATCCTTCAATAGACCAGTTGGCACTGGAGGGGGAAGAGCAAATATTAAAAGCTTTGGGACAACGTTGGATGGCCAATAACACTTAGAAACTGAAAATTCTTAAAAATTAATAGTGGGCAACTTGATACCTTTTGAATGAGCTGCTTTTAAGTGCCAAAGTATATAAATATGAAATTAATGGGAAAATGAGAGTAACTATATACCTTCTGACTTGGTAAGTAGTCCAAAATTGAGCATTAGTATTCTTTTCCATTAAATAGTGCACTGTACTTACAACATCTTCAAAGTCTAAAAAAAAAAAAAAAAAAAACGTTAACATTTTTGCTATGATTAGAAATAGTTAAATTATATATTGCTTTTACATTTCTTCAATCCTTTGATTTCTGACTTAGCATTTTTAATTGTAGTCAACTTTCCAGTTACTGTTCCTTGTTTATTACCCTGAACTAACACTACATTCAAAAAGGATTTTCAAATACATGTCAGTTTGAAAACATTAAAAATTTGGGGCAAGTTTTTTTTTTAATTACAAAGCACTTATATTCTAACTGCAAAATAACATACCCAAAAGTACCATCATGAACAAGCACTTTTTAAAAAATCAATCCGGTAACTATTGATCATCAAAATAATCCATGATGTCTGCCAAATATTTATTTACATTTACCGTCTTAACTCCAATATAGCCGGAGATGATAAAATTGCATTTTCCATCATTATCGTATGGCTTTAGAAACTAGCTTGGTGTCATGGTAAAAGTGCTGGATTAAAGTATTTGAAATAATTTACTGAAGGTCCATCTTTGGCTCATTGGGATATTAAAGCCAGATGAACTATTATGGAATAAGTGGAGGAAAGTATGTGTACCCTATATAACTAAAGCAGAGTAAGTAAGAATTGACTTCCTAAAATTTGAATTGCAAGTTATCCCATTTGTCAAATTTTACCAGTAGTAACAGGACACAATTTATACTGTGAATCCTTGAATAAAAAAGTAATTGAAGTTATAACTGAGCACAAAGATTTGTAATAATCCTTTCATCCTTTTAGAATTGCATACCTTTTTAAAACTGAGCGATTTGTTTCCCCATTATTTTAGTAGTTGGTATAAGTAGGACTTACAAAGTCTTGAGTTTACAAAAAAAAATCATTGCCATTCACATACTTGGGTAGTTCTAAAAATGAATATTAAGAGAGACCACTTGCCTTCTGGTTCAAAAAGTACATCCGCTCCCAAAATAAAGTCAACTGGGGCTAAACTCAACAAACAGGGTGATACATGACCCCAGGTAAGTCCTATAACACATATCCCAGAGAGATTATTCATCTGGCAGCTTCTTCGGCAGTTGTCCAAACACTCTGAGAAATCTGCATTATCTGATAATATTACTTCTGCTCCACATTTTGCTGCCACTATTCCAGGTAGGCTCACACCTGCTCCAATCTGAACAGAATAAAACCTAATTTGTGACAGCAATTATAAAAAAAACATCCATAGAATGTATACAAATTGATTCCCCACCCACCTTCCATTTATTAAGAATTGACTAATGACTACCAAGTTTGACATTTTTTATCAAAGGTTTGGATTCTTTAAAAAAAATGTAAAAGACAACCAGAAATAATACCCTGCTGATGAATAATAAGAGAGGGGTCAAATTGCTTTATTCAAAAGAAAAACTTAGAAAATGCAACTTTATATTTGATACCTAGATTAATCTATCCGAGTCATTTTGGATCTGCATGAGTGGTATCCGAGTAGAGAGGAACGTCAAAATGGATTAAGTGGTGGATTAAGCAAATCATGGTTGAGATGGACACTCCAAATTTCATATATTTTCAGATCCCCATGTTCTTTTGAACTTTATACCTGCCACCATAGAAAGTGATAGCTGGACAACAGAAATGGATTCCCGTGCCTTAATTGCATGGGAAAGTAATTTGTTCCAATTAATATTGTAGATTGAAGAAGTTGCTTAAAAACAGCTAAAACAGTTAAGTATGATCTTATTTTAAAACAGAAGTTTTGTATACTTATATACCCGTATGTATGCTTGTGAATATGTATGGGATACTATTGTTTCTCCTACAGCAATACACACAACCATTTGTTTAACTTGGAGATACAATGGTTGAGTTTAATTGAATGGCATACTTCATTTGGCCAAGTGATTAGACACTCAAGAAATTTGTCTCAGATACAGAAGCACTCTACATGCAAAGTTACAGAATAATACCGATAAAAGCGAGAGTAAAGAGTGATGGCACAAGGGCAAAAAATGTCCTGAGTCTAGTTTTGGCATACGTTACCCTTCCAAGGGAAGGAGTTGAAACAAGTGACTGGACCAACCTAGTCAAGCATTTGGGGCTATCAGCAACTAGCTAGCATTTATGAAGGATGCAGCATCTTGTTGGTCACAAGATCATGACAGTTGCAATATCCTGTTGTGACATTTTTGCAATTTCTGATCTAACAAGCAAAATCATTGGAGGAAGCCATATTTGCTTAATGACCCTATGTCACTTAACAACCATGGTGATTTGCTTAACAATGGCTGTAAAAATGGTTGTAAAATCAGGTTCAGTCAGTCAATGACTATCAATGACCACTTTGCTTAATGACTGAAATTTTGATCCAGATGTGTAAATTGACTTCCTATATATGTAGACCCATGAATGACTAAAATATATTCTATGAGATTTCTTCAATATTTCTAACACAAAAATTATCTTACTACAGAATTTTGGCTTGCCTATAATAGCGTTCAAATTCATAACAGATTTGATGCAGTTTCCCAGTACAACTGCACGTAGTTCTCATTTAGTGACTATCTCATACAGTAATCATTCAGTTACAACAGCAATAATAATTTTGATCTGTTCTTCAGTTCAGGAACTTTACAGATCTGCAAACAAAGGAAAGCAGAAGTGCAGTTTCACTTAGTGACTGCTTTGCTTATTGACTATGTTGGCAATCCCATTTGTGGTTGCTAAACAAGGATTACCAGTAGTAAATTGTTTGCATTATATATTTTGCTGTAAATACAAATGTATTGATTAATAATTATTACATAGAATTTTCATCTACACCATTCACATTTTATCTAATTTAGGATCTTTATCTCTCTGCTTCCTCCCCCCAAAAGATCTGTGGGTTTATGTGCAATATTCACCCCAAACTAATCCAACTTTTTTTCTTTAACACTCTAATTCCATGACATCTGAATGAAAATAATGTGACATTACCTCTAGTATTCTTTTGCCAAAGAGAAGTCTTCTATGAAACCAGATATACTGGGCCAAAACCACAGCGCAAGGCCAAACATACATACCATATCGAGGATCAAGAACCTAAAACAAAAGTTTGTATTGCAAAATAAGATAGCATTAAAATAATTTTAATTAAAACTTAAATGGCAAATTTAAAATGTCAGTTAAAGATTATTTGTATAAAAACAAATCTAACAGAAACAGTTAATATGACACCCTGTACCACAGTTAATATGACACCCTGTACCATATTAAAGATATTTAAATTAGATATAACTTTTTCCTGTTTTCTTGGTCTTTTAAGGAGTTTGTAAAATACTTCTATTAACTCTGTTCTACAATGTGCTAGAACTGCATACAAATCACAGGTCAAGGAAAAAGCTAATATATTTGGAATAATGAATGTAATGCTGTATATTTTCCTCTAGGTATAGAAAGTATTATTCATTACAACACATGCATTTTGTAATCAATCTTTTTAGGATCAATTGTGACTATGCAACTACATATGTTAAGTTCAATGAAATCAAATCAAATCCAGCATGTGAGCCTACTAAAAAAATGAAGATGGTTGTAACTCCTTCAAATCTTAGTGTATGGTAACAAGTTCACCCAGAAAGGACACCAAAGTTACCGTTTTTTGAGTTTGTATTGCCTAACAATTTACAAAGAAATTTACACTAAATTTACACTAATGGCTTCTACTTAGAATCAAATAAATTATATTTTTCTGTCTGCCTAATTTTACAGGTTACAAAAACAGATGCCAGTTCAGAATATGACTATGATAGATTTGATTTAGTTTAGGGAGTATATAACATAGTTACAGGAATGCCTGTTTTAATACAAATTGTGGAACTGACATTGCAGCTTCAACATGAGTTTAAATGTATTGAGATAAGCCTTCTTCTCTCAGTACTTACAGCTAATTTCAAAAGAAAAAAATGATTACAGAAACACCTGTTATATTCAGGGATTAATCTATAAAGTGAGGAAGTTAAATTATAAAGCATTTAAGATAGTAACATAGATGCATTGTTTCATGCACACAAACTGGCACGTATTTCCTATCTTATTAAAAATGTCAAATGTCAAAATGTTGTGAAGTTTTAACCCAATTAGGCATATTACTGAAATATGACGTGCTTGTGTATACAAAAATAAATTTGAGCATTAAGAATTTTTAAATTATTAAATCTAAGAAAGTGTTTTCATTACTAAAATCATTCTTCATTCATTGATTTGTTGATCCTTACTTCAGTAATTCATAAATAAAGGCTATCAAGATCATTCTAAAAGCTTTGCATTGAAAAAACATACTGTATAGAGCAGTGGTTTCCAACCGTGACAACTTTAAAGACTTGTAGATTTCAACTCCCAGACTTCCTCAGACAACAAAGCTAGCTGAGGAATTCTGGGAGTAGAGGTCACAAGTCTTAAAAGTTGTCAAGGTTGGAGAGTCCTGGTACAGGGTGTCATATTAACTGTTTCTGTTAGATTTGTTTTTATACAAATAATCTTTAACTGACATTTTAAATTTGCCATTTAAGTTTTAATTTAAGCTCTTCATCAAACTAATTTGAAAAACCAAAACCCCACTGGAATATGGACCCACTTTAGAAAAATTGTGGGATGAAAACCGAAAGAAACAATGCCTATCAAACTATCTTAAACCAATTTTCAGTACAGCATCTGTACCTAGAAAAAAAAGTATTTCAAAATTAAGCAAGAGCAATTTATGTGAAATGCAAAGGTGTTAGATTATTTTCCAAGGTCCTGAAGTTAAAACCTCTTGATTCTCATTTAGCAGATAATAAGAACTCTGATAGGTGGGTCATGCCAAATTCAGTGTGAGCATATTGGCCGACGGCGTGATAAACCATAATCATAACAATACCTCGGGAATCAGCACCACCAACTCCCTAGGCCGGTCATCCCCATCCTCCTTTTCCTGATCTTTTCCAAACCGGTATTCCTTCACAGTCATATTGGACGCTACCTCGCACATGCCAGCTTTTGCGAAAGGATCAATAAGGCCCGATTGGCCATCTGCAGTCAGGCTCTTCCAGCACGTCTCTGGATGAGGCAGCCAATCATGCCCATTTCTATGAAGGGGGAAAATTATGAAAAACCCACCAAGAATGGCATTTAACAGTTACCTCCCTTTCCCATTTTTTTTTCTCTTGAGTCGGCAGGCTGTTTTTACTTCTCTCCCACTGAAGACAGGCGGTTTATTCTTGCAGGCTAATTCTATCCTATGGAGAAATGCTAATAAGAGCTTAATTTCGCCTGGTATCACTATTCCCGGAAGGATTTGGGACTCTATAGAGCGGCCACTTGTGGAGTAACTGCACCTAGTGTGAGTGTCATAGTCTTTTAAGGATCAAAGTCCCATTGGACCAATAAACATTAGTTTTTAAAAAAACTGCGCCGATATCTAGAATCAAATTGCGCCTCCCTAGTTGTACAATGAACGATTCCCCTGTGCAGTTTAAAACCACCGTGTCCTTCAGCGTGGGCTGCTAATCCGAAATAAAAAATCCAATATGCCAATCAAGCTGCTGTTTACACACGCGAGTTTGGGATTATATACCCCGCGGAACAGAGGAGGATTTAATATTAGGTTAAATATGCTTCGGGTCGAACCCATCCAGGTTCCTAAGGAAAGTGAACGGAAATCTCATTGCCTGAAAGAGTCGTGCCCAATGGGCAGCTTCCACCCAAGTGCAGCCACTGCAACAATCCGATCCTCGCTTCAGCATTTATTTCTCCGCTCTTCAACCGGCCTTCCTGGACTATAAAGCACCTTCCCACCCACCTCGCAAATCAGCGCCGCCTAAGTCCGTGCCCTGCCAAGAGCGCGCGACCCCCTCCTCCGCCCTTCGCGCTGCGCAACAGCGACGCCTCTCGGTGGGGCGTGACGCCCCAAGATGGCGCCGAAGCGGTTCCACCTCCACTCTGGCGCCGCCCGCCTCTATTTCCGCTGCTCGAAAGACCCAATGAGAGCTTGTCCCGTCCGCGAGACCCCACCCCAACCCCGGCGGCGCCAACCAATGGGAGGAAGCGGAAGTTGAAGGCAAGCGAGGCGGGTGGCGTCGAGGCCGCGAGTTGGTAGCTGAGTCGGCGCGGTGGTGAAATTTCTGGGAGCGGCGTGGCGCTGTTGTTCGGGTGGGTGCCGTCTCGGAATCCGTAGCCGGAAGAGTCGGGCGGGGAAGGCAGAGCCGCGTGGGGAGCATGAACCACAAAAGCAAGAAGCGCATCCGTGAGGCGAAGCGGAGCGCGCGTCCCGAGCTCAAGGACTCCCTCGATTGGACTCGGCACAACTACTGCGAGAGCTTCCCGCTGAACCCGGCGGGCTGCAAGGTGAGCGGGAGGGCAGTCTAAAGAAGGAAGCTGCGGCGGGGAAAGGGCGGCAGTCGGAAGCCGCAGCCCGACAGGCTCTCTTTATCCGGGCCGAGGCGGGAGGGTGCGTCAAATCCCTTCCCGGGAGTGTGGGGGAACATCGTGAGAGGGGTACCTCGGCTTGCTCGGTCAGCTTTTGTCACCCCTTTCTCCGGACCTCGAGGCGGGTTAAGTAGAGACCTGTCTCTTTCTTCGGCTGATCCGACATCCACCCCGCTTGGTAGGTTGGGCCCCGAGAGACGTGAGGGGCTTCACCCACCCCCAGGTCTCTGTGGGGATTGTGTCGGCTCTGGGATTCAGGATGCATCCCGAAAGATCGATGGGGCTGTTATCCTTTATTATTGCCATGGTTATTCTTAGTTAAAGTAGCAATGATTAAGTTGCTTTTTAATATGGAATGTTTGGCGGTCGATAAACAATCTGAAGGTTCAGCGACGGGCTCGCGGAGATGGAAGAGTTTGGGACAAGATAACATCTCAAAAAGTGAGGAGGGTGCTTAGCACGTTGGCTAAAACCCCTCTTGTGGGTTGTGTTTTGTATGGTTTGGGCTTCCATTAAAGTGGTGGAAAAGGAACTGGGAGTAAATTATGTGGCCACAAAGAGGAGGGGGTCCATTTATTTTCCAAAGCACCAGAAGGCAAGACAAGAAACAGTGGATGGAAACTGATCAAGGAGGAGTTTGATTAAGGAGAAACTTCCTAACGGAGGACAATTAATCATTTGAACAGCTTTGCCTTCAGAAGTTGTGTGTAGTTCATTACTGGAGGTTTTAACCAAAGACTGGACAGCCACCAGTCTGAAATGATATAGGGTTTCCTGCTTGAGCAGGGGGTTAGACTAGAAGACCTCCAAGGTCCCTTCCAGCTCTATTCTGATTCTGATGGTGTGTAGAGGATACCTAGTTGAAGTCAGTGGGACTTAAATTGCTGGGCAAACGTGGAAACTTTCTGAACTAGAATTGATGTTTGTCAGAGAACCTACACTTGTGTATTTTTCAACTTTTTAATCACCAGAATTATAGGTATGGATGGGATAATAAAAGGAGGGAAAAGAAATCTTACAATAAAATAAAGTAATTATTTTAAGATGTTTATGATATGCTGAGAAGACATATTTATGTAAAGCAGATTTCATACAAGAATATATGTAGGTAGAGATTAGTTTAGACAAAATATAGAATGTGAAGAAAAGGTGAATTATAAAAAGTAGATCTTTTTACGAATGTTTCTGTTTCAAAATTAAAAAATAAAATCCACTTCATCTAGCAGTACCCGGATAAATTTATGCAATTTATACGGAAAACAAGAGTTTAACATAATTTTAAAGCATTTTTCTTGACTTTGTGAGTCTCATTCTGTGGGGCTAATAGTATTATTAGTGTTCTACTGTATCACATTCTTTGTTACTTTGTTTTAAAGGTAGTTCTTCTTCCATTCTTGTAGGATAATGTAGAAAGAGCAGATGCCCTCCATTTGTCAGTGGAAGAATTCATTGAAAGATATGAGAAACCTTATAAGCCTGTTGTCCTGTTAAATGCCGAGGCAGGATGGTCAGCTCAAGAGAAGTGGACTCTGGAACGCCTGAAGCGCAAATACAGGAACCAGAAATTCAAGTGCGGGGAGGACAATGACGGTTATTCTGTGAAAATGAAGATGAAGTATTACATTGAATACATGGAGACTACACGAGATGATAGTCCTCTCTATATATTTGACAGCAGTTATGGGGAACATCCAAAGCGCAAAAAACTTTTGGAGGACTATAGGGTACCCAAATTCTTCACTGACGATCTGTTCAAATATGCAGGAGAGAAGAGAAGGCCACCTTACAGGTATAAACTAGCTAACTTCAAGCACCAAAAGTTTGGCTTATAGTCCAGTGAATTTCCATTGGTCTCATTTGTCCTGTGCATTCAGTCCAGGCACACTAAAACTAAGATTTAAGACTTTTTGGTGTAAACAGTAAAACAGGATGGCTTTCCAAATATCAGCTACATTTAAGTTATAACTCATAAGTCACTTAAAGCCCACAAAGTTAGGTTTTTAAAAAGATCTTAAGGGCTTTTAGAAAAATGAACTAGTGCAGTCAGTGTTTTTTTTTTCCACTTTTCATACCAATGTTGGTCTTAGCACTCTCTGAGTGGATCAAAAGGCAATACTGAGTACAGATTCTGGAAAATGCAGTCAATACATGACTAGCACTGGATTGATAATGATTGCTCTACTATTGAAATGCATCTATTGTGCAGTTCTAGATTAAATTGTTTTGACAACAATGTCCATAGTTGGGTTCTAGTATCATTGGGGAAATAAAACATTTTATTCATCTTTAACTTTGAGGTAACTGCTAGGGCATACTCTTGGATGATTGTGTTAGATTGTTGAAATGTTAAAAAAGAATGTAGGATAATATTTTCTACCCATTCTTGACATTGTTCTTTTTAGTAATGATGCTTTGCATTTTCTTTTTTATTCTCCTACATTAAAAATTGTCAGATTTTGAAATCTTTTCTTCAGCGAGTAGAATGTTCATGGGACATTCTGAAAATCATTCCTCACATGGTCAGGATTCATTTTGTAAAATAAACTGCCCAGACCTATGTAGCTGTCTTGAAATGTGGTTGATGTGGAAAAGAGTATAATTTTGGGTTTTACAGATTAGATTGATAAATCTTTACAGAAATGACTTCTTGTTATTATGTAAAAACAAAAAGCTGTGATTTGATGTCAATGCCCTATTCTTCTACAACAGAGAATCAAAAATCAATGCTTTTTCTTTTCCCTACCTTTCCTCTCTCCCCCTTCCCCTTTCACTGGTCTTTTATTTACTTTTGTGTTTTGCATTTTATAATATTTTATAACCTAATAAAATGTTTGGAAATAAATGATATTTTATTTTCCATTATGAAGGGGATTACAAAGTTAGATTTCTATTTTTTATTCGGAAATATGGAAATAATCTTCCTGAAAACTTTTCAGAAAAATAATCAAAATTTTCTAACAATGCAGGTGGTTTGTGATGGGCCCACCTCGTTCAGGAACAGGTATTCACATTGACCCTCTGGGAACCAGTGCGTGGAATGCCTTAGTCCATGGACATAAGCGCTGGTGTCTCTTCCCTACCAGCACTCCCAGAGAACTGATCAAAGTGACTCGTGAAGAAGGAGGCAATCAGCAAGATGAAGCCATCACTTGGTTCAGAGTAATATATCCCCGAACACAACTTCCCACTTGGCCTTCAGAGTTCAAACCTTTGGAAGTAGTACAAAAACCTGGAGAGACTGTGTTTGTGCCAGGTATGCGTCTAAGTTAAACTCTGTTGAAGTCCATTTTATTCTACAGTAGGGATGGTCAGTCTGGGGTCTTCTTTTGGAATGGGGGGGGGGGCTTCACTTCCTCCTTCATTTTTGTCATTGCACTTTGATAATGTCAAAGCTCCAAATTATGTTTTAGAGGGGAAAAGGATAAAAATCCTAATACTCACAAAACAAATATTTTTTGAGGAGGGGGGGAGACAAGTGAAGGTTTATGAACGTGTGGAATGACCCCCTCTTTTGTAGATTTACTAACGAGGGTATCCTGGAGGACTATAATTTTTTTTTCATTTTTTTACTATGTCTCTAACAAGCTCATATAATATGGTATCATAATGCATCAGAGATCAGTCTGGTGACAAAAAATGTGTACACTTAATCTCCAAAGCCCTTCTAAAAGACCCAGGATTTCATTAGCCTTTGGAAGACCATAAGCTTAAGAGCACCATTGTCTTAGGAGGCAAGCTATATATTAATCATTGCTTACTGTAAACCTTAGGATTTCTTCTCTAATTTAATTCACAAGAAGTGATCAAAGATTGTCTACCTCTCCTGTAGAATAGATAATCTTTTTATGAAGATCCCTAAGCCTTTGAACACACCTGTCATTCCTTAAAATCAAACAGTCTAGAAAAGCTACAAAGGCTTCTCTTTATATATCCAATAGTATAATGAACATAAAGGAAACCTAATATAAAGCGAGTTGTTCAGAAAAGAAACTGAAATAGGGATGCTCTAAACCAGGGGTGTCAAACTTGCATCGTTACGTTGCCACGTGATGTTTCCCCTTTGCTAAAGTGGGGGTGCGTGTGATGCATCTGGGCTGTGAGTTTGACACCCATGCTCTAAACCAGGGGTGTCCAACCTTGGCAACTTTAAGACTTGTGGACTTCAACTCCCAGAATTCCTCAGCCAGCAAAGCAAAGCTGGCTGAGGAATTCTGGGAGTTGAAGTCCACAAGTCTTAAAGTTGCCAAGGTTGGACACCCCTGCTCTAAATGAGAATGTTATAGAAGTTATGGTGAATGAATCCATGAATAATGTCTTCTGAGTGACAGACACCTTAATTAGTGCAATCAGAGGATTGACAGGGTGATCGTTTTTAAATAACTTCTTAAAATCAGTTACTTCAATGCCTCAATACAGCTACATGTACAAAGTAGATGTTCATTTTAGGATGTCTTTTACATAGTTGGGAGAAGTAATTTCCTTGTCATTTCAGAGTTTCATGAAATGGAAATAAAGTCCCTATGGTCAATCTGATTAAATAAATGTACTTACTAAAACATGCTGTAATCATCATGATGTTGGTATGATACCAGGGAGACTCAGGCTCAAATCCACTCTTACCCAGGACAGTTCATTGAGCAATTTTGGGCAGGCACACATTTTCAGCTTAAAACTGAATGATTTGTCGTGGTTTAATAATGTCTAGAGTGATGCATGATATTTTCATTTCACAAGAAACTGTGCATTTCAATCGGGTTCTATGTTAGCTGCTTGCTTACCTTATATTTATATTTTAATAGTGCTTTAATAAAATAAGATAACTTTTATTGTCTTTTTTTTACTGTGAACACACTGGCTCATATTAAAAATGAAATTATGTTGCCTGCTCAGAAATATTCCACCTTTATTTAAACTCAGACTATTCCAGCACCAAATTTTTCACTGGCATTATCTGTTAGAGATACTTAAAAGCTGGAAAATTTAGTGATATGTGATTTTAACCAATTTCATCAGACAAAAGTGTAATATACCCTATGAATATTTTGATCTACTGTTTAGAAAAGTAATTTGTATGTAATTTTTACTGAAACTTTTTTAAAAAAGATATAAATTATGCAAACTAATATAATAATAAGAAATAATTATTAAGAATAAGAAATAAGGAGACAAAGAAAAATCAAAGAGACAAAGTGGCTTCCTATAGTCTTCACTGTAGTTACAAGCACAACTATATTTTAACTTCTCTCTCTCTAAATTTACATCATAATCTTCTTTCACTCCCCTTGATTTTCCAATAATTTCTGATATTTCAACCATTTGTTCTTGTCTGCTGTTTCTTTTCTATGACCTGCTTCCTGAGCTAAAATCCTTAAGGGGACTGGGGGACTCAACCTGTATTTATATATATATTCCCTAGTCTCAATTCCCAAGTCCCACTGTCTAGAGAATTCAGTCACCTGATAAGCACAGGTGGAAAAAGTTGTATCATATAGTCCCCTTTCTATGCAGATAATTTCAGCCTGGGTCTATTAGTTTTGCACAAACTTGACAGCTTTTGCAAAAAAAGACTCCCCCCCCCTTTCCATTCTCCGCCCAATTCTACATTCTCTACAATATATGGAAAATTTGTGAACTTGTATTGGAAATTTAAGAAACAATTAGTTGCTATTGATAATCAGACCTTTGGGATGTATTACAAAGAAAACATGTAAAGCAAACAAGCTATTTATTGATTGCACAGTTACAGTTAAAACAATGATTTACATATTTTCTTCTGTTGATGATCATAAGCTTCTACAGTGTTGCATTTGTAGGTGGCTGGTGGCATGTTGTTCTCAATCTTGACACGACTATTGCTGTCACTCAGAATTTTGCCAGCTGTACAAACTTCCCTGTGGTGTGGCACAAGACAGTAAGGGGAAGACCAAAGTTATCCAGAAAATGGTACAGGTGAGAGACATCAATGTTACTTCAATGATTTCCCAGGTGCTGGTTGGATAAGCCAGTTGTTGCTTCCTAGAGCAATGCAGACACCTGGAATAATGCTTAATGTAATATGTGAAATGTAAATCTAATTAAGTTTTTTGCATTTTGGAAAGACTTTCTGGACAGTCTGGCTTGTAATAGCAACATGGTCCATGGAGTCCAGAAGAAGAATTAGGCTTCTGGATTTCAAGATTCATTAAGGTGACTCAACTATATATTTAAAAGTTATAGTTTTAAGGCTGAGACTGTTTGATCACTCAATTATTAAGCACAAAAGTAATATTAAAGTGACTACTGATTAAAGTTATTTTAATGTTTTAGTTAAATTAATAAAATTAATTTAACTTTACTGTGAATATAAATGCATCCCAGCTCCAGGATTTCTAAACTTTCGCAGAGGAATAGTTTTTCGTATCCTACTAAGCATTGCTGGATCAAACCAAAGGTTTAGGTATTATAGTCCCATAACAATTTGTCACCTGGTCTTTGGGAAACCAACAGATCCAATAAGTCCATGCAGGCAATAGCCCACTCTTGTTATATTTTTGGTAAGCAGTTTCCTACTTTTAAGAATAAATAGCCTATTTTGCTGTTGGATTAATTTGGATCACATTTTAAGAACAGAGAATTTGTACATCCCACTACTGATTTCACTTAGCTACCTGAGATACATAATATTTTATAGCTGTAGTAGTTTGATATTCTATATGTTGTGTGCAAATGCCAATTCCTGGGTGGGTATGGGTGGGCTTAATGCCAGTTAAACACGTAGGAAAACCCTTTAAAAATGACCTGAAATGAGGATGATATGAAAAACAAAAACCTAGCTGATTTCACCAGTGAAATATTTTGCTTCCTAAATCAATAAAAATGGACAGTAAAAGCTGAATTTTGAGAGAGCAGAGTAACCTGCCATCTAACTGGGCAGATGTCTGGGAAGAAGACTTGGGAAAGTCTCAAGCAAAACTGCCCTGAGATGGATGATGATCTGCTAAAGCAAACATTTTTGAGACAACTGTTTCTTCTTTTCTTGGATAACAAAGATTTTATGCCCCAGTTTATTAGCTTTTACTAAGTCACTACTTTTTAATTTATTGCTTGAAGAGAAGAGCAGGGCATATTTTACTTATATATTGTTATGTTGAAAAAATGTTTTGAGTGGCCTATGGAGAAAGAGTAAGATATGTTGTACTCTTTCATCTCTTTAAAACATAACGCTTTTATCCTTTTTATTTACACACCCCAAGGGTCCTCAAGCAGGAACATCCTGAACTAGCTGTACTAGCTGATTCTGTTGACTTACAAGAATCAACGGGCATTGCTTCAGACAGTTCTAGTGATTCATCTAGTTCTTCCAGCTCCAGTTCTTCAGATTCTGATTCAGAGGTAAGGGCTGGGCTGCTGCAGATAACACCTACATGAGAACTAATTGACACCTGCTACTTAACCCAAGCTATAGATGTAAATAAAAACAACAAAAATCAAAACTGTCCATAAGAGAGGAGAGGTAAGGTTCTCAACCAAAATCAATGACATTATTAATTGAATCTAAGAAAATCCTGAGAAGGATCTTCCCGTCCCATGTGGTACTGGAAGACAGTACCTTGAAAGATCTATGTTGTCCATTTCAAATGATGTTGCAAACACTGCTTCTGCCAATGGTACTGCCAATTAGCATATTCAGAAGAAACATTAGGGAGACAAACTGAATGGCATTCATACTTCTGTTATGACCCCCTCCAAGTGGTGTGTTTCATCCCCCCTATAGTAAACCATTGACAGACCACAAAAGAGTGATTGTGTATTATAATTAAAGTTGGGAAAAGAGGCTTACAGTATGTTGGTGAGCCTTTATTTCATTTTGGCTGCTTCTACTTGGGGGCTTAATTGAGGCAGCTGGTTTTAAATTGGTACGGTTAAGGCCAGCTCTTTTATAAGAAGACATCTACAACTTGGTTATGGACAGGCATAATATAATTGGCTTGCTGTCAGGATTCTGGGAGATTGCCCTAATTAAATCATCCTGGAGCCAAGCTTCAAAAGAATCCAAAAGATATATTAGGAGCAACATGTCCAGCATCAACCTGTATGAAGCCAACTCTGAGACACAAAATTTACTATCATCTATGACCCTGTTTCCCCCCATTCCCTTGGGTGTATCATACATCAGATTCTCCAAGGAAACGTTTGGGCTGGGTGTCATCAATCACACTCTCCAGTAAAGGATTTTCTTGGGCAGAAGATTCCAGTAGCCTAGGCTACAATCTCCACAAGATAAGTGTGGAGTGTGCTTCTGGCCTTCATCTGTCACACTGCTCCCTCAGGCCCTTTCCCTCCTTCTTCCTCATGGCAACTCAGAAACAGGCATAGGAATGATTTACGAGTTGATACTGTCTCCTCTCTTACTGCATTGCTGTTTACATTCAACAACCCTTTTCCAGATGTCCACCTCCCTTTTAGGTAAAGGCCATTCTGCTGTTTGTTGTGACTAGGTTGCTTGCACTTTGCAGCATAGTTGCCTCAAATTCCCTCTAATCTGGACTATCTTGGCAAGTTGCCTGGGTTTCTTTTCATCCTATTACTTCCAACAAAGTGAATAGAATTCTCTCTATAATGTCCTGAACCATTGTGAACTGAATGCTTGCTTATCCTGGCTCTTTGTGTATCGGTTTCTTTGTTCAGCACCACTGTAACTTTGAGGATTGCTGAACAAATGGATGTTAAGCAAGGACTATTTGTATGTTCTATCCCATCCAGAAACAAAACAGGGATGGTAGAAAATCCTTCATGGATAATCAGTAGCTTTCTCTTGCTAGGGTTTAGTTTGTGCCTGTTCTCTTCCATCCAAAATCACACAACCTTCAGGCTATGGCAGGAATTCAACAGAGTCTCTGACCTGGAGTCACAATATTCAGTTAAGTATCATCATCATACTGATAATGGTTAATTCTGTAGACCTGGGAAACTGTGAACATCTCTTTGCAGGAGCTTTGATGCCAGCAGCCTTTAAGGAGGCATTAGTCATCTCCTCCTTAGGGGGTCTTCTCTGGATCTAGTGGTCTTAGATAATTATCTTCGATCTCCAACCTTCTTTTTGTGGCGAAAGGTGTTGAGACAGTTGATCCCAAAGGTGTTTGGGATCAACTACTGAGTACTGAAGAATAAATGGACTTGGTTTCAGGGTTCACACTCTGGCAATGGGTAGAGTTGGCATTGGTTGCTCTGTTGATGAATTACATCAGTACCTGCACATGGATAGTTTGCTGGTTCTGGTCCTTTTGGATCTTTTAACAGCCTTCAGTTTAATTGTCCATGGTGTAGATGGAGTATGGGGATTGGAGGCATTGTTTTGCAGTAGTTCTGCTGCTTCCTTTGTAGTTGCAATTGATGGTAGTTGCAAAGGAGAGAATAGCACTGTGGTTGCTCTCTTGTGGAGTGCCACTCAGGTAATTTTTCTCCTGTTATTTAACATCTGCATGAAGCTGCTGGGTGAAATCATCCAACGATTTGGAGTCCAGAATTATCAGTACGATGATGATACTTAACTGAATATTGTAATTCCAGGTCAGAGACTCTGTTGAAGTCCTCTCATAGCCTGAAGATTGTGTGATTTTGGATGGAAGAGAACAGGCACAAACTAAACCCTAGCAAGAGAAAGCTACTGATTATCCATGAAGGATTTTCTACCATCCCTGTTTTGTTTCTGGATAGGGTAGAACATACAAATAGTCCTTGCTTAACATCCATTTGTTCAGCAATCCTCAAAGTTACAGTGGTGCTGAACAAAGAAACAATTGGTCCTTAAAATTCTAGCCATTGCAATGCCAACCACGACTGTCTTTTGGCTGCCTGCCAACTTAACTACCACCACCTGGCTCTGCTCACCACCGCACCATGTGCCACTGCTGTACCAGTCAGGGCCTTCTTTTGCTCCAGAGCCTTTGCCAGAACCTCTGTTCATGTAGAGTAGCGATGTGCAGTGTGGCCAGGTGGGGCTAGTGACAGTAGGGTGGATGGGCAGCCAAATAGACAGAGATGAGAGGGGAGATAGGTGGATTGGGAGAGTTTAAGTGGAGGCCATCCCTAACCCTTTTCCAAGAATGGTTTGGATCTGGTGAGTCCTCACTTAATGACTATGGGATTCATTGGATAACAGCATCTGGGATTGCCAAAACTGCCATTACTAAGTGGAACAGTCACATGACACTTCATTTAATGACAGTTGCTTATCCCAATTATGGACTGTTAAAGTGAGGACTAGTTGTACTAGAACTCAAATGTCATAGCTTCTTTTTCCGATGAAGCCTTATAGAAATTGCAGTTTTGAAATTCACCACTTATTTCTTGTTTAGTGCGATTCTAGCTCTGAAACTGAAGGAATGGTGCATCGAAGAAAAAAGCGAAGAACGTGCAGCATGATGGGAAACGGTGATACTACCTCTCATGATGACTGTGTGAGCAAAGAGCGTAGCTCCTCCAGGTATTAAATCAAAATACTCATTCTTACCAACCAGTGATAAAAGTTACTGAAATCTATAGCTGTGAACTAAAGTAGATTGCAGTCAGAGAATAATCAGGAATATCCATAAAGAACAAAGCTTATCCCCTTATATGTAACCAGATATCCCATTTCTAATGCTCTAAACTGATTTTTTTCTATTTATCAAATGTCCCCAGGAGGACTCTTCTTCACTCATTAATTCTAAGTCTTTTGTCAAACTATTCTCTTCACATAAACAGAATGCCCACAATTGAAAATGCTGATGTTGAGGTATTGGATCAAATGTTGCACTTGTAAATGCTACAATTAGCAATGGAGGAATAAGAATTTAGTGTGCAATTATATAATGTAATGTCTTCTATAGTTAATTGTCTGTATTGTTGTTACCTTAAATACCTCCAGGGTAACTATATTCTATCAAAGATTATTGTTTATATTAGATCTTCCTTTTTAAAACTGTATATGTTGATATTTCTGGGAGTTCATGGTTGGGTTACTAAATGACTGAAAGCAGCTGACAAGATCACATAGGAAAGTAGCACCGTCTTTTTTTTTAGATCATTCTTTATAAATCAAATAAATCAAATATGGTTAATGAACACTAGGCCCACTAGCTTTTGCTTAAGAGAAAATCCTGAATTTATATAGACCTTATATTCTGTGGACAAAATCTCGGTAAATATCTCACCTCTCTTAATTTTTTGCATCTAAATTCTCACCAAATATTGAATGATCAAAGGCTCTTTCCCTAGTTCCTTCTAATTTCATTTGTTGTCACAGTGAAAGAGATTCCTTTGATGTTAAAGAAAATAGGATTATATACAAGAAATCTAAGATGCATAGTTTTCCAAGGAAAGTCTGTATTGTTACTTGCATAAGTTACAAGAAACTTGCCATGACAAATATTTTTATTTTTATGTTTGACAGAATTAGGGAATCTTGTGGAAGTCGTGCTCATCCATGAAAGATAACAAGACCTTCTGCAGATAGTTGCAACCAGCCAGATGTCTTCTGTTCCTCCCACCAGCTGTATACTTGAAGCTTTTTGAGGACTTCCCCTCTCCATTTTTAATTTTAAATCTAAACTTTTAACTTCTGTTCCCTGTTATCAAAGTCTGACGTCTTGCTAACTAAAGGAGAACACTCAAGATTTCTATTTGTTCAAACTTTTCCCCAGACAACGGTAATAAATGGAAGGCATTGCTGATATCTGTAAAGTCATACTATGGTTTCCAACACTGTACAGTCAACAAAGGAAATGGCAAATTTCTATTAACAAAACTGTCTTTTAAAACAAACCCTGCTCCAATATTGTCATATGTTTACAAGATGAATTCTAGTGCATTAACAACTGGGGTCAGACATACAACCGTTAGTCTGCAATTGGCCAGCAGCTCCTTCATTATAGCACAAGTGAACCAAGATGATTCTCCTATTGTATAAATTATTACATGTAAAAGCACCTTTTATAATTCTGAATATATCGGTAACATCAAGCCTACCATGGACTAAATGAGACTCTTACAAAAGTATTGTTTGAACCAGTAGTTCATCATCATTGCTTTGTTTTTTTATATTTTAATTAAAAAAAAACTGCAGATACTTGCAGCCACTTTGGAAATATAAGCCCAAAACAAATGGAGATGGGAGAAACTAGCTGCCTCATTTATCTCTCCCTGTGGGAATTTCTGGAAACATGAAGGTAGAAAGATTTTTTTTCCTAAAAGGAGTGGGTAGAATCTGAATAAATATAAATAAAATATCTATTTAACGAGGAACTGCTTTTTGGGAGCCTACAAACTTTATACTGTTATCTACTATTCTGGTGGTGTAGATATTTAAGGTGTGTGTATTCTGTCCTGAATAATGTGGTTGTATGTCTGTCATGACAGCTGGATTATTTCAGGATGTGCTGCTGTTTCAATGGCACTTTTGTTGGTAACAGACTGGTATTCTGTTCTGAGGTGAGCTTATATCTCCATTTATGAAGATAATCCCATTCCAAATTAAAAAGTTTAGAGACGGCATAATGAAAATATTCTGTACACTGATCATCCTTAAGAATGCAATAAGTGATTGTTGAAATTTTCTTACATTTCAAGGTATGTAGTGGAGGTTATTTAATTCTATTCTACATAAAAATGAAGATGCCTAAGAAAATCCATATTTAGTGGATGGTGGAATGTGAAATCAGCTCATGCATGGCCATTTATTAACTGACTCCTGTCCAGAGTTAGGATGTGGGAGGAGTGCCAATTATAGTTGAATGTTCCCTATGAAGAGATATTTCAAATGCTACTGTAGTAAGGAGTAGTTTACAAAATTTTCAAAAATTGCTTCCTTCTCTCTCGTACTTTCCCTCTAGTTAGTAGGAACCACATTTTAAAACCTTGTTTCACTCTGCAAACGGAATTTACTTTTTAGACAGGACATTCTGGAACAGCCCATTATGTTTCTGAATACAATTAAATCTTGTTTGAGTAGACCTTGATACAATGAACGATGGCTTGGATTCATTAAATGTTCAATTTGCAGGTTCCTTGCACACAGGCAAGCAGGAACACTTCCTTTGACTAGAAATCTGGTATATTTGTGACAAAAGGAATCAGATAAATCTATTCAGTCATAGACTATTTTGGTTTTAATCAGGAAGTTAATATGAAAGAAGGAAATGAGCATTGACTGATAGAAAAGAAGCCTCCATTTGTGGTGTTTCCTATATGATGGAATCTGATTTTTCAAAACAGAAATAAACCTGAAGCTTTTTTGTTCCGTTTGCACGAAAAGTTACTAATAATGGCATTCTTAGCAACAGTAGCCATAGACAGTAGTGGAATGGCATAAGTTTAAATATTTTTAATAATAATGGTTTATTTATAACAGCTATTTGCTTCTTGTTACATTTTATATTTCAGATTCCCAATTGATAAACTTGGTTATTCATTCTTTTAAAAAAGAATTAAATTTTATTTATAAAATTGGACATACTTTTGAACATGAAACTTAAATTAGAATTTACCTCCAGTACTAACAATAATAACTTTATGTAGTGATTACTTTGGTTTACTTGTGCTTTTTCTTCTATATTTTTCTCCTATTAAACCTAAAGCCAGTTTACCAAGTTATAAGGAGGTCTTCTGAACAATGTATTTCAACTAAACACTAAGATGAGCTTTTGTTGTCTTCTTTTGAACAGTAGCTTTTGTAATGTTAAGTTGATTTCTAGTTGATCATTAATGCCACTTTATTTTCTCTTTTAAAGAATACATGTTCTGAGCAACTAGTTTGTTATATTGAGTCAATTTACCCTAGACTTTTCCATAGATCTTAATTCATATTTTACCAAGACATAAATCTTTTTGGCACTTCTAAAAATGAAGCCCAACTAACTGATTTGTATTGAAATCCATCCTAAGCGTGGAGCCAGCAATGCTCTGAATTTTATTTGTTTGATGATTAAAGAAAATAAAAGTCTTCTATTATTTAACATATTTTGATTTAAATTTCATTTTATATGATAAGTAGTCAAAAAAATTTAAGAAACTGGAATACTAGATAAGCTGCAATATGAGGAAGGGAGCCTTTTGTTACTAATATAGAAGTTCAGAATGTGCTGAATTTCATATGTGAAGGTGAACAACTACTTCAGAATAGGCATGGACACTGCTAAATACAGTACATGCTTAGCTATAATCTAGTAAACAACAGGATAATACCTGTTAGTAATATCCTGTGAATATCAGCTACTCAAGATGCAATAGAGAGAAACTTTGAAGGGTTCTGTGGTATGTTACAAGAGGTGGAAATGCAGTATCTAAAAAGAACATCTTAAAATTCAGAAATGGAGAAATCTGGATTACAGGAAGCTTTAGTTTGAATAAAACACAATAATGCAAGAAAAAAGTTTTTTCAAAGAGAAAAATTGCCAACATCTACTTCAAGCAACATTAATTAAGTTTCTAACCTGAGACCTTGCTAAATTAAAATCAGCTGAAAATGAAATGTAGTTCAGTTTCAGAAAATGAAATGTAGTCCAGAACCAATATTTTAAAAGTGACCTTTGTGAAATCATTGCTGGTGCTTGTGGTTATTGAGAATTAAGTCTTGTTTTAAAAGTAAAGGTTTCCCCTGTCCAGCTGTGTCTGACTGGAAGGCGATGCTCATCTCAGCCTCTTCGCAGCGGAAGCCAGCATTGTCCAAAGATGCTTATGTGATCATGTGCCTATATATACTTAGGCACAGGGAAATAGGTACGTGATAGTGATAGCTAGTCGTTTGCATGCTTTTGAACTGCTAGGTTGGCAGAAGGTGGGGCAAGCAATGTGAGTTCACATTTGCACAGTGCTCAAGTCTCAAACTCGGGCTGTCAGCTTTCCAGCTCAGCATCTTTAACAACTGAGCTTAGAAAACACAATTTGTGCCTTCAAACTTGTGATTAAGAATGTAGTTCAGGTGTGTTTGACTCTTAATAAAATGCAGTAGCTGCACTACCAGATAGCTTGCTTACCTCACTCCATATTACTGATGATGGTCTTTCCCCTTGGCTAACAATCATACAAAATAATCTCACAAAATATACATTATATACCTTCAAGCACTCAGTGGCGAAGACTTCTAACATTCCAACCTGCCTAGTAATTCTCTAAAAGTTCATGATTTTAGCCCTTGTCATCAATTATATTAGTGAATCAGCAAGTTCCATAAGCTGCCTCTGCAGCTGCAGCATAAAGCACCACATTATTTTAAGTAGAAAACAGGTACTGGGGGGGGGGAATTCTACCAGTTCGGCCTGATTCAGGTGAACCAGTAGTTGCAGTGACAATTTGGCCCCACCCACCTGCCCCTATTCTGTCCTTTTATTTCTGGGGTTTTCAGCTTAGCTGTTTGGTACAGCACAGCGGATTGATGCTCAGCTGATTAACTCACAGGGAATGCAGCAGAAGGTAAGTTTTAGAGCTGAAGAAGCAGCATTTTGCAAACTCTGCCCAAGTGCAAAACGCACACTCACTGAACTGGTTGTTACACCGGTTGAATTGCACCCCTGGTACTAAACAAAAGAAGCAAATCCCAGTCACCTTGATATCTTCCTCTTTTGCACCAGATCCTGGATGCTGTGATTAGTGCATCCATGAGTGCCTGCCCTAACGGGGAAACAAGTGGCTCACACCCTCTTAAACCATCACTAGACCCAACAGTGCGGGATAATACTCATCCAGTCTCCAATGTCCATCCTTTTTAGGATGTGAGGTTGAGCTTCAAAAGGCCTTAGGGGAAGTGGATTATTTGAATCCTTTTGGGTTGGATTTCAGGCCAGGATACAGCACAGAAGTGGCACTGATCATCAGTTTTCTGGTTCTTCTCAGCAGCCTTCAGTACCATCAATCATGCTATCTGCCTAGACCAGGGCTGTCAAATCCCCATCATCATGGCAGCATCACGTGATGCATTGGGACCACCACCCCCTTCGCTAAACTCTGCATGGTCAGCATGTGATGCATCTGGCCCACAGCTGGGAGTTTGACAGCCCTGGTCTAGACCAAAGCAAGGATTAGGAGGCACAGTGGTTCCCCTTCATGGCTGGTTCCAACTGGTATTGCTGGGGAAAGAAGTTTCCTGATGTATGAGATTTCAAAGGCTTGATGCTGTTGAGAGAACATCTATATGAAGCTACTGGGTGAATTCATCCACTGGCCAGGGGTCAAATAACATGCTGATGATACTCAACTGAATAACAGGCTAACCAATTAATGCCTTCAAAATCTTCTCTTGAAGAGGGTGGGGCCTGACTGGGGAGGAACAGTTAAAGGACAACCCTGACAAGACTGGGTGATTATGTATTTTGGATTCTCCCAACACCAAGGACTTTCCACTTTCATCTCTGGATGAGTTTGTTCTCCCCCAGACAGATACAGCATGCAAGCTCCATAAGCAGGTGGCAACTATGAGCAGAAAGGTTCCAACTGTGCCAACTGGAGCCATTCCTACATTGGATGATTCTTCCCACAGTCACTCATGCTTCAATTACCTCACATCAACAACAGTTGAAATGTATTCCATATGTGGCTGCCTTTGACAATTATTCGAGCTAGAGCTGATCCAGATTGTAGCAGCACAAACACGAGCGTATCTCAATGCCTATGCTGCTCAAACTGCACTATTGATAAATCTTATTCTTAAAATAAGGTCATCTGATGGGACTTGGATGTCATTCCTTCTCCGTCATGGAGTCTATCCTCTGGAAAAGGACACGCCCCACACTGAAGTTTGGGTCACCCCATCCTGCCGTCCTAAAGAACAAATATTTGCCCGAGGTGCTAATTTAAGATATGTCTATTATGGGAATTGTATTAATTGGTATATTGATTTCTAGGATTATCTATGTTGTATTGATTGCTGCTATGAATTGGATGGCTTATACATTTGAAATATAAAGGAAGAGAAACGAGAGTTTACTTTCTAATACAATGATCAGGGAGGCTGGATTACCCTGAGCCAAAAAAAAAAAAAGTTTGGTTTGGTTTGCTGCAGAGTGATATATAAACCACGGTTTATGGTCTAGCACCAAGCGCAATCCAACTCTCAATATTTTGCTGGGAAGTTTACACGATCCAATATTCGATGAAAAGGGCTACTCCTCTGAAAACAGCGCTGCCTTTTCTTCCCTCCCTCCTTTCCTTCCTTCCTTCCTTCCTTTGGTCTCTCTCCTTCCTTTTCCCCGTGTTAAGACTCATAAAAGGGAATGGCCATCCCGGCAGCCTCGGCTTGCCGGGAGTGGCACCAGAAGCAGAGGGGGGCGGGCTCCGGCCAAATGACGCGGGTGTTGTGAAAACCTATCCCGCTTTCGGCTTCAGAAGAGAAGGGATTTAACCGACCGCCGCTTTCAGGCAGCTGAATTCAGCCCAGCTGCTCAGTTGCCCGGCGGCGGCAAAAAGAGGAGGAGGGGAAAAGCGCGAGAGGGCGACGACTCGCCATCTCAGCTCCTCAGTGCTGTCGGATCGCACAGCCGCCGGAGAAATGGATGTAGCGGTGGACTTATACATTGCAGTCCCGCTGCTTTTCACGGTCCTGGCTGTTATTCTAGCGTCGGTCTTTGTCAAGCTAAGATCCTCGGAAGAGGACAAAGCTACCGAGCCAGCGGCGGCAAAGGAAGAAGGGGAGGCCAAGGCGAGCGCTGCTGCGGTAGACCGGACGGACGGCGAAGCACTCCAGAAGGATGAGAAGGAACCGGAGGCGGCCGGAGTGGAGCCTCGGAAGGAGAGAGGAGAGGAGGAGGAGGAGGAGAAGGAGGCGGTAATAAGCAGAGAAGCTGGAAGAGACGCCGTGGAAGAAATTGGGGCTGAAGAGGTGGGGACGAACGAAGGAAAGGAAGAACGGCTTCGGGAGAAGGGAAAAGAGGAGGAGGTCGAGGACAAGGCTGCCCCGGAGCCGGTGAAAGCAGAACAGCGGAGTCACGTTCAAGTGGAGCGGAAGGTGCCCGATCAAGCGGAGTGGGACGCGGTCGTTGCTGCTCCGGTGGCTTTAGAAGAGCAAGAGGAGGAGGAGGACGAGGAGGAGGAAGACGACGAGGAGGAGAGCAAGGTAAGGATGCCGTGCCACGAGCAAAGGCGCTGCTGCCTTAGGCCACGCGGCGTGGGGATGTGCGCCCATCCGTGTAGAGGCACGCGAGGAGGGAGAGGACAAGCATGCTCGAGTTGTCTCAGGCAAATTCTGTAAGCCAGCCAGCCGTGATGAAAAACCCTGGGATTTTGGGCGGGAGGGGGGAGGATAATTGGCGGAGAAATTAAATTGGCTTTAATTCTTTTTTTCTTCCTTCGACGGTCCTCTATAGATCTTCCCTTTCTTAATTTAATTGCCTTTAGGATTTTGGGTCGCACGTGCCTCCTGCGTCATAGCGGGAGGGGAGGCTGGATTTGATCGGTTTTAATTCCAGCCTCGCCTGCTGACTTGCTCTGTCTCGGTTAGACGCTAACCACCAAAACATTCCCCTAAAATGTATCCGTTATTAGCCTCTTCCCCCGACACCATTTGCTGTAACTGGCTGAAGAGAAGCCACCTGTTGCTCCCCGAAAATGGGAACAGGGAGTGCTCTTAAAAGTGGTTGGATTGTGAAGTCCTCATTGTCGCCCACCTTCCTCCCTCTGAACAACTACAAAGACGTGCAACTTAGGTTGATAAGCCTTATCATAAGGCTTGGGGCGTATAGAGTCGTGGAAGAACTATGCATACCTAGTAAGGTTTTTTTTGCTTTGGGCTAATTTCAGCGAATCCTGCTTTAGGAATAGCCTGGAGTTTTTCTCTCTTCAATATAAATTACAAAGAGGGGGAAAAAGGACTTGCCAATCTCCTTTCTGCCTTTGGCATAGTTTTAATAACACCCCCCCCCCTCATGGCCCCTTTCTGGCCTGAGAAATTGCTGGAGTTGGGTTTTTTTTCCCCCCTCATAGTTGAGGAAGTGCCTGACAATCCAGGGATTCCTCTTTTCTCAGAAATGTGCCCTGGCTTAGCAACTGCATTCACAAGTAGCTCTGAATTGTAACCACTTAAAAAGAAACTAGTAATCCTTAAAAGGAGAAAGAGTGCCTTGCTAGATAGAAGTTAGTTATATTTGGCCAGTTCCAGAAAACAACAAATAGGTGTTTGCCATTTCTACCCTAAATGTGTTTGTGTGGCACAGGAATTTGGTAGCAGTTTTCTAACAAATTTTAATAAAAGATGTATTTACTAAAATTCGTTAGAAACATAAAGCAGATAGACTGATGCTGGAGTTTAAATTTAAATTTGCTAGTCAGATAAGATAGTGCCAGATTTGTTTCCCACCACACAACAACACATTTATCTTCCCATGATGTTTCCATGTTGGGTGACTTGAAAAGTTCAGTTCTTTGTATTTCTAAAAAAGGATGGACTTTCATTTTAAGAGGAGCTAATGTATTTATGGGTTTCAATATTAACAATTCTAGGCACTTAAATAGATGTTTCAGGAGCTCAAGCATTCTAGAAGTATAATCCCTCAGATTGGTCTCAGATGTGGTATTGATCAATTTAAATAGGCTTCTTTCTACAAGTTTGTATGAATTCTCATTCTGGTGTTGCTTACAGAAACTGCCTCTCCGTTAACCCTTATTACATTCTTGGCAGGACTAGACTTCCTGTCTCAGGAACCTCTCTGGAGTTATTTTTCCCTCCTTTGCTGGTACTTTGCTTGTGTGGAATGACCATTCAAAGTTACAATGGCACTGAAAAAAGTGACTTATGACCATTTTTCACACTTACGACTGTTGCAGCTTCCCCACAGTCATGAGAGGCCAGGCAAGGAGATGCGTGTGATATTGAGTTGGCCATGACAAGCCAATAACATGACCACCAAGTCATGCCCACCAACTAAGCCACACCCACAGAACCAGTTGTTAAAAAATTTGAATCCCACCCCTGAGTCCTACCCAATGCGGCCTTTAAAAATGGCAATTCTGCCAATGGTGAAAGCTTGGCATAGGATGGGAACACCATCTTAAGCATATTTTTAACCATCTAAGCTCTTATGCCACAATTAATGTCTTAGTCTGCTACGACATAGATGGAACAAACTTCTTGAGATAGATATAAACTTAATTAGCTCTGTTAGACTTTAAGCTCAGTGAAGGAACTTCATAGCCAATTTTGCTTTTAGCCAGATTATCAGAAACCAGCGATAAAAAGATCCAGAAGATGGCAGAGAGTTCACTTCTATTAAAGAGTTGTGACATGTGTCCTTTCATTTGTAGGAGATTGATCATCTCTATACTTTCTAAAGGATACTTATGCATAGTTATATACCTATATAGAAATGGTGCCATTACAAGGGATAGCCTGAGTGTCAGGTTCTGTCACCTGAACTCTGCCCTCACAAAGTGTGAAATTGTATCTGTACTGTATAAAAGTAATCGTCAAGATGATTGTTCAACTATATGGAAATAATGGTGTTGCCAGAAGCATTGGATTATAGACAATGTGAGTTCCATATTATATTTCACCTATACCAAATTATCTTTATTAGCAGGGGCTGAAAATCTGCATGTTGAGACATATCCCAAAATATTTTGATTCAGTTGAAATCTCTGGCTTTTTTTTTTTTGCTCTAAAATGCATGCCAACTTAATCAGTAATAAGAGTGAGGGGATCTTACTTAATGCAAAAGATCTGCAGAGATCCAAAGTCCATTTGGACTGCAATGTTAAGAATAGTCTATTGGCAGTGAATCTTGCATCCATTTTGCTATTTTCATTTTGTTTCTGATTCATCCACTTCTCTTCCTTGCCTCTTCAGCATCTTTTAATTCAGCAGTCCCCAACCTTTTGGGCACCAGGGGACCGGTCCTGGGGGGGATTCCTTGCAAGGGAGGGCATTTCGTGCACTACCTAGATCCTGAGCATGTGCAGATGAAGCTTTGTTTGCTTGCATGGCCCAGTTCCTAACAGACCACAGCCTGCTATCATTCCACAGCCTGGAGATTGAGGTCCCCTGTTTTAATCTACCAGAAATGAGGCTGATGAGAAGGGAAGCAGTGATTCACAAGCCAGACAGACAGAATTGTATGCCAGAACTCAGCAGGAGCTCCTAGTCTTAAGGCCATGAAAAGACTGAATATCAGTAAATAAATATCCAACTCAGAAAGTTGGAAGAAAAATGCTTAGAATTTAAATTCTGAAGCAAAGATATATTTTGACTTTGATTTGTTTTCTGAATTAGGCAGATCTTTTGTATGCCTGGGCCTTCATTCTTGTTGCAGTAAAGAAACTATATTAGCCAAACGTGTTTGTGAGACGTCTGCTGGTTAGCCTGTTCCAGAATAAGAGTTTGATGGCTTGAGATCTGGAATCATAGCATTGTAGAGTCGGAAAGAACTGAAAAGATGTTAAGGAAATGCTTGAAAAAGCCTGACATAAAGTTAAAATTATTTCCAGTTGAATTCAGCATCTGCTTTGTTAATGTGGAAGCTTACTGATCTCTCTTAGCAAAACTTGGAAGTGATTTGTCATTTGCCGTACTCCAGGGCCATAGTTTTCATCCTTGGCAACTTTAAGCTGTGTGGACTTCCATTTTCAAAATTCCCCAGCTAGGGAATGTTGCCTGGGGAATTCTGGGAATTGAAGTCCACACAGCTTAAAGATTCCAAGATTGGAAAACACCACTGTAAGGTGTTTATTAACTATTCCATCTAGCCTACAATCCTGGAAATCCATACAAGTTTCCCCATCCAACTAATAACCAGGCCCAAACCAGTTTAATATAGTCCTGACAAAGTTATCTATTTAAGCAATCTACTTAAGCAATGGTTTTTAGCTCAGATTAAGACTTAATTTTGCTTTTCAAGACTTAATTTTGCTTTTCAAAGCAAACAATAAAATTAGTATCTAGCTAGTTGTATCAAATATATGTTGTTTGGGTCCAGACACCATTGTGCGAGAAAATGAAATTCCTTTCCCTTAATTGCTCCATCTCAAAAATAACCCAAATGATTATTTTTTATACTCCAGCCTTGTGCTTCTGCCTCAGGGATCTGTTTATCTTTGCATAATTTCCCAGGAGAAACATTGGTGACATGGAAATGTTGCCCCAAAGCAAGTCTCCTGGTCAAGATGTCCATTAGCCAGCTGGGCTTCTTAGCACTGCTTGAAGCTACCAGCAAGATGCAGAGCATGGGCCAGACTCCCCAGGTGGAAACTCACAGCTGAGCCTGTAACACACAACATTAACCAGAAGCCCGTAAGGTAAAAATGCTTGGATGGAAGCAGAAGTCCTACAAGGACTGCAAAAATCTCTCAGAGAAGCAGAAGTAATTTATGTTCCTTTTAAAAGAATTGCTGTTCTTTTTCTTCTTGCTTCCTCCTCCTCCTCCAGACTTTCTATTAGCATTGATCCTGGCTAATATTTACCACCTCTTGATGAAAATATTGGTAGGTTGCTGGTATGTCTTGTTATATGATTATTGATGCAGACTAAAAGAATATTTACCTTGTCTCTTAACCTACTGAGTTTCTCTTCACAAGCAAGACTGAAGTGGAAATGACTGTTTTGTGATCTTTGTCTGAGTTTGAATTGTGTACACACCTGCAAACTAACTCATTAAATTATAGCCTAGCACATTAGGCATCCAATCCCATGATTAATTTAAGGTTCATAATGTTGAGTAGATTAAGGAACTTGGGTTCATTAAGTAAAGCGTGGCTGTACTCTCATTTCTCTTTTCCTAACCCCTCCCAAAAGATGTTCTTATCGTTATGACTAAGATTTCTTTGAGAAATTTTGTGTTTTATAAAGTAAAGCTATCTGTTCATTTCTGACATTTCACAAAGCCAGTTGGGTCAGTCATTCCCTGTCTGGCCAGGAGGAAGGCAATGGTGAAACACTTCTGAAATCTAGCCAAGAAAACTGCAAGGACTTATCCATGTACCAAAAAGCCACATCCTTAAAGGTGTGGAAACAGGATTCTACCAGATGACTCCCTCATTGAGGGCACAGGGACCAGTCACTCTAGGACAGCTTTCCTTGGTTTGGTTGCCTCCAAATATCTCAGATGGTTCCTATCTTCTCCAGCCAGGATGTCCATTAGCTATCAATAATGGGTTATACTTAAAATTGTTTGGAAGGGACCAAACTGGAGAAGGCTATTAGCTAAAGCCTAAAAAGAATCAATCCTAGCGATGAAATGCCCCCACCAATAGTTATGTGAGACCTCAGGATGCTACTGTCTTCTTCCTCCAGTTGTTCCCCTAAAGAATAAGCATCAATGCAGTTGTCTGCCATCAGCCAAAGCATGAAACCAGCCTTCAAAAGGTGCCCATATAAGGAGAGTTGAGTCTGGGACTTGGAGCCAGTTGCAGGTTGTGAGCCTTGTTTGTTGGTTATCGACCCTATTTAATAAAGCTGGGCACTGGAACAGGCCAGGAGGAAAAAGAAATCCACAAAACCTTCAGCTATTCCTGTGATGACTCATAGTCTCTCAAAATAACCCCAAACCCAAAACATATATTAAAGGTCCGGTAAGGCCTTCAACTTAACTTCACTGTTTTATTAGGCACAGTTTAAAGTCCTAAAAATAAATAATGAGGCAAACAGAAAACCAAAACAAACTGCATTGATGAGAGTTCCGAAGCAAGCCGAGGTAACTAATCATAAACTCCAGGAAAAGAACTCCAGGAGAAAAGTCCATGGGAAGAACGCCAACGAAGATAAACCTCTTTCAAGGTAAACACTGACTCCAGCAATTCTAACTATGTAGCTGAAAAACTTATATACATAGCTCCCACCTGCAAGCCATGAGGAGGATCATGGTAATCTTTTGAGTAGACCTCGCTTTTCCCTGATCCTCTCCTCCCTGCGTGCCCTAGGATGGATAGGGGATGGGCCTGGATCCTCCTCTGACTGCTTAGCCAGACTCTGCCCTTCCCCAGCCTCCTCCACCACCTCTGGAGCCACACTCCCACTCCCTGTTGGCTGTTCCTCCTCTTCCTCAGAGTCAGACTCCACCAGGGGCATGACAATTCCTTTTATTTTTAATACAAATACATCTGTTGTTTTAATGCAGTCAATTGTACTTTATGCAGCAATGGGGACTGCACCAATATAGGACTAGGTTTGGTGAGCAGTCCTATAAGCTTCCCATCCCTTTGCTAGATCAAATGGACCTCATGGGCTGGTTTAGGGGCTCCCAAGGGATCTTAATGGGAATGAAAAAGATTGCTAGTTAGGGATTCCATTTCTGTGGTATTCCAGTACATCTGGAAGCTGATTGGTTTGGAAAGCCTACAGTCTTTATGCATCCTCCTATTTAATGTTCAGGAGTTCATTAAAGACTTTTTGGCAAGAAATCACTGCCCATACATTGCTTTGGGGGAAAGGGAGAAAAAAGAAAATGTTATCTGTCCCTATCACTATATTTGGATAAACTCAGCAATTCACAGGCTGGCCTCAACAGTTAATCTGCAAGGGCATGTGACTCAGAACAGCTCAAAGAAAATCCAGATCTGGAAGTGCAGCATCCTTATCACTTCAGGGAGAAAATCAATGCAGCCTTATGATAGGAAGAATCAGAGGAACAGCGTGTATCAGAGTGAAGGCCCCGTGGGTGATGAATGTGCAATGAGCTTGGCTGGAATCGGGATCAGAACATTTTGATTTAGGCTAATCCAGTCCTATTTAGGTCATTGGTTTAACTGGTTGGCGTTGTCCCTGTTTCATCCAAACTGCTCAAAATGCATTTTAAAGAATATTAAATCAAACATATTAAAAGAACAGAGGTCTGGAGGGGAAAAAAATCCTGGGCTATGAAGGCTATGTTACGATTTTAGAAATTGCACTCCAAAAGAATGCAACATATAGCTAAACCAGACCTCCTCCTTTCTGAAGTTTTCAGCCTACATTCTTTGGAATTTTTCAAGGCTGTTGATCAAAGGTCTAAAAAAAAAAAAAAAGGAATGTCCTGGCTTAAAAACCTGCTGGTTTGTTAGAGGCTGGGGTGTGTTTCCCTTTGCTACTGCCGCTAGAATTTGGTTGCTAAATATTTTTTTAACAACTTAGATTGAAATAGCAGGAGATGGTTTTACACATTAGTCTCCCCTTCTGACTCTGTCCCACTCCATTAGATATTCATTCAAAAGCAGATGGGGGGAGGAGAGAAAAATGGATGTATTCCTTCTCTGCCACACACACACACACACACACACACAAACACACACAGAGAGAGTGGTAGGAATAATAGCCCTATTTAAATTCCTTTCGTCTGCCTGGCTTTTCTTGGCTGCCTTTAGAGGGAGGCTGTGCCTGACCAGCATCCAGAGGGAGAGACATTTTTCTGTATTGACTTAAGTGCTTGAAAGGTTTGGGCCGGCACGTGCCAAGCGACTTCTTGAGCAAGTTATTTGTTTAGCTCTCTCTAAAGTGAGCTCAAGCTTGGTGGCACTGGTCGAAATACTGTAGAGTGGAGCTGCCCTTTAGCCTTTGGAAACTCTTGGACATCTTGAATGTTTCTAGCTAGGGCTTAAAGTAAGCTTGTTTTTTAAAAAAACCAATAGTTGAACTGTTGAAGTCTCAGAACAGATAGTGATTTCATGTCATAATCTTTGAACACAAGCTAATGTTCAGTCCTCAGAAGAATTTTTTTAAACGTGAAATGTATTACTTTGTACCAGTCCTTCTAATGCAGCCTATCTCAGCCCAATTTCCTCAAAATCTATTTGCATGATCTCAGGAATTTGTCATCTTGGAGGAGGAGACAAATCTAGTCAATGTTGGTAGTTGTGTTCCAATCTCTGGCAGCTTTTTCTTCTTTTAGCATGCAAAAGGTTAAATTTAGGATCTTATGCATGCAGAACTACTGAATGATGATCTTCATTCTTCCTTTCAGGCATAGTTTCATTGTGCAGTTATATCATGTTGAATATATTCGATAAAGTTATTGTTACCATTGTAAGGTCAATAGCCTCTGGAAAGATATTACACTGCAGTCCTATTCTCATGCATCTGAGGATAAATCGCAATTGAAACCAGTGGGGATGATTTTTGAATAAATACATATAAGGAGCATGTTAGGAATGCAGACAGACGTATTCCAAGTTAATTGTATTTGAAAGGGAGGACCTCATATTTGCTCATGTGGACCTCCTTGTTTCTGTTTCCACAAAAAAGATATTTCTTGCCAGGTCAAGTCAAATAATTGTTAAGAGAAAGTAATGAAAAGAATTAAGTGTTCATTGATTCTTGAGAAACGAGAGATGGATCGGGATTGAATCTCTCTGAACTTAGACTTTCTACACAATCTGAAGGTTTACGTTCAGAAAGATGTTCGGCTTTTGTTTCGTAAAGGACTATACTTCATATTACAAACATCTAAGAATAGAAGGTGGCATGTCACAGTTTGTTCAATTTGTTCCAAAGTTTAATAAACACATGCAAAATAGTGCAAGGACTTTATAGTTACACACTGAAAATTAGGCTCCTCTAAAATAATAGCTGAGCATTTAACACGTTGTCAAAGGAGAGGAAATGGAAAACAGACCTAAAATCCTTGCCCAAACTGCCTGCTTCGTGCCAAAGATTAAAATATTACAAAATGGCTTCTACAATTTTAAAAATACATATTTATTCGGAATAAATAAGTAGCAACAAAGGTAATAAAAATGAGGAGGAAAATCATATTGGGAGGACAAGTTAGGGAATATGGTACATAAGCAAGCAAGTCAGATACTGCAATGTGTGTGTTGGGTGGGGGGCAGGTGGGACAGAATAGTTGCTCCCAAAGGAGGAATGTAAATTTCTGTCATCTAGATCTTACCTGGGAAGAAATATGACCACATAACTACTACTGAAGGCCACGAAAGGATTGGAGAAGGATTTACAGGACATTTTCCAAGTATAATGACATTGCATGTCTCCTTGCCAATTTGTAATCTAGGCTGGCATGATTTGTATTAAAAAGAACTTTATCTAATCAGGAATATTCTACATTAATTTATTACTCTTTAGATACCTGAGTGCCATAAGGTCAACGTCCTTTCTCCAGCAATATCAGTGCTTTTCTAAATAGGCAGATGGTCTCTCTTAATTGGATTGTTACAGCAGGAGACATAGACAAAACAGTGATAGCTTTTTTTTTCCTTTTTAACAGTCTGGGGGTATCTTTTATTGTGTGTGAATCCAGTACAGATATTAACTATGGTAGTTAGTTAAAATATAGTTGCTAAATATCCAACATTTATGGATAAGGTTGTTTGCTCATATGTATACATTTAGAGCCTTAATCTCATCCTTCTTCACATATAGGGAGTTGAGGGTATCCATGCATATTTTTATAATTTTACAGGTAGCCCTCAACTTACGATTACAATTGAGCCCAAAATTTATGTTGCTAAGTGAAACGTTTGTTAAGTGAATTTTGCCCCATTTTATGAGTTTTCTTGCCTCATTGTTAAATGAATCATTACAATTGTTAAGTTAGTAACATGGTTAAAAGTCTGTAGAGATTCTCAGTCATCCAGGTCATGGTTATCCCAAAGGTGCTCTTTCAGGAGGCAACTGGGCTTGTTTTTTCTTTTGAAGATATTTAGCTTCTCATCCAAGAAGCTTCTTCAGCTCTGACAGGATAGTGGGGAGTAACATGGTTGTTAAGTGAATCTGGCTTTGCTTGTCAGAAGGCTACAAAAGGTGATCACATGATCCCAAAACACAGCAACTGTCATTAATATTAACCAGTTGCCAAGTATCATGTGACCATGGGGATGCTGCAACCGTAAAAACGGTCATAAATCACTTTTTTCAGTGGCATTGTAGTGTTGAACAGTCACTAAATGAAATGTTGTAAGTCAAGAACTACCTGTACTGTACCTGATAATGTTGTAAATGCAGAACTTTGTAATGTAGATAATACATGTGCAAGAAGAACAGGCCATGCCTAGATGTTGCCATGTTCAGCAACAGAAAATAATGGTCTGCATGAATAAGTTACCACCAGCTTTGGAACCTGTAACAAGGCATGGTGGCATCGAAACAAGTGTATCATGTGAAGTACTTAAGTCTGACTTCATCACATGTGTGTGATCACACAACCCAATTAAAAGCCTGGTGCTACAAATGAACTTTTGTTATCTGAGTTCAATACAGGTAATATTTTTCAAATGAGTCAGTTCATAATTTTAAGGCAGGCATTTGAGTAAATCAGGATGATTTAGAGTGAGGGAAGAATGACCTGTGAGAATAAAAATAAGTGAATGCAGGATATACCAAAGCCTAGCTTTGGTATTCAGGACAAATTCCAACATACTTGCAAGTTTATCATGTGTATGATTCATTCTGGCTGAATTTATACACCAGTGTGCAACTTCACATTCTTTGTTGCCTAAAACTCATCAAGTGACTCACAGTAGATGACTCACTGGTAAATCAGTCGGCTTTATTGTAAAATACTGTGTTTAAGCTCTATTTATGGTGTTTGAACTGTGGTGGCCCATTCACATAATATGCATAGACACAATTCCTTGAATGGACCATATATGCTCATGGAGTGGATAAACTAATCCTTGAATTTTGATCAAAATTCCATGAAAAGTACCATGTGATGGTGGCAGTGGTGACTAGGGGTAAAGGGAAGCAAAGTGCAGCCTAGCTGAAGCAAGCATCAGGTTAGGAAGAGATTCTGAATTTCCTCTTGAGACAGAAGATTATTCATAATTTTGTCTACCAGGAGGGTTACTACTCTTACTTAATGCAGCAGGTCACCTTGGTGGAAAGTATCTGCAATGCTTTACCGATATTATTTTTTCCTCTTCAGAATCATTGGCAATACAGGTAGTCCTCAACTTATGACCACAATTGGGCCCAGCATTTCTGTTGGTCAGATAGTTGTTAAGTGAGTTTTTCCCCAATCTTATGACCTGTCCTGCCACAGTTGTTAAGTGAATCACCACAGTTAAGTTAGAAACATGGTTGTTAAGTGACTCTGGCTTCCCCGTTTACTTTGCTTGTCAGAAGGGTGCAAATGGTGATCACTGGGCACTGATAACCCCAAGGCACTGCAATTTGTCATAAATATGAATCAGTTGCTAAGCATCTGAATTTTGATTGCATGATCAGGGGTTGCTGCAATAGTTGTGAGTGTTAAAAATAGTCGTGTCACTTTTTTTCTATGCCATTGTAACTTCAAACAGTCACTACATGAACTATTGTAAATCACGAACTACCTGTATATTACCAAATGAAAGGCATGAATAATACATTCTAGACTCCTGCCAGTAAAAAAATGGCTTATTGAGAGAGGGGGGGACAGGGACACACTGACTGAGTCTGAATCAGTGTCTGATGATGCAAAATATACAATAATTTCCTTCAGATTTTGGTACAGCCACAGGTATTTTCTTTCCATCTCACTGAGAGCAAAATGTTTCCCTTGTTAACAGGAAAGATAGATTGTGGTCCATTTTATCTAGGTTCTGGCCAGCTCTATTAAACCAGATTTACTCATCCTTTTGTCATCTGGTAGGATTACTGGAAGACCAGAAGGTCTCTGCTGATCTTGAAGCTTGATTTCTTGGTCACAGAGATTGCCTGAGCAATTTTTTCATGAAATAACATGATGGCAACTTGTGAAGTTGGCCATCGCTCTTTGATGGAAGGGAAAGTGAGCAGTTTACAGTATACACATGGTGCAGATGGAGCTGCAATTAGCAATTAAAATCCTTACATCCTTCTCTTGTTCTATGAGCTGGGTCATATTTCTCCCCAATGCTTCTTATGTGCTCTTCAAGCTTATAAAGCTCTGTTGAAGAAGCAATTTCGAGAAGGGCCTGCTATCCTACTGAAAGCTACTGCCATTCTGACCCAGAAGCTTGAGCTCAAGCAAAAATGCAGCTTTGTATCTTAAGGGCTCCTGCCATTTCATGATACCTCCTGTGCCTATGAAATGTCCTATTTGAGCTAAACTTCATGGAAGGGAACAGATTGGCCATTGACTTCCCAGTAAGAGATCCTCAGAAGCCCATCTGTATTTCATACTATGTATTTCTTCACTTGTTATTTTCTCCACACACTCAGCTCAGTGGCTGCCTAAGACAGCAGACACTATGAACCTGAACCCTGACAGTTGTGATAAGGTGGGGAGCTGGATGTCATACCTGATTAAAACAGCTACTGAAGATACTTCCCCATTGCTAGAGATGAAATAAGTTTTGTTCAACTGTTATACATAGAACATGGAAGGGTCAATTTTGTGTTTTGCCTCAAGCAGCAGAATCTCATGAGCCCTACCTTCCTCATTATGCCCTGGAGAAATTCTTGCTCATTCTAAGCTCTGTTATACCTACACATACTCATACAGAAAGTAGCCCTGCTAGACATAAATGCTTTCAACTTGTTCCAACTTATTAAACATAAGAACATTGTGTTTCTGTGAACTGAAAGTAATTTCAGACAGGATACATTTGTGCTGGGATTTTTGCATTTGGTACTTATTAACCAAAGGTTGCCGTTTTTCTTAAAAACAGAACAGGAATTAGCTCCAGAGCAAGGACAGAATATGCAGTATTCTACAAGGCCTGCCCAGCTCAACTATTTAGCCATTCCGCTCTGCCTTGAATGTGAAAACTTTGCTTGCCATCTGGTGACCTTAAATATTGCTGTAGAAATAGAGCATAATAAATGAGGCCATAGATTGTTATATGTTTGAAATCAACATAAATTATGTAAATCCTAAAATATACTAGTACACAAAGCCTTCTCTTTCATTGCTTCCTTATGAAGGAATTGGACCGATTGTCTTTTTCAGAGAGAGGAAACAGCTGGAGCATTGGAGTAAAAGATATTTACCAAGATATGCTCCAAGATCCAAACTTAGGTTTTATTATTTGAATAGCCACCCATCTCAAACTAGTGATTCTGATTGTATAAACCCTTTTTTGGCAGACAGTGACCCCGGGAAGCATATCTCAGCTGTCGAGTTTGTCAGCTTGTAGCAGAGCGCAGAAAATTGGCAGGCATCTCCCTGCTGAATTTCAGTGACCCGAGAGCAAGATTACTGGAACAGTTAGATTTGGATGAGGCTCCATATCTAGTCTGCACAATTCTGCTCAATCTAACTGTTCCAGTAATTTTGCTCTAGTGTCACTGAATTTTTCCCAGTGAAAAGGGAGAAGCTATTAGCAGCAACAGGAAAACACTATCCTTTATCAGGATCATTAAAAAAAGAGCAAGGATGAAACTTTATCTCAATGAGATATCAAATGTAGTTTAAGATAGGATGTGAATATGGAGGCAGGTAGAAAGGGTACTAAATGAACTAATATGAACTGAATGGACTTGCTTCTTGGAGCCCAAGGCCTCCAAGAAATGATATAAGTTGGTATTTGTACCTAGACAAGCTCTGTATATGTACAGTATGCCAAGTTTAAGAAGTGTGGCAACTTCCCTCAATCATTGGAACTGCTGGTTGATTTTATGCAGCTATATACCCATCGAAGCAGAAGAGGGAAGGTTCTGGCTCTGCAATTAAGCAAGGTGAGACAGCTGCCTGCTGTTTAGAATGAGGGCAGTGCAACAGTCAGAAGAATAAGAGGGCATCAGAAGTGCCGAGGGAGAGAGCTGTGTACATGGCATGGCTTGTCCTGCTGCCCTCTGACACAGATGTTTCATCACATGCACTGAAATAAAAATGACTATGGGAAGGAAATGCTATGTTGTCCTTCTGCTCAGTTTTGAAATGTTCTTCAACTAGCCTAGTATATCCCAGGAGAGACTTGTTCCTCACGTTGTTTTTGTTCCTCCTTCCCTCAAAGCTTTCCCCAAAATTGAATGACACATGAGAACAGAGAAAAGAAAATAGGAAACCAGGAAGGGAGATTTTCATTAATACACTTTCCAGAGAATGACACTCTCATTAACCTAGATCTCTCCAAAGATTGGATATTTCAATTTCCATCACCTGACTTTGTCAGGATCTCAGGTGATGGGAGTTATAGACTAAATATTTGGGGGTACTGTAGTCTGAGAGAAACGTTTTACATAGTTCATAGAATGTGTGAATGAAAATAAAATTTCACTGATTGTTTCTCAGGTACTTCCCTTGTTGGATCCATTATTTTGTCTTACTAATGAAACAATTGGTCTTCCCTTCATGTTGTTCTGTTTGTCATAGTAACATTATTTTTTTTTTACCATTTTCCATCTTTCACATTTCAGTAGTTCTTTTGTAGACTGCAGAAGAATTCTGTGTCTAAGCATTGTGTCTCATTCTGGGTTTAGCTAAGTACCTACAGCTTACTGAGTCATGGTTTTGCTTTATGGTTTACTGAATAAACCACTGAAATCAAAGGAGGTTTTTAAATGGCTAAGATCAATGTGACTTTAGATTAATTCATACATGGGACCGTAATATCCAGTGACAGCTTGTACACGGGCAGTTCATTATCTCAAATTTTACAGGCAGGTGTCACTTTGCCCCAGGAGGAAATTATGCATGTGTGCATGCTGTATGCATGTGTGAGGGAGGGAACTGTTCATTAGTTAGCTTTCTGCCTCTCCGAGGGTCCATTTTAAAAAGTGATCTGGAACCAAGCAAAGATGTCCAAATGCAGGGCAGCCGGCAGCCTTAGTCCCTCAGAGGCAGAGACCACCTCTTACAAGCACAGCCATGTGGAAAATGAATTGTACTAGACAACAGCAGTCCTATTTTCCAATAAACTGACATTTCCCCCTGCAGAGTCAGCTGTCTGCAAGCACACGCCTTGTTTTTCAAGGAGACAAGGTTCTGATTAATGAGCAAAGGGAAGATATTATTCCAGCTGTTCTGAAGGAATTTCTTCTTGGAGTAGGCAGGTTTTAAGAATCAGAGATATTAGGATAATCCTTTCTTCTATATATATAAAAGGATTATTGATATCTCTGATTCTTAAAATTCCTGCCTACATGTAATCACAATAGCCAGCCAGCCTGAAATTTGCATAAAAGGGAAAAAATTCCACACAGCCCTTTTTTCACTTGCATTCTAATAGGGAGAACTTTGGGAATTATTACTGAACATTAAACTAGACATGGATTAGAGGAAGAAATAAGATTGAAATAATCAAATAATTTAGCTGAGAGAAATCCAGAATTGTGGTAATGTTGGATGTGCATATTCCGTCTAAGAAAATAGAGCTTATGTGATTTCAATGAAAATGTACAGGGAATATTTACAAAACACAGTGTCAGTGAATTCTGAATCTGAGAAAATGAGCGCATAAATCACATATACAAAGTGATGGCAAGGTTCCCACCCCCCAATAGTTCAATTGGCCCATCCAATTAAAAGTTGTGTATAGTATCATGTGGGCATCTCCAGGTGGTGAGGCCTCTGTCAGTTGACCTTGACATATTTCGATAAAGAGTTGTGGCTGCGCATAGGATAGAAGCCTAAGCAAGAAACTCCCCCACAACTTATACAGTTCTGTTTTGTAACACCTCCAGCTCGCTTCCGATAACCATGTCCCCCCTCCTCCGTTACTTATGACAGCCGAAAGATGCAAAACAAAGGAAGAAAATCTTAAAGGCTGACAGACAGAAAACTCATCTTTCAACATGCAGAATTGTTTAGTTTTTATATAAAAGGTATGGCAAAAGAGAACTGCATTTCAGCAACTTTGATAGTGGATAACCTGAATTAGTCTCCTCCTCAGCACCATTCCAATTCTAGTAAATTATGGAATTACTTTATTTTCTTTTTCCTCTTACCTTCATGATAGTTTTTGTAGGCTCTTGCATACTTCTGAAAAAGATTTTAAAATCTCTAATAGCAAATGAGGCTAGACTCAGTATTTCACCCCTCCCAAGTATAAAACGATGAGATCAGGCCACACATCCAGGCTGTTTTAATGCCTTCCTTTGTTAGAACAGCTAGGATGGATGCCAGATGCCAGCAGTGAGTCCAATTAGAGGGGGCCTTAATAAGCTATTGTCCATTCTCTCTTAGGGGCTGGGAATTCAGCAAACCTGGTCCCTGTGTACATAGGAAATAATGGTTGATTTCCTCCTAACACAACATCTCTGGGAAACAAGCCACATGTTCCTGCAAGCATTTTACAAAATTAACATGGCTGTAGTAGAGATTTAAGGCAGTCTTTTTCAACTAAGCAGCCATTTTTAATATAGTTGACTATAATTGCCGTCTTGCTGCTGAAGGTGATAGGACTTGTATCTAATAAAAATAATAAATGGAACCAAGTATCTGACTACTGTGTTTCATCTTATAGCTCGACTTCCTAAGTAACTTTCATTCCAAATTAGCATCCCAGGGTCCGCACTGCCAAATTAACTTGTCTCTCGAAATCCTATCACCTGAAAGCAAGACATGCAGTTCTTCTAAAGCAGAGTTTCTCAGCCTTGGCAACTTGGAGATGTGTTCAGTTGAATTCCCAGAATTCCCCAGCCAGCATGTCCCCCAGCCACACATCTTCAAGTTGCCAAGGTTGAGAAACACTGTTCTAAAATATTACACATTTTAATACATTGGGAAAATGCAGGCCAGCTTTTATATTACGAAGCAAAGCCAATAATGAAAGGGTTTCATGGGTTGTGGAAGTACACTTGGAGCTTCATATAAGCCAGCTGTTACACATATACACACCTTTGTTGTTGTAAAGGGCACCTTCTGTAGTATGTTTCTGCCTTTCTTCCATGATGAAGCTCAAGAAGAAATAGGGGCAGGTCTTGTTTGGTCTTTTATCCACATGCCAACTAAATCCAGTCCCCTTTAATATCAGCAAGGGGCACATTATATGTCTTCCAGCCAAACTCGGACCCAATTTAGGGATTTTTATCCTAATGTTAAAACATCTTTTGACGGAGTTGGCTCACCCAAGGCCCCTGGTGGATTCCCTTAAATCCAAGTTTAATCATTTAAGAGAGACTTGCCGAAAATACTGGTTCATGTAGATGATTCTTCATCTCATCTTCAAAATGGCAGCATTGTTCAGAAACCATTTTTATGCCTTTGGAACTGACAAGTGACTCACTCAACCGAGCTTTGCAAGTGGTAAGGGGAGGGCTTTTTAAAGTGACCAAACACTAAACTCTGACAAGGCTATAATAGGAATATCCTATCATAGAATCCTAATCAAAATATTTGACTTTATAAAGTAAAATTGCAGCCCATCCTATGATATGTGTGAACAAGCTGTATTTTTCTGAGTATAAAAAGGAAATACTTGTGGTTCTACAAAGACCATGATGACAAAGAAATTATTTGATGATTAAACTTAATTAAAATGTTAAAGAGAGAAATGCATGATATTGAACTGCTGGTACTTATAAACATAAACACTATAGTATAAAAGAAACAGATTCTTCAAGTCAAATTAGATTTAGCAGTTGATATCTGCAGAAAACCTTTCTCAGTTACAAGTAATAAAGGCAAAGAATATTAGTGGGACATCTTCAAGGCTACACAATCAATCCTCAAGCAGTCAATCTAGAAGTTGAAGGTAGGTTCTTTGGACTCACAATCCTGAGTGGTTACCACTGAATCCAACAATTCCTGGTTTCTAAGCTGATGTGGAATCTATGCTATCAATGCCCAGGTGAAATGATGTTTATCATTAGGCAAATGCAGTTGGAGGTCTACTGTTAATGAACTAGATTAGAAATGAGCTAAAAACAGCAGACTCAAACAAGCTTGCAAAGAGTCTCAAGAGGATAGGCTGGGTACGAGGCCTAGAAGTCAGCTCCTTTCCTTATTACTGCATAGAGAGTTGAGACTAATATAGAAAGGGAAGAAATAGTAGTTTGATAACAAAGGATTTATCCAGAATTGGTTCTAATTACCCAGATGGGAATGCTGGCACCTTGATGTAATTATAGATAATAGTTACTGGGAGAAGTAGTATTTCAGTTATCTGTTTGCAAAAAACTGTTGAGTGAACAACATTGAAAAGGCCCTCATTCCTTGATATAGCATGACAATGAAATAAGCCTTTATTTAAATCAGCTGTGCAGAGAAGGGAAGGAGTGTGGGCTTTCTGAGCCATTAATTTTTTTGCAAAAGATTGGAAAAAGATCTGTTTGTCAAAAAGTTATTGTATAGACATTGGGCACTGAGGCTACAGGATGCCTGTGGAAAAAGTCTTTCCTCACCTGTCAGCCCTTCAAGAAATGCCAGGAAACAGATTCTACAAGTTTGACTATAATCATACTTTATTAATGATATATAGGTTGTAGTTATATAATCCTGAAAGCCTAACAATGTCTTCCCTTCCCTTCCTCTCCTCATGTTTTGTAACCATTTCTTCACAATTTCTCCAAGGTCCCTGTCTACCTTGGATTCTAGAATAACATTTTAGGATGGGAGAAATGTTTCAAACTCCAGGGACAGGAGAAGCAGTACTAGGCTGGAGCTCGTCAGATAGACAAAGAAAAAAAGATTTAGAAATGAAAACGTTCTGTGCTGTCCAGCCAGTGTATGGGAGTTGGATAGTTAGTTAGCAATTGTGAGCCTAAAGGTAATCATGGTAAATGTAGTTAAGGTATCCTGGAAAATGTAGTCCATGTCATGTGACCACATCTGTAATCCTGATTGGTCACTAAATTGACCCTTGATGGGTTGGGGGTGGTTTCCTCACTCTTGGCTGAACTCACAGACTCGTGATAACTGTTCTACGGCTACGAGATGGGAGAAAAGGGATAGGAGATAACCATCTTTTTACCTCCAAGACAGATATGCAAAGGATTGGTCATTAAAGAAGAACTTTGTCACAAATTTGAGTTATGAGAATACATGATGAACCAATAATAAAGACTTCGTATGAATGTTTTGTTGAGTTTATCTATCTACCACTGTATAGAATACAGAACACATTCTTAAAATACATTTGTTTGCTTGCCTCTTTCTGATGCAAGATCTTTGGCTCGTGCTTAGAAGTAGTTTAGAGTAGGGGTCCCCAACCATCGGGCCCCGGACCGGTACCGGTCCGTGGATCATTTTCTACCAGGCCACCGGTTTGCTGGGCGCCGCCATCTTGTTTAGATGAGAAAGTGCTTCCGGGTGAGCTTTTCCTGTTGGAAAGCAGCGTTTGGGTCCTGAAGGAATCCTCGCGCCTTATTTTCATCGAAGGGGGGGGCGGCTTCGAATGAAGAGCCGTCCCGATGGTGGAGGAGATTAAGAAAACACAAAAAAGGCACAAAGGAGGAGTTGAAGGTGGCGGGGAGAAGCGGGGAACAGCTGGCTGGCTAGTCGCTCGGCTCGCCTTGCCTTGTCATGCGTGCTGATGCCGGTACCGGGCCGTGGATCATTTTGTGATGCCAGTACCGGGCCGTGGCACAAAAAAGGTTGGGGGCCACTGGTTTAGAGAATAAATGTCAGGGAGCTCAACTAGTCTGGATGGAGATTTGTATACATCCTGCAGGACTTTGTGCACAATCTAGGAATTTTCTGGGATTCTGTCCTTACTGGGGAAGCTCAGACAGCAGCAGTAACATTTGCAGATGGCATTGTTGGGATGATGGTGCTGCATGACAGGAAAATATGGAGCCTTTGGAAATATGATATATCAGTCCTGGGAAAGTAGAAAGCATGACAAAAAAATGTGCAAAACCACTCCCATTAAAATAGAACTTTTCATGTGCTTTTGTGATTCTAATACCCTAGTCACATTGCTCTACATTCCAGCAGCAGCCTACTATAAAAGGCTGGTGGAGGGACAAACTCAAGAAAGTGTCCATAGTTTTGCAGTTGCTGTCCTGCTCATTTTTATGTGGGTCACAGTACACATTACAAAGTTGATGTGACTTTACTCATTAGGTTTCAGCCATCATCTCAACTTTTGCTGTTGTTAAAAGCTTTGTGCAATGGCAACTATAAATATAAGGTCAGAGCTCTTAATAATGGCCCCAACTAGTATGAACGGGCAACTATTTTTAGGGAGTACAAATTCTCACTGTTACAGGGATTATCGAACATTTTTTAAAGTCATTTTGCCTTAAGTTACCATTTTACTTGAACACTTCAATTATTTTATGGAATCTCTCTCTCTTTTTTTGGGCTGGATGTTGTCACCATTGTTGTTTTCCTATGTTTTGATTCACTTCATAATTAAGGTTCCTTTCAGGGTATCATGATTATTCCACTTAGGCTGATATGAAGTCCAGTAACTTACTGAAGCTTAGTCTGGAATTCTTTATCAATGTTAGTTAACACAACAGATTTCCTTAAAACAGCCACTGCAATACTTTTTTAAGTTCACAATGAAATTGACATTATTTGGATTTCTTTAAAAATGAACATCCTGTATTATCTGAAGAAGTGTGTACAATGCTGTTTTTATATTGAATACTTGACTATTCTTGTTTTCCCTAATGTTCTAAGCTAATATTTTATAAAAAGTTAAAAACAAGAGTGTTTTTATACCCTTGTTTTTAAGAAAAAAAGTCCCCAATATCCAATTGATTACTAGTTATTTCTTGTACCAATGAATATAGCTGATTAATTTATAGCAATGAGTTTATACCCAAATCTCTCTTCTCATTTCCACGGGGTTCCTCCTTCACTGTGTCCACTGAGGCATGAGGCATGTAACACACCAACTTGCAAATGGCTGTCACTTGAATTCACCATTTCATATTGCTGTCTGTGTACATAACAGTCTCGACTTCTTGGCAGGCAGAAGACTTTATCCCTTTTCAAAGGCACACCCAGCCTCAAGCCACCCCCAGATTAGCACTGATTATTCCAATAGTCTGAGAAGTTGTTTGCTTTAGCAGCTGTTTCCTTCGTTACAATGATGAAGAGATCAAGAAGCAGGATTTGGTTGAAAAGGAGCAGCAAATGATGTCACTGACTTTGTGAAGCAGGGCCTTTATTTCAAGCTGAATTCTTTTCCTCTTGCAGTGTCTTGCATCAGGCGTGGATAAAAAAGCAAAGCCTTAAATGGCAACATGTGACACGCTTTAGAAATGATAGTCAAGAGTTATTTTCCATCCTGTAGGTTTTTTTTTTTAATTCTCCTGCCAAACTCAGGGTTTAAATTCCTTTCACACTCCTTCTCTGGGATAAAGAGCTTGCAAGATTCTTCCTCCAACCTATATCTGTATTTGGCGTTGCAACTTCATTTTTTTAAGTTCATAAAAAAGCAGTTTATCATAGCAAGATTTCATCTCCCTCGTGTCTTTTCCTTCTGCAATGAATTTAGAGAAGCTTTACCACTTGCTGCAAAATGAAGCCATGGATCTGTCAGCAATAGGATGAAGCTTGTAGGAAATAAACAAGGGGACTCTTTTTTTTTATAAAAAGTTTTTTATTTTTATATTTCAAAAACATCTCTTTTGGTGAACAGCGTGGTTCTAGGCTTTTACATTTCCATACAAACATGATCTTAGTTACATATTCATCTTTCACATTTAGTTTCAATTCACATCATTACATTACAGAATTTCTATACATTTTCTCAATTATCCTTATATACTTCACACTTATTGTATATATTTTCTATTCATATCTTAGCTTATTTCATTTTTCTTTTAATATTATCGTATCTTTATATAATTTTTAAAATTCTTCTTCTTTTTATTCATTATACTTTTATACTTTATCTGTCACATTTGCAATTTCATCGCATACTCTTATTTCATTATTCAAAACATTCCATCCTAATTCTAATATCAAAAAGAAAAAAACTCCCCCCTTAATTACTAATTTGAGTGTACCACCCCTTTGTCTTATACATCATTCAATTCCCCTTTAATTCATAATGATTTATCATAATATCACTTTTTAGTTATCCCTTTGTAAGTTAGTAACAAGAATCTCCTAATTACTACATAACAGATATACATTTTAAGCTGGATTCCACATGGTATTTCCCCCCTTAATTACTTTCTATTACGTTTATTATTGCAAATACATTAATCTATTCAATTAATCATAAAAACTGATGTTAATCTTTTTATAACAATCCTCATAGTTCATTTTAACTATATTCTTAATTTTATTAAATTTATTTAATATATTTATCATAACTTCCTAATTTCACATTTTACCAATTATATCTATGTGTAATTCAGTGGTGAGATTCAAATGTTTTACTACCGGTTCTATGGCTTGGTGGGCGCGGCAGGGGAAGGATACTATAAAATCTCTAGTCAGAGGTGGTATTTGCCAGTTCTCCGAACTACTCAAAATTTCCACTACCGGTTCTCCAGAGCTGGTCAGAACCTGCTGAATACCACCTCTGGTGTAATTTAACAATAACAAATAGTCCAATAACAAAAAAAACATCAGTTCCAATCTTTTCATTTTTAAAGTTTATATTTTTTATACATCACCACAAATTACTATTACTTCAAATACATTTATATTACCTTACCTTGCAGAATCCCCTTCAGGAAATAAGCAAGGGGACTCTTGTGAGTTTCTTCATTTAGAAATTAAAGTTTAAATAGGTTCCAATCCAATTCCAAAACCATCCCTGACAAGTAAAGCAACAGTTGGAAGTTCCCCCTGCCGCCACTATCTTCTTCCACATCACATTCCTATGAATGTCATGGTCAATTATGCTATAAGAATGTGAGAAAAGTCCATCGTAATCTACTATTTCTCACATTGGTCTATTTGACGTCCTTGCAAGCAGGAGATCCAAATGTAGCCTTCTGTCCTTCTGAAATTCTGTGAACTCAGGATTTGAAGGCCAGCTACCCCCTAGTCCAAGTAACATTGAATCTCAAGAGAAATCACCCTTAGTGATCTCTATGTGCATCCAATCTGCCTTTAAACTTTCCAACTTAGAGGCCATCATCATCTTTTGCAGCACTGAATTTCAAGGTCAATTAGGTTTTATATGCAGGACCCTCTCTCCTCCCCCCCATTCTGTATTTACTAACAAGACTTTGAATTTGTGTATTAGGAGCACTGAATTTCTTTTATGCTCTCCAACATAACTTGTTTGTTGCAATGGAATTTGAAACATAATTAAAGCTTTTGTAAGAAAATCTGGTGTGATTTAGCACATATTTCAGGTTAAACTGACTGAACTAGGAGTGAAGAGGAGATAAGTGGATTAAAACACTTTTAGAAAATAGATAATACTTTAGAGAAGTAGATAACTACTCAAATACACTCAGCTGGCAGTTCTGCAGCAATAGCTATGACTCGTTGCAAAACAGAAAATTATAAGCAGATGACTCAGGCGTCCAGTATGAATGTTGCTAAGCTCAATCCACAAAGAAAAGCTTAACAATGTGGCTACTGAGGTGTTAGCATCCATTTGGGGACCGGCTGGAACCAACATGCTCAAAAAGGGTTAAAGGGGTTCAAATTTAGTTAGTGAACCCAAATTCTTATTATATCTATTAGGTGGCTTCTAATAACAGACCCATTAACCATAAAACTCTGTTTATGGCCCTGCCAGACAAGGATGGCTAGTTCAGCTAGCTAGCCCAACCATTTTCTTTTTTTAAAAGTTTCATAACTCATCAAAATTAATAAAAGACCATTAGTTTTACAAATGCATAAGGCAAATGATATTTATTATACCATTAATAGACATCAAAAAATGTGATTTGGAGGTCTTTTTTCCATGACCTAGGTACTTTTTTTACCCTTTGTATACCAAGTTTTTATTGTTTGTAAACCACCTAGAACCACTGAATGTGTGTGGGCAGCCATATACATTATCTAAATAAATAAATAATAGATAGGTACGCATAAAAACAAGGACCCATCTGAACCTTCTCCCAAGACAATTTTCATTCTAGCTCTAAATATGCAGAAACCCACCATCAGTTGTTGCCATCTCCAGGTAAGGATGGAAAAGCTGTAGACTTGAACTAGAGAAACTACAGACAGAAGTGTCAATTCAGCTCAGTATAAACCAGAGGTTTCCAAACTTGGCAACTTTTAAAACTTGTGGACTTCAACTCCCAGAATTCTCCATAGCTGGATTCTGGGAGTTGAAGTCCACAAGTCTTAAAAGTTGCCAAGTTTGGAGACCTCTGGTATAAAGCAATCCACATTTCCCAATGTGGACTCACTCCCTAATGATTGCTCCCAGAAAAAGCATTGACTATAGTGAGGAGAAACCATAGGAGTTGTAATGCAGCTCTTCTGAACAAAGGATACTCAGGGTAGGTCACAACTTTGTTTTCCCCAAATATGGGCTTCATAAGAAGTGAACGAAGAGGCAAAAGGAGCTTGTTTTTGGAAATGTTAATTAAAATAGATATGATTGTATAGGTCAGTGGTAGTCAACCTGGTCCCTACCACCCACTAGTGGGCGTTCCAGCTTTCATGGCGGGCAGTAGGGATTTTGTCCCCTACTTTATAAATCACCATTACTCTGGAATGGGTGGGTGGTTAGAGAAAAGTTTACTACTAACAGAGATAAAAAAGTGGGTGGTAGGTATAAAAAGGTTGACTACCCCTGGTATAGGTAGTAGTGATGCTAGGTTGGGTGAGTTAAAGAGCACTGAATGCAAACTGCAATGAAGAAGGCTAGTGAATAATATACATTTTTCCCTGGTGGACACCCTTTACCCTGATTTCTGAGCTAGAAATAACAGTAGAAATCCCTGATTTTTATAAAACTGCTTTTTAAATTCCCAAGACATTTGGTGCAAAGAATATGTCTGTTTTATCACATCTTGATAACAGCCTAGGGCTCTTCCCTTCTGCTCTTGGCTTCTTTTCCATTTTGATTTTGTCCTCTTAACTGGAAGTGACAGTCTCCTCTGGTGGCCCTCTCTGTGTACACCCTCCTGTGCAAATCTAGGAAATGGTGGAAGCTGTCAAGCCACCACTGAATCCAACCAGGGAAATTCAAGGTTCTGAGAAAGAAGCAGGCCCACCCATCATCTGGAATCTGACTGTTTCGCTCTTTTCCATGGTGACAGGAAAAATAAATACAACGCTGCCTTGTTATTTTGCAATCTGGCACCTAAGTATCAATGAAAAAGCGAATGCATATGTGTGTATACATACCCCTACTTATGTGTTTGTGTTGAGTATGAAAAAAATGAATAGATTGGTGCACTGAGATGCTACTATTTAAAGTCATCTCTCTAATTGTAAATTTGGAGCCAGACTATGTGCAAATACACCTTGAATTAAAATGGTTGAAGCATTCCCTAAAGAATTCTGTGATATCTAGTTTCCCTCTCATGCCTACATAGTTCTCATATAGCTCTCATTTCTTAGGGATCACTAAGAACAAAGAGACGGTCTCTTCAGCTTTAAAAATATATGAAGCTGTACCCAGCTCAAAAATATATTTCTTATCCTGATAGTTTGGGGGCATATCTAAAATAATCAATCAAATAAGAGGAAGGAAAGAGATAATTTCTGCTTTTTCTTTCTCGGTTCAACATCAGCTTGAGGGGCTCTGTTCCCCTTTCTCTTTTACTTTTTTTCTTCAAACCACCCAATACTTGAGGAACTTTTGTGCATTTATTTGCTTGCTCTAATAACCATAGATATCAAACAGGAAAGAAGAAATCTCTCCAGGCTTGGAAATTCCTAAGACAGTGATAGTGAACCTCTTTGCTTGATGTACCAACAATTCAGAAAATGCCTAACTTGACTCTGCTGGTATGTCTCACACATACCGTCAAACAAAAGAGAAACAATTCTTTGCATATTTATTTTAAAAAATTCAATCCAATCGTGTGTGATCGCCAGGATCTGTCATGTACCACTTACCTTCAGACGGTGTCCTCTTTCTGTTGACAGGCCCCTGAGGCCTACCCAAGATGCCTCTGGATTGCACAAGGACTTCATTGAACCTCTTGAAGCAGCTTCAGAGAATGCTCTTCTGTGGCATCTGCAGCCTCCAAACACCCTATGAAAGCAAACTCTGTTCTTGCATGATTTTTGGGCGCTCCTGTGCTCTTTGTGCAGCCGTCTTGTATGAGTTCCAGAGGGTTTGGATACCATATGAGAATATATCCCATTCTCACACGGCCTCCAGAGCCTCCAAAAATCATTCAAAAAAGGGCATGCTTTCAAGAATAGTTGTCAGGTGCTAGTGAATAGGGCATGTCACCTAAAACATTGTGGCATATCGTCTTTGATCACTGAACTAGGGGATGGAAGAGATGCTTCATAATAGAGACCCAGCTCTTCACAGGATGATGGAAGTTGATTTATACCATGAGGGAAAGAAACTATTGCTACATTCCAGAATGTCAGAGAAGAACATTTCCCGGCAGTTATTAAACCTCCATCTTCAGCATGCACTCTTCATTTGACCCAACCCTAATTATGGCCCTTCCCTTCATAGCTATCTTGCCCCTGTGTAATGTGAAATAACCAGAATAACCAAAAACAAGAAAGGGAATTTTAAAAAAAATCAATGTAAATGTGCATTGCAGCCTAAGTACAAAATTGCAGAGGGCCTCTGTTTTCAGGTTGGTCAAAAGCTGACTTTTTCTTTTCTGATTTCATTCTTTTTGAAATTATTCATCATGCCCATATAATTTTAAAGTATTTTTTTTCAGGTTGCAGAAATAAGCATCTAGTGATGGTAGTTTAGAGCCAAGCAAATCCAACCAATGGAGTAGTTTAGTAGGCATTAAGTATTATTGATTGCCTAGCTTGTTAGCTGGCTCCAGCTCTGAGAGGCTTGGACCCAAACAGCTGGAGGAGGACAAGTTGGAGAAGGCTTAATCAGATTATTATCACTTGCTTACAATTATTCTACGGAATTCCAAAAATAACATAAGGGCTGTCTGGGCTCTTTTCGTGCAAGAGCTGACCAGATTGTGACCAGCTTTAACAAAGTGGTCCTTGAGTTTTGAACCCCAGCCTGATCCTAATGCACTGCCTTTCCTATCAGTATAGACCAGGGGTGGGGACCTTGTTCTGACCCAGGCTTCATCAAACATAATTAATCACAAATGTGTTTTAAAAGCAAAACGTAATTTTTTGCAACGCTGGGAATTGTTTTCATTCCCAGCCAAAACTAATCTTAAAACAGTCCCCCAAGATAAGCACACCCCTTTCAGTTCTGTGGAATGTGGCCTAAAACAGAAGTATCCAATTAACTATAAAAGAAACCAACCGAAGTACAAGAAAAAATTAACCAAAGTACTCAGAGCTTAGGGATGACTCGTAACCAATCGAACTACTTTGCTTCCTGCAAAGGTTTCTTCATTGAGGTCTCACTTTTATCCCTTATGTGAGGGGCCGTCACCTCCCAGCCTTACTCCCGACTCGCCCCTTTTGTTTCAGCTGCTCTCGCCTTCTAGCAGCTCTGCGCACACGCACACTGGAACAGGCTCCCCTGGGTCCTCTGCTTCATTGCTGCCAGACTCCAAAGGCTCTGAAGGCAGCACCTCACTCCCAGATGGTCTTGGCCCCTTGACCCCTGACTGGTCCCCTTTCTTTCCCACTATCCGATTCCACTGCCATCTGCACTGGCTGCTGGTGTACCACAACAGACCTATGGCCCCTTTGAGACCTGTGGACTTCAACTCCCAGAATTGGCTCAGACTATTAGAATTTATGTCTCTTTTGAGACATGGCTGGCTCAGGAATTCTGGGAGTTGAAGTCCACAGGTCATAAAGGAGCCATAGTTCCCTGCCATAAGGAAGTGCTTCTTGAGTTTATGCCCACAAGCAGCTGAGTGTTCACAATGCTTCCATGATACAATGCTACTGTGATCTAAAAAATTGTTATTCTTGAGGGGAAAAAATGGAAGTAACCCTAAGTTCCTGAAGCATGTGAGTACAGTGTATGTACAGTATTATGTGGGGAGTGGGAATGTATATACATTTAAGTGGGAAAGGCTGGTCAAAACAACCCATAGTAGAAAAGGTAGGATTAAGAATCTAAGAGTAAAGATGGATATGTGTCTTATATAGTAACAGATGGGAAGCAGGACAATTTGAGAGAAAAAATGTACATGTCAGCCAACAAATGTGTGAAAATAAGTATGTGCAGATACAGAACTAAATGTTTACCCTTAGAGTCCTCTTGTTTTGAAAAAAAATGATGATGGGTTCAAAAAAGACAAAAATTCTAATAGATATTGCAAATCTACAAGAACATCTGGGGGAAAATATAGGCAAATTCAGAGTTTCTTTAAGCAAGAATTATTATAGCATCTTTTCCTGAGTTCCAGCTAAAATTCTGTCCATAATTTCAGTTGATATACATGGTTTGGATTGGTTTGCAGGGAGATTTTGTTGCTAATAGTTAAGCAATAGTTTTATGTTTAATGTTTCTGTTTCAGGAGGAAGATCAAGAATCAGAAAATGAGAAACTAGTAGTAAAGGAACCTGAGACTGAAGATGGTAAGTTTTGGGTTTTTAAATATCTGGAATGTTGTTAGACATGGGAGATCCCAATTAACACAAACAAGGTCAGTTTAAGCCCTAATATTTAATACTATTTATGAAAATGGAAGAAGAGTTATTTTTTTGTCATTTATTCATCCATTCATTTAGAAAATGCACGATAGGAAAGAAAACTGCTAGAAAAACAAGTATTAATACTTAGACCTAAATTATGTCATATGAACTTAGGAGCAGATACATTCTCAATCTTAAGAAAAATACAACACTATAGACTTTTTTCTTGAAAGAAATGTTAAAGTGCTTCCTCCAGCCCTTGATCTGGTGGAAGAGTATGCTGGCATAAACTGCATAGTCCTTGATGCTGATTCCAACCCTGCCTCAATGAAAAGATCAAAGAGTGATGCTCTCCTTACACTTTTAACGTGGAACAAGTAAAGGAAAGTAATAGCTTCACTTGTCCTTCAGCTAATTGTTAGGGCAAGTTTTGACTAAAGGCGCATTGTGCAACAAGGTCACATAGTGTAATAAGATTGGGACTGGGTTAGGGACTTCTGTCCTCACTGTGAGTTATGTTGGGGTGGGGGTTGCACAAAGGGAGGTTCAGCCAATCTCATTGTACACATGTTGTACTCTGACAATAAAGGTAATAATAATAAAGTAGTAAGTTTGGCCAACTGATACCAATAGCTATTCTAGCTAGGAATTGTAGATTTGTCATCCCGCACACATTGAGGAAGGCTGCACTAGCCAAACATATTTTCTCTGCAGAGTTCAGAAGGCTACATCTAGAGGCTGCTAATTTTCTTATCATAATCTCCAGCCTTGTAGGTAAGAGTGAGAGATAGTGTTCAAGGTTATTTCTAGGGCTGACTCAAGATATTTTGCCAACTGAAATACATTCAGTTGTGTTTCCTACAAACAACAAATAATTGTGGTTTGGGCCAGAAAGCTCAGTTTAGGAAATTTGTACAAGGGCTTTCTGACCCAAACCATGTGTTTGCTGACTCCAATAGGGCACATCCAACAGAACAAACAATCTTGGTGACTTCGTTAAAAGTATTATGGTTAGCAATACAGTATAGATAAACTTACCCTGAGGACTTAACTCTTTGCAGAATGATACATTCTGTTAGTAAGCTTTATGCTATGAACCAAAAATCCTCAGGGCAAGCCAATCATTTGAAACAGATTTCTAAGTCCTAGCTGAAAAGATTGATAAATTACTATATTGTAAATTATTATATTGTAAATGTGGGGTTTTTTTTTTCCCTGAAAGGGTGGAAGAATACAGACAGGAACTATGCTTCCTTGCCCCATTTTCCTGCAATATTTTACGGCTATAAAGCTATTGGCAGATTACAGTTCTAACACTTCATCCACATATTCTGTTTTATAGAGGAGGAGGAACCTCCTCTATATGCTACAGTTCATATAGCAAGACCATCTTTTAGAGAAGAAAAAATTGCCATATTGCTCATTGACCATCTTCATATATCTTAATTCTCATTCTGATACACAGCAGCAAAGTAATATTTCTCATTTCCAAGCCAGGAAAGTGTTCATATGTAGCAAGAAAAAATCATGTATCTAAATAAGAGATAAGAAGCCATATGGCATTTGGAAGAAATCAATCGCTTATCTTGTGGCCCAGAATTGTTTCCATTGGCTAATTCCAGGGTTTTCAGCAAAGGCATTTCTGTTGTCTGGTATGAAATCCAGCCTTTCTAATAACTTGGCAGATACAACAGGATATTCAGCCATTCATGCAAAACATTTGCTGTACGACTGAGGCACATTCTTTTCCCAAGAAAAACCACACTTACTGAATTCCACCTTCTCAACCTTTAATGGGGCGGGAGGGGGGGGAGAGTCAGAACTCAGTAGTTCAGCACATTCATGGTAGATTCCAGAACTGGGGAGCTGATTGGTCTAGTGATCCCTCTCCTGCAGATGTGAGAATTTCAGTTTCTCAAAATTTTCCACTTCTGTGGAGTCCCTGGTATTCTTTGAGCCTGATTATTTGCTTGCAGATGTTTCATTAGCTGACTAGGTAACAATATCAATGCAGGTGTCTATAGACTTTGATCCCTGTTTATATGCAGTAGCTTGCCCTGCCAGTGTTGCTGGGATATGATTTTCTCTGGTAGTTCCTTGATCAGGGTAATGTTTCTACGTGATTGTTTGTTTGATGTTAATCCCTGCTTTCAGGAACTCTATAAAAAGATAATAGACCACCTATACAACATATTCCAACAAAATTGGTAACTCAGGCAACTTTCAAAAATGCCTGACCATTCAGCCCACTACAGTGCAATCAACACAAGCTATGAAAAAGTTAACATGACATAAATCAAAAACATATCAGAAACAACCAGCAGACTGTTACAAACACATGGCATCATCATAGCATGCAAACCAAGTTAAAGGCCGCTAAAACATCTTGAGGAAATCAAAAGATCCAGTAGTCCAAGAAGAAGAAGAAAGAGTAATCTATAACATACAGGGTAAAGACTGTAATATCCTCTTAGTAGAACAGATAAGGAGGAGACTAGCATGAAGCATCCATGGACATCAATTAAAATTCAGAAGACATGATGAAAAACTCTTTAACCTCACAACACTGGACAAACTCAACCATGCTTTCAATTGGGAAACTGACATTTTTGTTGTTGTTGTTAGTCGCAAAGTCATATCCAATCCATTGCGACCCCATGGACAATGTTCCTCCATGCCTTCCTGTCCTCTACCATCTTCTGGAGTCCATTTAAGCTCACGTCTCCTGCTTCAGTGACTCCATCCAGCCACCTCATTCTCTGCTGTCCCCTCCTTCTATTACCCTCAATCTTTCCCAGCATTAGGCTCTTCTCCAGTGAGTCCTTCCTTCTCATTAGGTGGCCAAAGTATCTGAGTTTCACCTTCAGGATTTGGCCTTCTAAAGAGCAGTCAGGGTTGATCTCCTGTAGGACTGTCCGGTTTGATCGCCTTGCAGTTAAGGGACTTGCAGGAGTCTTCTCCAGAACCATAGTTCAAAGGCCTCAATTTTTGGCACTCAGCCTTTCCTATGGTCCAACTTTCACAGCCATACATTGCAGGCTTCACACAAGGAAAGCAACCAAAGTCTGTCTTTCTCTCCCTCAAACTCCACCAGAAATGAGTCTTCGCTGGTGCAGCCTCTTGGAGCAGGATGCCTTGCAGGGTCCCAAACACTCATTTCTGGTGGAGTTTGGGGCAGAGAAAGAAAGACTTTGGCTGCTTTCCTTGTGTGCAGCCAAAAACAGAAGAAAGAAGCTGAAGAAGCAACCCAGTGGCCAGGCAAGTTCTCTCCCTCCACCCTTTCCCCCCTCCTCTCACTACCTCATGTTGTTCCTAATGCAAGCATGGAAGCCTTGTGTTTCTGCAGGCCATGTGGGCGGCGCAGCCTTGTGTTCCCCACAGCCTGGATTAATTGCTTTGGGAGGTTGCTTTAGGGTGGCATTTTTTTGCAGACCACCAAAATATTCTCGCGGACCACCAGTGGGCTGTGGCCCACTGGTTGGCAACTGCTGTTCTAGGGTGTTAGCTATTCTTACCAGCTTAGTATCACCTGCAAATTTGGTAAGTTCCCCTTCTATTTCCTCATCTAAGTCATTTATGAAGATATTGGGGAGTACTGGGCCTAAGACAGAACCTTGTGGCACCCCCACTGCTTACTTCCCTTCATGTGGACTTAGACCCATTACGGACTACTCGTTGAGTACGGTTTGTCAGCCAGTTGCGAATCCATCTGGTGGTGATGTTATCTATCCCACTTTTTTCTAGCTTACCAAGAAGTAGGCTAAGAAGAGGCTAAGGTTGTGGTCTACTTTGTTGAATGCCTTGCTGAAGTCTAAGTATATTATGTCTACTAATTCAGTCACTTGTTGAAGAATAAAATAAGATTGGTTTGGCATGATTTGTTTTTAACAAACCCATGCTGACTGCTAGTTATAGCCATCTTCTTTCACAGTAGTCCTTCAGCTCTAAAGGCCACCAAAAAAAAAAAAAAAGCTAAGAAATTGCTGGTTGTTCTGGGCTAAATCCTAAACTCAGATTAACAATCTCTGTTTACACAATAGGATATTTATATGTAGTTCCCCATTTGTATGGGCTATAATGCTCTAATAAAGTTTGTTTTTCAGGACAGGTGTACATTATGTTTCAGCTCTGTTCTAAGCTCGAATCAAATAGTTGCTGTCTCACTAGATGTGTTCTGACTAACCATTATTCTAAAAGTTATTTTTAAGATTGGAACCCTTCCAGTGAAGTTGGAACAGCCTGTTTTGTACTACGAGGTAGCTCAAACTCAGAATGTTTTTCACACCCTTATTTTTAAGACACCACAAACTTCTTATTGCTATTTCTGCAGCATTCTTAAACAAAGCTACCAATTAGAAATTCAAACAATGTAGAACAGTGATATTAAAATAATAATTGTGGAAGCCATTTACAGAGTATAAAAATCCAAGTAAATTCAGTACTGAGGCCTATGAGAATCAATGGGAATGACTCATATTGCATCATTTACACCCTAACACCCTACTATAAAGAGGCATATTAATGGACTTTCACTTGATGTCTAATATGAATCAAATTCTACAAAATGTTGCTAGGTGAATCAGAAACTTGGTAAATAGTCAATAATAAAGAGTAAATCCTAACTTTATTCTGACAATCTGGGGTGAGATGGTACAGCCTTGCAGATGACTGAACTTGTTGATTAATTAGAACATAGAACATTGAATAGTAGAGTTGAAAGGACCTTGGAGGTCTTCTAGTCCAGCCCCCTGCTTGAATAGGAGACCCAGTACCATTTCAGACAAATGATTGTCCAGTCTCTTTTTAAAAACCTGCAGTGATGGAGCACCCACAACATCTAAAGGCAAGTTGTTCCATTGTTTGATTGCTCTCACCGTTAGGAAATTTCTCCTTAGTACTAGGTTGCTTCTTCTCTAGGGTAGTTTCCACCCATTGTTTCTTGTCTTGCTTTTTGGTACTTTGGAAAATAGTTTGACACTCCATCCCCCTCATTTGTAGGAGCTCCTCAAATACTGAAACACTGCTATCATGCCTCCCTAGTCCTTCTTTTCATTAGACTAGACATACCCAAATGCTGTAACTGTTCTCTGTATGTTTTAGCCTCCAGTCCCTTAATCATTGTTATTGCTCTTCTCTGCACTCTTTCCAGAGTCTCATCATCTTTTTTATATTATGGTGATGAGAGTGGGATTAAGTGCCATCAAATTGCTATCAACTCTTAGCTACCACATAGACAGGTCTTCTTAAAAAAAAAATGTCTATCCCATTCATCACTACATCTATCTGCTATAATTGATCATCCTTTTCCTTTCTTTCTTTATATCTTTCCTAGCATTAGCAATTTTCTCCAGAGATTATAAATTTCTCAAGAGGCGATGCCTAATAGGATAACCATAATGTCCACTCTGTACATTTTGTATGTACGTATATGGGACCTACAGTACAACAAAACATAGGAATGGTGTTTGCTCTTGTTCGCACTAGATCAGCCATGCCGCCTTCCATGTCTTCTCACCCATTTCTCTCCCAACAGTTAGTTTTTCATGGCACTTGAATATGCCCAATGTTGGCTTTTTAATTTTTTAAAAAATAGTATATTTCATTGGGCTTATCCCCAAGTCTGCTGATATTACCCTCTGTGTTGAAGGTGCCATTTGTCTGTGTAAACCTTGATGCTCACAACCGTAACATCAAATTAAATTTGGATGGTTAAAATTGGCTTTTTCCTTTCAGTTCCCAGGGTCCCTACAATTTCTAGATATTGTGGCAAGATAACCTTGCTAAGTGCTAAGTAAATACTGCACAAAGTGCTTCCTTCCCATCTGCATCCTAGTGATCCCAGGGCTTGGACCTTTCATGAAAATTACATGTCATTTCTGGCTAAAGCTTATTAGATTAGGAGCAAAATCCTATTTGATGGCTCTGTATTTTTTCAAATGAGTTGCAAATTGCTGACAGTTATATCATTAATGCTGCTAATGTTATGGCATATTTATGTACTCAGATTAGCTACATTATTCAGACTCTAATGGTGAAAACAGCACTGAACCACTTTGACAATCATGGTATCAATACTGTTGTTGCAAATAAAAGTTTTAAGAATGACATTCACCACCACTGTCTTTCCACTAAAAAAAGGCACAGCTACATCTCCTTGCTTTAGGGTCTTCATCTCGAGGTCCAGAGGAGCAGCAAATAAATCTAATAAATAATAATAAGTGAATCCAATCTTACTGTGAAGCAATGATTTAGAATATAAAAAAGAGGTAAAATCTCTGGCTGGGTTTTGGTTTATTATAACACTTAAATGAGAGCAGATTTCCAATTTAGGGGGATCAGGAAACATAATTTGTTGTTATTACATGAAGGGCAAAATCCCAACCCACAGCATAAAAATTCTGTTCTTATCAGATGATGGAAAAGAAGAATGGATGATTTCCATCGATTTGTGACCAGCTAGTGGCATTAACAGTGGTCCATATTAATACAGAAATTAGATTCAGACATTGCATTACATGCTACAATTTATGTAATCATGATATATACAATGATTCAGGGCATACTCTGTTTTTAATACAAATAATTTTCATTATTGGGAACCTTTCTACAATTCCAGTTCTTTCTCTTTTCCACTACTACATCCCCAAATCTGGTTCAGCATTGAACCAAATTGGAGGGGGGTGGAATCCTCCTTATAAATCAAACACACCTAAATAACAAAGTAAGTTGGCAGGATCCAGCAATTCTTTTCAGTGACCAGATTCTACAATATATATGAACATAAAGGAAGAAAAGAACAAGGAGATTGACCAGAATGTGATTTTAAAAATAACATGTTTCAGTATGTTAATAACTTCACCACAGCAAATAGCCTTTCTCTTCTTTCTCTCATTCTCTTGTAGCAGATGAAAAGTTCTCTTTTAAATATAGTCCTGGAAAACTGAGAGGAAACCAGTATAAAACAATGATGACCAAAGAAGAGCTTGAAGAGGAACAAAGGTAAGTTGGATTTTCTTTAAATTCAACAAAATAACTCAAGATTCTGACCCCTCTCGTTTCCTCTAAGTTGCTGTCTCCCATCAAATATAACTGGTCTTAGGTATATTTAGCTTTTTCCAGTTGAATCAGTATAGTCTTTTTAGGATCAAAGATTAATTCTTGGGTGATGTCTCAGTCATGAAGAACCTGGCCCACTTCCTTGGAAATGGATCTGTTAGCTGCTTCTCATTTCCCGGAGCATTTGTCAAAGTAGCAGGATTTATAGGGGATGTTCTGGTGCCAAAACCACCAAGTAAAAGCTCAGTTTAAACAAAACTCCACATAAATCTTGTGGTTCCATACCTTGGTCATTATTATGATTACCAAGCACATTAAAGTGATGAGAGAACAAGTCTTCATATCCCCCCTAAAAAAATTCTTCCAATTCTAACATTTTACAAAAACTTGTTTTTATTCACCATAAATGCCAAAAGAATATCTGGGTCAAATATTTCAGTTTAGCATTAAGAAAATTGAAGTGATTACCTAACTCCCTGACATATGGCTATTCAGAAATAAATTCAATAAATGACTTGCTATCTCAGAAATTGTTTAGGAATAGTATGGTAGAACAATTGCAGCACAGATGCATCTGGGAATAAGTATATACTGATAGAGTGTGTTTAGAACATTGTTTTCCTGGTTTAAAAATAGATCAATACTGTATTCCCTTTTGCTAAAGGTCTTGCAATTCTAGCTTATATTGGTACTTAGTTTTTTGCTAAAATTTGATTACAAATTTTGCTCCATTATGTTTACTGTGAGCCTTAGAAAAAAATGTGTTTCTAAATCGAGATCCAAAGTTTGATCCATTAATGATCTGACTTGATGAGGTTCATATTCTTGCAAATTTAATCAACCCCATAAAGTCTGACCTTTACTTTAAAAATACATTCTTCACAACAATTCCATTGTTTCATTATTATTTATTCAGTAATAAAAATTATAAACTATTAGGATACACAAAAGTAAAAATATTGTTCTTTCATCTATCAGCGTTCAATTGAAAATCTACTAAAACTACAAAAATTGTATGTTTTGGAATAGAATATTCTGATAAGGGAAAAAAAGCTGAAATAACACATAAACTCATAATTAAAATAGGTAATCAAACCTAATGTGACAGTTGCAAACAAAATTCCCATAGAACATTTAAAGAGATACATTTTTATCAGACCATTTGGTTGAGGCTTAGGTGAGCCGCTAAATTCAAGTTCATTTGGTTGCTTTCAGTACAAATTTGGTTCCTTTATGTGGACCTTTTCTTTTGTTCAGAAAGCTGCACATTTTTTGAGTAATACAGTGTGGGAGGGAAAGGGGCATGGTAAAAAAAATTGGGTGCATGAAATGCAAAACTGAATTTGGTTTAATTGGAAGTTAATTGAAATTAAATATAGTTAGTTAAACAAAGCTATAGTATGATTATTTCTGTGTATTTAATTTTATATACTAAATTAACAATTATTGTATTTGTCAAAACTGGGGAGAAATTGGGGTCTTAGTCTTATTTGGGGGTGGATTACTTGTAAATCTGGGGCATGAGTTGTGCATACCTCTACTAGACCATTTGATTGAGGCTTAGATGAGCCACTAAATTCAAGTTCATAGGAAGGATCAAATCCAATGGATGAGTTTTCTTTTCTGCTGAACAGCTGTGTAGAATTTCAGGCAATGCTATGTCAACCCTTCAGTAACGCAGCATGAGAAGTTGCCTATACCAATGTTCCTCCTGTTTAACTAGGAATGTCAGGTTGTCAATGCATGTGTGCCTCCTATTATCCAGTTCTTGATCTAAGATGTACACCAACAAACAAAATAATTCTTAACTAGCGGTTAAGTCATTTCTACTGTGGATTTTTTGGTGGAGCCGAGCAATTATGTAACCATGTAGAGAAGACCACTGATTCTGTGAGTGAACTGAACAGGTTTTAAATGTGTATATAGGAGGCGCAGTGCCCTAGCAGTCCAGATGTTGGGCTTGTTGACCAGAAGGCTGGTAGTTTGAGACCACCCAAACACCACATGATGGAGTGAACTCCCATTCTTGGCCCAGCTTCTGCCAACCTAGCAGTTCAAAAGCATGAAAATGCAAGTAGATATATAGGTACCACTTTAATGGAAAGGTAGCAGTATTCCATGAATCTTGGCCTGTAGCCATGCTGGCCACATGACCACGGAACCATCCTTGGATAATGCTCCCTCAGTTAGGAAACAGAGATGGGCACTGGTCCCCTAGAGTTGGAAACAACTGGGCAGGGGAAGCCTTTTTCTTTAAACGTGTATATATTCAGTTTAAATATATAGGTAATCCTTTTATCAGTCCTAATTTGGAGAAGGGTATACCACTGAAACAAATGACATTCTAATCATATATATTGTTGGAAGAAGAATAGCCTTTCCTAAAGTATCAGGTATAGTACATTTATCTGCTGAATTGTAGGTCAGGAAGAGACCTGTAGCTCATTAGATGTCTTATAAATGGTCTCATTGATTGAAGAGATACTCATTCCCTGTTCTGTTGAAATGTCTTCAAATATTGTTAGTGCAATGGTTCTTTGGGAGAGAATTTTATAATAATTTAACAATACAGCAAAGATACAAATCCACAAACTTTGATTATTTGCTGAGGTTCATCTCTGAACAATCAAAAGGGTTTTTTTTTTGGTATACATTTTATTTAAGGCTATTGTATATCATCATCAGTACTCTGAGCCATCTCAGACTATAAGTATTATTTATCTCCCATTCTTCCATTGCACTCAAAACATTCAGGGCACATTGCATATTTGCATTCATGTACAAATCCCAAAAGTGCAAATGAGTTGCATTCCTTTAATTATACTTTTTTTAAATAATGGAATTATAGGCAGCACTGTCCAACAAATCAAGGTTCCTGGAGCATTCCTCCATTATCAAATATTCAACACTCCCAAGTCTGATTTGCTGGACTCCTATCATGTCTACTGATACCAATACGGTATCAAAATTTCCAAAATTATTAGCTAGTTTTTTACTGAGGCATCGCTGGCAGGCAAAAGAGGCTCTAGATAACTATCCCATTGCTGCGTTCATTTTTGCTTTGTGAATGGTGTGACTCATATTTATTTCCTCTATTTCCTCTGCCTATTGATGAATCTAGTTTGACTAGTTATGACTAGATGCTGTCTTCCTGGGCCTTAGATTACTTATTTGATTCTCTTGGGCACTATGAGAAAAGTAGCGTCAATAGGCCTTTAGAAGCTATCGATAATGCTGTGGCTCTATAGCAGTCAGTCACGCATACCATGCTCCCGTGTGCCAAAACTTGCCATACCAGTTGTGCACCATAGGCAGCTGACCAAATACAACTATTAATAGAATTACATACTTCATCTCATTATTCAACCAGCAGATGCACTTTGAGCCCTTTGGAACTAAATGCAAACGCTGCATCAGTTCCAGACACTCTGTGTTAGTCAGGCCTGCTTTGACAATTGTGCAGATCAGCCTTCTCTGATGTGGTGCCCTCCAAATGTATTCCATCTGCCACCTTGGTTGGAAATGTTAAGGGTTTGCGTCCCACGCATCTATAGAATTACACACTGGAGAAGTCAAGTGTAAATATTAATTTCTCAGGCACATTCTCAGGAATCCTATGTCACTCAGAATAGGTTGCACTTGGAGCAGCTTTGTAAACTAAAATAACAAATGCAACCATAACAAAGCCTCTTGAAAAAAGCACCTTTGGGACAATAACGAAGCGGGATTCCCTGACCTTTGTTACGGAAGTGTTTAAAGATAACCAAAACTGATCTTTTACCTGACACAAACCTGAGTAACTCCCTAGGACAGCTCTTTCCTAACGAAAAAAAAAGGGTTTGTTAAGGACCTTTTCCACCTAAACCCTGATCGCAGCTACACCAACCAGGGTTTCCTGTGTCCTTTATCTACTTTCCAAATTCACCTGCCCTACTTAATGCTTGCTGCCTTGGTCTGTGCAGAGCTATTTGCAAACTCCTCCCCCCCACACCTCTTCTGCTAATGGGCATCTGGCAGACTGTTGCATTTCTTCTAATGGTTTCTGTTTCTTGTCACTGTGACCTTGTCTGTCTGTCTGTGTTTGTTTCTCCCAGCTTTTTTTGTTTTGTTTTGTTTTTTGTCCCATTCCCCACCCCCCTCGGAGAGCTGGTGGTGGCATCAGCATTTTTCTATTTCAGGCTTTTCCAAACCCTCCTCCTTTGTTGTGGTTTCTTTGGACAGGGTTGCCCTCAGGTAAGGAACTACACTGAATCAGCTGAGGAAAGCCATGCCATCCGCCCTTCGAGCCTTTGGTTCTTCATGCCATGTGCCTGCGTGTGCACCCTGATCCTCCCTGGCTTTCTTCCTTTTTTTTTTTTCCTCCTGTTGGGCATTGCCTGGCATTGCTGCCATTTTGATGTGACCCAGGTTTGCTGCCTTTATTATATTGCAGGATTGAACTGACCTCTGACCTCACATCCCTGTAGCAAGTACCTTAGGTCCTCGGCCACAAACATTCTAGCAAATCTTTTTGGTAAGGAGATGATACTTCTTAGAAGTAGTGGTTCCACCTATAACCTCTGCTAATGTGACTGGAAACTAAAATTGACCATGTATTTTCCCCTCCCCCTGCACCTCCTTCCCTTCTCCCTATTCATAACTAATAAAATAGTCTCCCTCTCTTCTGTGCCCCGTTTCATTTATCAGGAGCACCACACTTCAGCGGAACAAAAGAGGTGTCCTTTTGCCTAGTGGAACATATGCTGCTGGCCTTTCCCATCTATTACCTCACCCACAGTCTTTAGCTAAGAGGAGGAACATGTCCTTCCAATTTGAAGTCTGAACTTTGGGCAACTTGGCCAGTTCAATGAGTTCTGGATGACAGTTCTGTACTTTTGGGGCTGGAGGAACCGTCTGTCCGAATCAGTCATATGTAGCTGTTTCTATGGAGGAGATTAAGGCCGAGAGAGTCAGTACGTTGATATCAGCAGAAAGGTTTTGTTTTTCAATGTAAAGCTCCTGCTCTTAGCTACTGTGAGATATCGGTGGCACAATCAATCAAAGAACATGCTTCAATCTCTTTTGTTTAATAAATCGGCATCAGTTGC